>NW_022146261.1:537966-900402 GCF_002938485.1 Sitophilus oryzae | reverse complement strand
ATCAGTATGCTTCGTTCAGTTACGTATTGCTTGTAGGTATCTACCCTTTTCAGTTACTGCTTTTCTCAGGTAACAGTACATGTATAATACCAACGAGAGAGCCAACCACCAACAAGTTCTACAACAAATGTTTGTCTTTAAATACAGGGTTTGTACCTGGATTGACATCACTGGACACCAAATTACCAGTTGGTTGATCATCTAAAAGATTATTTTAATTTTATTAAGAACAAAATATCTGAAAACGCGTTCTTTTTATTTAACTAAATGCATATACTTACCCATTTGAACTGGTGTATATAAAAACTCAGTTGGAAGAGAATTAATTTCTAAACCTCTTTTTATTCCAGGTACGATCTTGATTACAAAAATGCCAAATCACAAACTCTATAAAATCTTTTTAAATATCTTTGCTGTGTTGTATTTTTTCCATTTTTTAAAGGTTTCGCACTTGATATCACTTTTGAAATAATGTAGGATCGTTCTTCGAGAATGAATTTTTTTTTGGAAAACAAATCCATGCATGCCGGCATCGGAACAACATACTTATGAAAGGCTTAACAGCCTGATTCCATCGTGGTTTTTAATAAAAGTTTAAACAATCACTAAAATTTCAGTAAACTTTTTTTTCGATTTTTTTTTTTTATTTATATTATTTGATTAAAACTGACTTGATTTGATTTGAAAAACGCTAAAAGTCATAATAGCTTTGTTCGGGTTCTTACTATTACCGATTCTGAACCGTTCTAGAACTAGGCACTGGCTTCATCTTTGTAAACTATTAGAGATTGGTATATGTTAGTAAAATAGAAAAATTTTGGGATATGGAAGTAGTTTCGAAATATATAATAATATACTGGGTGTTCCTTTAAAATAACAAATATGCTACCACTTTTAGTATGCATAATAAATTAAATAGACAAAAAAAAACCGGTTCTCCGTAAACCTCTAACTTAGAGGTGAGATTATAAATAAATAAATAAAATAAAATAAATAAATAAATAAATTTTATTGCCATTAAAATACAATTTATGTACATTGGTTCGTCAGCTAGTTAAACATAGATTAGACATAAACAAATCAAATGAAACACATAAAAAATGTTACATTACAAAACATTACAAAATTTCAAAAACACGCCAAATCAGTATAGACATTTTTATATGTAACTAGCGATTGATTTAAACTCGTCAATAGAGTAAAACCCATTCCCCAGCAGGTATACATTTACTGCGGCAGCAAATTTGTTGCCTCTCAATGAGCGCAACTTTAAAGGTAAGGAGTTGTAGAGGCTGACGCAGTTATAATAGGGTGAATATTCAAAATAAGTTGTCTTATGTTGTGGAACCATAAGCATTTCACTGTCCCGTGTATTGTGCAATCTTGCAGTACAGAGTTTTTAAGCGAAACAATTATTCACGTAAAAGTAGACACATTTTAAAAAATATAAATCGAGAAATGTCAAAATTTTTCTGCTAACAAAGATATCCCTGCAGCTCTCACGAACACCAATATTAAAAATAAGTCTAATAATTCGCTTTTGTATAATAAAGACTCGATTAAATTTAAAAGCAGCCTTTCCCCAGCATAGGATATTACCCGCCATGTGACTATACGCAAGTGAATAATATACCGATATGAGACCATGTATGTCGAGCGTGTGTCTTAAGCTTAATATAGCAAAATATGCTGAATTTAATTTAGCGCATACATGGTCTATTTGCGCATTAAACGACATTCGCGGATCAATAATAAACAAACAGAAATTTTGTTTTTCGACTTGGTTCTATATCAAGTTCATTCTGGAATTGGTCCGGAATAATTTTCCTGTTAATAATTCCCATATAAACTGTTTTTTCTATATTTAATAAAAGGTTAATATTTTTGCATCATAACGTCATTTTTTCACAAACATTTAATGTCGTTTGTGTAAGTTCTTCTACAGTGTCAGCTGCTACAACAATAGATGTATCATCTGCATACATTGTTAAATGACCAGATTGGGGATTTCATTGGATAAATCATTCACATACAGAACAAAGAGTAAGGGACCCAATACCGATCCCTGAGCCACTCCAAGCTCTACCTGTGTAGCTGTAGATTTTGTCCATCCATATTTTATAATCATTTCTCTATCTGTTACGTATGACCTAATCCAATTCAATATTGCTCCACGTATGCCCATATTGTATAGCTTTTTAATCAATAAATTTTTATCTATAGTGTCAAATGCTATAGACAAGTCAAAAAAAATTGTTGCGACATATTTACCCATGTCTATATTTTCATATATATAATTAAGTGAACGGAATGTAGCTGTCTCAACAGACCTTCCTGGGCAGTAAAGAAAACCACTTATTGTGAACATTTGACATATATATTGTACCGTTCAAGAAAGCCTATTAATTTGTCATAAAGCAATTCTTTCCAAAAATTTTGAAATATACTAAAACAGATTATCGGGCGATAATTTTCAATGTCAAGGCGATCATTTTTTTCTATAAATTGGCATAACGTTATGCAGTCTTAAGTATCTGTGGAAAAACACCCTTCCATAATACTTCGTTAATTAATCTTCAGTGAGGAATGTCTAAATGTAAAGCTGTAATCTGTTTTACAATTTTATATTTAGTCATCTAAATCCGGCAGAGTTTTGTTCCTAAATCCCGTAACTGTTTTTAATACTTCATCCCTTGTAATAAAATCAATAAAACCAATGGTGTATGCATTATATATGCGCGGTGTTAGCGCGATCCCATCTTATATTCTTTCGTTTAACTTTTTTGTCATTGCAGTAGTACTAAAATATGTTGCAAATTGGTATGCAATATCAGATGGATCTGACAATATTTCATTATCTATATTAAGTCTTATTAAAGATTTTTGTTCCTTGTTTTTTTTGTTAGCTTTTCATTTTACAATTTTCCATATCTCCTTGCTCTTGCTTCAGAACTGAAAGAAAAACATTTTCTTTTCCAATTCTTTTTATAGATGGACTTAATATGTTATTCCAGTCACTGTTTAACATTCAGACCCGTTTATTGACGTATGAAGGCGCACCACCCTTATACTTTAGTAAATCACCATTTCAAACAATTAGTCTGAGATATTTTAGCTCCTGGTGAAACCTTTCTCCTGTCTGTATGGGACAACAACAGTTATCCAAACGGAAAACAATATGCTCAACAAAACTACTCCATAAACCATTACAGTCAAGTGAAAAAACCAGAATAAAATTCCAGTCTTGCGACATTATCATATTACAAAACATGGAGACATTACTATCCGAGAAATTTCTATGATTCGTCAAAACACTGTCTTTAGATAATACTACGCTGTTACTCTCTAAATTTACAGATAAAAGGTGAGCTAAGTGATCACTAATATGAGGATTAAAAATAACACAATTAACCATGTCACTAGGGATATTTGTAACAGCATAATCTATAATAGATTCGGTAGTATGACCGCTTGAATTAGTAACAATTCTTGTTGGCTCAATGCTATAGTTATTTTTCAGTTTTAAATGATTCAAACAGTACAAAGATACTATTTTATCTTAGAATCGATCCAAAATTAATATTTAAGTCTTCACCAAAATATTATATATTTTAACAGACAATAGAGCTGCAGAAAAAGCTCTGCTAACAGAATTTAGAAAAATGTCTACATCTCCAGAAGGAGGACGATAACAGCAAATAACTTTGTATGTATTAAAATTTATACCCGATAGTTCACTGTGACCCTCAATAGAAAATTTCTCAATGTTCTCACAGCGCACAAACATATGCGAAACCACCAAAACACGATTTAACTATATATCCATCGATGCTTATATCTACAAACGTTGACTGTAGCCAATGCTCAGTTACACACATAATATCAATATCTTCAGATATTCTTACGTTTTCAATAATATGCAATCTTATTTTAACTTATTATTAAACAAAAATAAAAAAAAAAAACTAAATTTTAATTGATTTAGCCACCATTTGGCGTCTGTTGCAGTCCTAAAAGAAGCTGCATGTCTAGAAACAGTATTACACTTGCCAACCTCAACAGCACCATTTCGCAATAGTTACATTTTTTCAAACAAAACAATAACTTTCATCAGAATTACTTATTTTATCTACATGTCCCAGACATTAATCCAGTTATATTTTCAATAGAATTGTCCTGTTTCTTCACATTGCTTCCTGTTGTGCTTTCCTTACGTGAATTTTAGTACCCACCGGCCAAAGTGTGGGTTCCAAAAATGTTTCCTTGTTGTTCTCAAGTACTCCAACCTTGAAAGAAGAATATTCTTCTGGATGCTTTGAGGGTAAAGAACTGCAAGTTACTTGAGGGA
The DNA here is from genome assembly GCF_002938485.1 of Sitophilus oryzae. NCBI lineage: Eukaryota > Metazoa > Arthropoda > Insecta > Coleoptera > Curculionidae > Sitophilus > Sitophilus oryzae. Next base: position 896,054 of record NW_022146261.1, on the reverse strand, counting down.
GGGAAACGATGAATTTATTAAATGGTTTTAATTGGTCTTCCGTAACTGATGGATCCAGTCGGAATACATGATAGGTAAAATAAAAGAACGAGAACCTGCTTTTGATCTTATGCACTGGCACCAGTTCCCAAACTGTCGGTTTTGGGTTTTTTTCTGCCCCAGAACGTCATATTTTATTTGTTCTCTCATTCATTTCAGTGGATTGTCGGCCCTACTACATGGTCTCGTTGGTGTTTTACGCACGATTTCTGTTTATTGTTTAACATCCATTAAACTCAATCAAATCACTATGTCTCGGTACGTTGGCGGCGACTATATTTGTATCGCGTACGACTCGACTGCTATTGCCTTTCGTCGATCCTCGGTTGCAGGACGAAGCAGCTGCCGCATACGAACCCCTCTGCGTTGGCCCTGCGGCGCTCCGCGGCAGCATAGCGCTGTCGCGCTTCGTAGGTGCGCAGCCCGAGGTGATGGTATGGGGACCCTTAGCCAAATTTATTGTTTGTATTGGCCTGTCGCACTGCCTAACCTCATTTTGGCGCTCTTCTTGGAAATTTATATTAATTACCCTATTCAAAGAGTCAATTGTTGACTGCTGTTGCAAATTAAGGCGATTCAGGTAATTAACCTCTGTAGTAGCTAATTTTAGCTCATATTTTTGTGTTATACAAGTTAATTTATGGCATACCTGTGAGGTTTCATTGGCATCGACAACGGTTATCAACGAATCGTCAAGATTTACTTTCTTCAGGGGTCTTTTCCATCTTCTTCTAGGTCTCTAAAAACTCCTCGTGGGTACAATGCTATAATTTTTGTATTTAAAATTAAAAAATAATTCAATTAAAAAAAAAAACTTTATTTCAACTTTTTTTAAGATCGTTTGTAATTTGACTGACACGTTCTTCAGACGCCATATTTTGAATTTTTTATAGTTCCTTAGTTCTAGTTCCTCCAGAGGAATAGTTCCTTGAAGTAGGTCTTTAGTTCACAATAGTTCCCGACTAACATTGGCATCCCCGTTGCTTGCTCACGGGTTTCGTTGTCAGTCAGAACTATTCACAGTATGATCTGTATAATTTTTATAATGTACGAAAAAATACATAAATAAAATACATTACATAAAATACATTACATAAAATACATTTTTAAAATCATATAGATAAGTTTTATTGCTGAAAAAAAGTTAAAAAAGAAACTCAAATCAGAGTTTAAAAAACTATATCACAAATCAGTTGGAGCAAATAGTACAAAAAGAAAATTGCATTTTTTCTACGAAAAAATCTTTCAAATTTTTCAAAATTTTCTACGAAAAAATGCAATTTTCCTCACTTCAAGTTTTTTGTTTTTGTCTAAAAATTAGACAATATAGAATATCTACTTCGTGTTATATGATATTTCTTAATTTTAGGGCCTAAAGTGAAACATTACCATAAAGTATTCAAAGAACAAACTAAAAATCAAAAACAGTATCCACGACAATTTTCTGTGATAATTACGCCGGCTGCGGCTGTGGCAATAAACAAGGCCGAATCCATCGTCGTCGCCTTGTATTATATCTCGGATCTGCCGACTGAATAGATTCCCGTGAACTACTCTTTTGATTAGTTCCTCTAGGTCCGAATCCCATAACATATGGCTGGCACTCCCCATTCCTGCCTAGCATCGATCGCGCTGACCTATCCGTACGTAAACTAGTCTTTTATTTAGTTCCTCTAGGTCCGGATCCGAGAACATACGGCTGGCACTCCCCACTCCTGCCTAGCATTGCGCTGGCCGATCCGTTGCTGTCGCATATTATTTTATATCGGTCACCGTCTCGATCCCGGAATAAGTCCTGAGGAAGTATTTCTTTGAGAAACCGGGAACTAGTTCCTTTCATTCCGGGGTCGGACTAGTTCATTGGATTTAGTTCGTTCAGGAACCACACTCCTCTACTAACTCTTACGTGCCATAGCCGTGAATCACTCTGTATTTAGGGTAAGCCAAAAAAACTAACTTATGGAATTTATGGGTTAAAATGAACCTAATAACCGAGAAAAAATATCCCCGGAAGGCAGGATTTTTAGCTGAATTTTAAAAGGTGTTGGTGAACATTCAAAGTTTTCCATTTAAAAAACACGTCAAAAAATCTTTTTCTATTAAAAGTACCATAACTTTGAAACGGTTTACGATATTTTTTTTACATCGCGGATTCTTGCTCGCAGTGGCCGTCCGCCTTTAAGGCAGGCGGCCACTGCGAGCGTAACTAAACTAAGCTAAGAATATGAAAACAAACGGTAACTAAACCAAAATAAGTTTCATCGGCCACTGGGAACGTTAGCTGCGTTTTCGTATTGTATCTCTGCTATCATAGAACTAATTGCTGCGAAAAATTCGCTTGAACCTGTCACGAATAAAACGAGCGAAACTAAAAGTATGGGAGCTGATTTTTACAAATCTTATCTTCGCTTGGCTTAGTTTAGTTTCGCTCGCAGTGGCCGCCCGCCTTTAAGCAGGCAGTATTGGCATATTTTGGGGATAATATAAGAAATTCAAATAATTCGTTTTCTGACAGATGGAAATAAATTGTCTGACTGTTTGACCAAAGAATATACCTAAAAAGTGGGTTTCCATTTTGAAAAAAAATGATTTATGATAATTTCTTAATCACTCAATTCCATGATAGCTACCGCCATTATTATATGACATTTGAACAATTTAATTTTTGAAATAGATAGCCACATCTCTTTTCTTTATGTCACAGTAGTTGTAGTAATCACTAAATTTGACTTTTAGGCTATACACATTTTTTTGACAGGCAGTTTTTTTTTCGTCCAAAATTTATAAATATTTTTTTCTCTAAAACGGGTAATAGTTAGTAGAGTATTTAATATCAAAATTAATAAGATTTTGCAGAGGATTTACTTATGTAATAAAAAATGGGAGCACCCACAGAATAAGAAAGTTGCTGTAACCAGATCGCGTTAAAAAAATGATGTGCAAAAAATCTCCGATCTAGATATTGTGATTCTCTAGAAACTTCTAATGCACGCTTAGCCTGGGACGCCCTGTATCATAGACTTAAAATAAAATATAGACTGAGCATGTCATTCATAAATAGCTGGAAAATGCGGTCAGATGATGTCTTGTTATTGTTTTAGGCTCTAACTAAAAAAAGTTTCTAATAATTTTTAAGTTATCTATGGATGCGTTTAAATATAAATCCGTCATGCGTCGTGTCTTGTTGTTTTTAACCAGTTTTATTGGTTTATTTAAAAAATGACAGATCGTATTTCAATTTTATTGGTTTGACGGAATGATGCACGACAAACGGACGCCGATGCGTATGAACTCGCCTTTAGATTTTTGTCATTTTTGACGCTTGTCAAAGTCTTGCCAAATTATAGGTTATAATTTTGTGTCAACTTTTGTTAAGTACCCTGCGTTTTGGAAGATGATGCATTTTGATTCGTATTATTACGTGTGTTTTGTGTCTTTTGAAGTCAAGTGGAGGAAAAATCGACTGAAAATTAACTGTAGACCCAGAGCACAGTTTATGGTTAATACTCGCTGCCCAGGCAGAAAGTCTTATACACCAATGAAGTTGTCATCGATAAAGTTTGTATACCATTTCGTCGTAGATAAGTGTATCTCGTATATGGAGACGACACTAAAACTCACGATACCCTAGACAAGGAAAGGGAATCTCTCTTTCCTTCTCTAAGGACAAAATACTCGGAAGCTGAACCGCGCAACCGCGGTCTACGTCAAACTCAGCTGATCTTTGCCGCTGATGGACTTTGTAAACAACGGCACTTTTATAAATATCAGAGTAAATATGGCCCTATTTAAAAACAAGGTTAAAAACTCAACAGCATTCCTGTATTTTTAAACAATACCAAAAATACTAAAAGCATTTAAAGAAGATTTACAATTTGTGAATGCGTTTTGGGGAACCAGCGATTCATATAACTAGTAAGAAAAGTTTAGAACTAGTTTAGAAAATTAATATTACAGACTGGATTATTTTTAATTTGTGTTGTTTCACTTAATTTTGTGAAAAACACTATAATAAGAAGAAACGTATTATTTGCCCACTGTGTACTTTAAATATGGTAGTCTATATAGTTTGTGGAAGTTGCAGTATATTGCAACAACATTTGAAGGTAAACACCATGAAGTAATAAATTGAAAATGGAAACACATAACTTTACCTATGACTTTGCTACAAAGGAAAGTTATAAACTGTGGTATGAAAAACAGAAGATCAAGATAAATTATGCATTCGCCAAGCCAAGAAAATATAATGACTGCGTGGAAAAAAACTTTCAATTATTATCGTAATCATAGTAAATCAGCCAGGTAGGTAAATAGAAATGAAAAAAAAACACTATGCCAAATAGTCTCTTTTTATTTTTAGGACACGTCAGCAATTATTGTTCTAAATGAACAGAGAAGGCCAGTAGTTCAATAAAAAGACCATATAATGAGCCATAAAAGGAAAATGGATAAGCAAGAATTATTCCCAACAAAGTGAAAGAGGTTATTGGTTTAAGGCTTTATTTATTTTGTTTTTGGTCTTACTTAAGTAAATATGTATTGACTGTTGGGGTAAGGGTTTTATATTTATTTTGTACTACTTACTACTAACCTGTACAATGTGGTATTGTTTATTGTTAAAATTATTGTATTGTATTGTTGTAATTATTGTATTTTCTTGACATAGAACAGCCATAAGTTTCTTGCAGTTTCTTTTTATAGGCCGTAATCGAAACTGCAACATTCTAATAAAAGTAGAACTATAAATTTGTTTTTTTATTTCTAATATGTTACAGTAATTAAGCTAACAAATTTTCCCAAAACGTTTATTTCCCCATGAAAATGTGATTCAATTTAAGAACTGATATTTTAATAAAAGATTTGAGAGTAGAATTTGAGAATAATGAGCTCTCTCCAAGTAAAGCTATGGTTCTCACTTATGCATCAAATTAGATAGTGATCATGAATCTGCAAATGAAACAATTTTTAATTTACACCAATAATCAATGCAACTTTGACTAAAATCACTTGATGTAGGCAATATATGTATATAACGAAATATCAGCCATATACATTAACCACCTTCCTTCTTTAAAATGAGCAAATAATGACAAATTACATTTCGTAACTTTAATGGCATTTGTATGTTTTATATGAATGCAGATCAGTTTTTAAATATAGCCATATTTCTAAAAATAGTCAAAAACTATAAAAAACAAAATGAACAACCAAAACAGTCAACTACTGTTAGCAATTTCGCATAATAAAATTATTGTCTGTGATTATTGTTCGATTCTCGATTATTCATAATGTTCAAAATTCCCGCAAAGCGCTTCTTGCCGAACAAAACCGAACTCTCCGTGTAGGATCCGAATGCTTCCGAGGTTTTCGTGAGTTTTAGTGTCGTCTCGTATATGGTAGAAGGATCAAACTAAACACATACTAAAAACTGGAGTGCTGTAAAATATCGACATCACACGATAGGTAAATAATGGATTTTAATACTGCAGAAAAATAATGTCAAAAGGTACTGGTTTAAAAATATTAAGATTAAACTTAATTAATCTTAATATTTTTAAACCAGTAATAGTTCTTTTTTATATTTTTTTGGTATGTAGTGTCTTGTTCTTGTTTGTTTTGTATTAACACATACCGTTTTTATTAAATAAAATAACTCGATTACATTTTTTCAGTTTTATACAGTTTTTTTCACAATATTTTGAAGTAATCACTTGTCATCTTGTCAATCAAATTTTAAATATTTCCTGTTATGCGTTCCAGTTGTGCCAACTTATTTCTTTGTAAAATAAAATAAACTACTTTGAAATTAAAATGACACATCTATCTCGGATCTTCTCGTTGGACAGATTTTACACCTGAACTCTCCGTATCATAGCCGGGTAGTTTTTTTTATTGACCGGGACGCTTCTTGTGTAGCGTGGAATGTTATTAACGCCATTGTTGATATAAATGTTAGAGCAAATACATTGAATAATATGATTAGTGCTTTATTTGACAAACATGCCCCGCTGCGCATTGTTAAGACCGCGCGCCGAAATCAGCCTTATACTTGTAATATTAAGAAAATGATAGGATTAAAAAGGAAGGCATTTCAAAGATATCTAAAAGACAAATCTCTTATTAAACGCCAGTACTATGTCGAACTGAGAAATTATATTAAAAATGATATTAAATGTGAAAAAAAGGCTTACTTTAAATTTATTGTAGATCAAAATATAAATAATGGTAAAAACTATGGCAGAATTTTTCAGAATGGGGGGTTCCTACAAAATCAAACATTGCTATTAATATATCTAAAGAACTAAGTGACCCTAATGCAATTAATAATTATTTCTTGACAGCTGCCGGATATTCAAAAATTGATCCTAATACGTTAAGCTACGATCAAAACAACAAACTGAACAATAATGTACATTTTAGTCTTAATTTAATTAATGAAACAGATATTTATACTAACCTAAGGGAAATAAAATCTAGTGCTTACGGTACCGACAATATCAATATAAAAATGCTAAACCTCGTATTGCCTCACTGCATAACTCATATCAAAAATATATTCAACAGCTCAATCATATCTGGTAAATTTCCTTCGGAAATCAGCTAATATTCTCCCTATACCTAAGGTATCGACGCCCGGTTCTTTTGATGCTTTGCGACCTATCAGGCTATATTACCGGCTATATCAAAAGTATTTGAAAAGATAATTTATAAACAAATTATAGAGTTTTTGGAGGCTAACAATATTTTTCCAATAGTCCAATCTGGATTTCGTGCTAAACATGAGACATCTACAGCTTTGCTTAAGATTGCAGATGATCTTTCTCGCGCCATGGATAGTTCTAAGTGTACAATGTTAGTTCTCTTGGATCAGAGTAAGGCATTCGATTCATCGGATGTGATACTGCTGCATTGTCTTGGTTTGAAGATTATCTAAATGATAGGACACAACGAGTAAAGCTGAATAGCTTAGAATTATCCAACTTTAGCGTGACACTGAATGAAGTGCCCCAGGGTAGCATCTTGGGCCCACTCTTATTTTTATTATACACATTTGATTTGCCATCAGCGATTTGTAAGTGTCAAATGCATGACGATGTACAGATATATCTGGAAACTGCCATTGAAGATGCTGGGGACTCCGTTACTATTTTGAACCGCGATTTGGCTGCTTACGAAACATGGTGTAGTAACCATGGACTAATAATAAATTCTAATAAAACTTATGCACTTTGTGTAGGTAATGCGAGGTGTATAAACTTTATTGTTTCCAATTTTGATTTATCTATTGGTGGTACTCTGATCCAATGGGTCGATGTTGCCAAGAACTTGGGAATTTACCTAGACAGCGGCCTGACTTTCGAACATCACTGTAATAAAGTATATAAACAAGCTATGTTTAAATTGAAAAGCATGTATAATCTAAAATTTTTGTTGGATGAAGCGACAAAACTTCACCTAATAAAGGTGCTGATATATCCACATTTCGACTATTGTAGTCAGATTTATTACAGTTTTTTTGCCAACTACAACCAAGTAGTAGGGTCGGATAGCTCTGAAAATCATAAAAATATTTCAGTTCTGGCGGCGAATTTGAATTTTTGGATATGGATAGTACATATACCAAGCATCAAAAAACACTCCAGACCCCAAAATTTTGGGGCCCCCACCACCGGTATGACGTCATTTGATTACGGTGAGCTTGTAGACGGTAAGAGGAGGCCGGGTGGACAACTCAAAAAGTTCAAGGATATTTTCCACGAAAACTTAAAGGGAATTAACAAGCAGAATGAGTGGGAAGCGGCAGCTCACAATAGAATGGAATGGAGAAGAATTGTAGAGTCAGTTAAGAGCGACAACCAAAAAGTAAAGAGGCAACAAAGCAATGAGATTTTTGAATGTCGGTAGTGCGGTAGACGGATAACATCACGTATCGGGCTTTTCAGTCACAGAAAAGCTCATGAAAGAAAACGCATTGCGTGACCATCTTCTGATGCGTGTCACATACTCGTCAGCGAGTAATGGCGGTATATGTATGACGTCATTAAAAAGGGGATCAAAAAACGGCTTTTGGGCATATAAATACTTTTTCTTCTTTGTAAAAACCCATTTTAATTTTATTTTTTATACTAAAACAACTTATTTGAAAATATTTTCAACTGTTTTTAATTATATGGCGGCCATCTTGTTATATAAATGTCAAAATTTTGACATTTTATCTGAAATTTCGTGTTTGATATTAATTTATAGGATTTTGGGGTCGACAAATTTAGTGATGATATTAAAATTTTAATACGATACATCTACAACTAGATGCTACCCCAAACAACCCTTCAAAATTTTTTTTATACATCCCTTCCCCAACACCCCCTATGCACCAATCTTTATACTAAAATACAAACTTCTGTTTATGTTAATAATATTTTATTTCATCAAACGTATAAGTTAACATTCTTAATAAAAATAACATTTTAATAAAATAAGTTAATACACTCTATTAATCGTTTTCAGAACAATGTCCTTCATATGCACATCATACAGCTGTGTACACCGAAGACCGTTTTTTACACATTTACATGCTGAACACCGTTGTTTTCAGCTACAAGCGATTAGTTCCTCACAGCTTTTTACAACATCTGGAATGGTAGACCACAATGGCTGAAATTCGTTGTTAGTTTTTTGCCATCCCCAATTATCAGGCAGTGGAGCTTGAAAGTTTTTTTCCAAGCAGTTGTTCCATATAAGGGTGACTGGCTCGCTTGATATGTTGAATCAAAGCATTTTGCGTTGGAGGTATATTCTCATCTGCCCTATTTTTTTATGAAAAGGAAACGTCTACGCTCGTTAACAGTACTCAAGGGTGATGTCGCATCATATAATAGAACCACAAATATTTCCATAGTACGCAAAATATCTTCATCTGGATCTCTTGCCATAAGCAGTTGTTCAAAAGCCGAATTAACATTAGGATCTGCTATCCAAACCTTCCAAGCTCCTATCTTGCCCACCCCACAGAATGATATCATACACAGTATCGCAACCTGCTATAAAATGAAATATTGGTAGATATCTGCAAATCTCTTGTGAAAGCTGGGAACATAAGCCATGGATGCTAATTAATCTTTGATGTTTCCCAGTTCCAAAAAACAGCAGTTATTTAGCTTTTTGACAAAACAGCTAACAAGCGAAACTTTTATTGGAAAAACAATAGTTTGTACGCTCGAAGAATCAGTAATATCTTCTTCAGCAGAATTGGATCTTTCAGATATTTTGCCATCGTGGCATGAAGAAGGAGTCGGTCGCCTTCTTCTGCATGCTAAACTTGCAGTCGATAATGGCCACAACTGCGTCACCATTCGAACGGTGGATTCAGATATTGTTGTCATTGCAGTGTCAGCATCTTTTAAAATTAAAAAGATTCAACAACTCTGGATTGATTTTGGAACTGGGAAACATCAAAGATTAATTAGTATCCATGGCTTATGTAAGGAGACTTGCAGATATCTACCAATATTTTATTCTAAAACAGGTTGCGATACTGTGTCATCATTCTGTGGGGTGAGCAAGAAAGGAGCTTGGAAGGTTTAGGACTTGCAATCGCTGCAAACAACGGTGTTCAGCATGTAAATGTGTATAAAACGGTCTTCGGTGTACACAGCTGTGTACATGTGAAGGACATTGTCCTAAGAACGATTAATGGAGTGTATTAACTTATTTTGTTAAAATGTTGTTAACTTATTTTTAATTCTTAAGTCGTTTTTATTCATACGTTTGATGAAATAAAATATTATGAACATAAATAGAAGTTTATATTTTAGTATAAAGGTTGGTGCATAGGGGGGTGTTGGGGAAGGGATGTATAAAAGAATAATTTTGAGGGGTTGTTTGGGGTAGCAACTAATTGTAGATGCATGGTATTAACATTTTAATATCATCACTAAATTTGTCGACCCTAAAAACCTATAAATTGATTTCAAACACGAAATTTCAGATAAAATGTCAAAATCTTGACATTTATATAACAAGATGGCCGCCATATAATTAAAAACAGTTGAAAATATTTTCAAATAAGTTGTTTTAGTATAAAAATAAAATTAAAATGGGTTTTTACAAAGAAAAAAAAAGTACTTATATGCCCAAAAGCCGATTTTTTTACCCCCGCTTTAATGACGTCATACCGGTGGTGGGGGGCCCCAAAATTTTGGGGTCTGGGGCGTTTTTTGATGCTTGGTATATGTACTACCCATATCCAAAAATTCAAATTCGCCGCCAGCACTGAAATATTTTTATGCTATCCGACCCCACTAAAGCAAAAATACAGAGAGTACAAAATGCATCGGTAAGATTTGTTTGTGATTTACAATATAGAGAGCACGTAACTCCTCACCTAATTAAATGGAATGAGCCTAGACTCTTTTTACATTTTCAATACCTTTATATTATGTTATTATATAAAGTCTATACATACAAACTTCCTCCATATTTATACAATTTACTTATAAAAAGATCAGAAATCCATAGTAGAGATATTAGATTAAATACTTTTACAGTCCCGCGGGATTCTAGTTCAAAATTTAAATGTAGTTTTTCCTATAAGGCACCTTTATTGTTAAAAGTCTATTTCACCCGGATATTCATTTAACTGCGCATGCCTTACCTGAAGAAGTTTTCATTGGTCAATGTTTTTAGAGGGAAGTTGTTGACTGACATTTCACCTAACCTTCAATTTTATTTATATTTTTATTATTTATAACACATTATCATGGAGTTGGAAAAATATCAAAAAATAGTTGAAAACAATAAACTAAACAAAATCACTCTTTTACGCGCACAAATAAAAAGTAATCCAAACAGAACTAAAACAACAATCAATCGGAGTTTGGCGCAATCGCAGGACATACTATCCCTAACTAACTAATGCTAAAGAATAATATTCTTTGCTAATACCAACTAATACAAATATATGGCAACAGCGCCCTTTATAATATATTTTCTGTGTAAATACTAGCACCTCAATAACTCAATAAAAAAAATAATGTGTCCTTATCTTTATTTGACTCCCCAAAAATAAAAGATGCCGGCTTCTTTCATAGCATTGCCACCGACTGCTGTCGGGTTTCTAGGAAAGAAACCTACGTCGCCGGACGACAACTAAAATCCAGTTTATATTTTATTAAAATCGATCCTGACGAATTAATGAATTTGATAAATGAATGAATTTTATAAATGAATGGTTTTTGCTGCCGAATTACTAGAATACAATATTGCAAGGCAGATGACGCATCTATTCGATAATTTTTATTCGAATAGTTTTCGACGAATGTTTTCTTACTAGCTATCGAATTATTCGAATGAATTGCAACTATCGAATGTTTCGATAGTATTCATTCGATAGTTCCCACTACTATAATTTATCTATTATGTATAATAACAGGGTTATAATTATGATTTTTTTACAAAAACCTTTGTATAAATAATTATGTAATAGAAAAAATTCAGATTTTGCATTTTACAAACTATTATCTAAATAAGCGCCTTTCTACAACAACGCCACTGACTCTCAGTTGGTAAATTGAGAGTTGCCTTTAGTACATCTATGGAATATTAAAACCTACTTTATTAAAATGTAATATTAATATCTCAACATATGTGTAAATAAGAAAAAAATATTGATAATATTAAAGACGTGACAACTTAGGCTGGAGAAGGAAGACTCGGTCGGCTGAAGTAAACATATATACAAAAACGATTGTTTGACCGCGTTTAGATGTAAATAGTGTAGTCTATATTTTATTTTAAGTCTATGCCCTGTATACTCCTCTATATTTTTTATATTTGTAATATTTTTGTATCTCCTTTTTTTTATACTGAGTTTGGATACAAGTAAATAAGTAGTGTTAGTATATTTCTTTGTTTTCAGTGGAGGAACAGGATCTGTTGAAGCAATATGAGAACAATTCGGATAAAAAAATAGAGGTCTTACAAAAGTTTATGATAGAACAAAAAGAAGAACTTAAGAAATTTGATATGAAATTGGTTTTGGAATTGGATAAAAAGGTAAGAGATCCGAAATATACCTAAGGTTTCTTTGTCAAACTAAAAAGAAATGTCATTGTGATCTTTAAATATATTTATAGTCTGTCAAGCGAAAGAATACATGACAATGAAAGTATTCTGTCATTTAAATTGAAGAGTGTTTTTTTTTGAAGCGAATATTCTTTACGCGCGATGGGAGTAAAAATTCAAGGCCGTGTCGTGTCACGGTCTAATAACAAAAACAAGAAACGGATAGATATATCTATATTTCAAGAATATCTAAAATAACAGGTTGAAAAATGCCATTACGAAAAAAAATATATTATACAGGGTGGTCCGAACTGTATTCCGGAAACTTCGAAAAACTATATATATATATATATATATATATATATATATATATATATATATATATATATATAGTTTTTTCGAAGTTTCCGGAATACAATTCTGACCACCCTGTATAATATATATTTTTTTTTTCGTAATGGCATTTTTTCAACCTGTTATTTTAGATATTAGATATATATATATATATATATATATATATATATATATATATATATATATATATATATATATATATATACACATATATATATATATATATATATATATATATATATATATATATATATATATATATATATATATATATATATATATATATATATAAATTTGGGTCAGAACGTCCACCCTGTGCGATTTTCCCATTGATCTTCGGTCAATTTTTCTCGCTCATCGACCTTCTTATTCCTTCCATCCATGTTTTCTTGGGACGTCCTCTCTTTCGTTTACCAGGTGGTATCCAATGAATGACTTGTTTTGGAATTCTTTCATTGTGCATTCTCTGAACGTGGCCGTACCATATTAATTGTTTTTGTTCTATATTATTTACTATTGTTCCCTCTATTTCCATCTGTTGTCTAATGTCTTCATTTCTGATCTTATCCCTCCGTGAAATTCTCATTGCTCTTCTAATCGCGTCCATTTCTTTGTCTCTAATTTCCTTTTATTCCTTTCAGTGAGTCGCCATGTTTCACATCCATAGAGTAATATGCTTTTAACTAGTGTCTCGTATATATTATATTTCCTGTTTTTTGTAATTTCAGTGCTCCATAGAATGCCATTTATGCATCTGATAACTCTTCTTGCCTGTATTACTCTGTTGTTTATTTCTCTATCGTCCGTTCTATCTCCTGTAAATATCGATCCCAGGTACCTGTAATCTTCACATGCCCTAATTTCTATATTATTGTCTAAAATAAGATTTTCTGTATTAGCTCCAATTGGAAGGTATTTTGTTTTTTCTGTATTTACTGTGAGACCCCATTTAGCATATTCTTCAATTATTTTCCGTACCATATATTCCATGTCATCTTTGTCGTTTGCAATTATGGCCTGGTCGTCTGCAAATTGCAAGGTGTATAGGCATATGTCATTTAGTTCTATACCCATTCCGTTACATTTTCTTTTCCATAGATGTAAGGCCTTGGCAATATAAATTTTAAATAGTGTTGGGGATATACAGCAACCCTGTCGGAGCTCTTTAGTGATAGAAATTTCCTCTGAGAGACCGTTGACCGTTTTTATTTGTGATTTTCCTCCATGGTAAAGATTTTGTACAGCTTTTATCAGAACTGCGTTAATTCTTGATTCGTGCAATACTTCCCATAATTTTATTATTGGCACTGTATCATATGCTTTTTTTAGATTGATGAATGTTATATGAACTTCCTGGTTCATTGCAGATTTCTTCTCGATGATCTGTTTCAATGCAAAGATATTATCTGTACATGATCTTCCGCTTCTGAAACCATTCTGCTCTTCTTCTTCGTAGCTGGAGTATTCCTCTGAGGCAAATAAAAATAAGTAAAAAAGTTCGTATAAACGTATGTCTTAAAATGCTTAGTTTCGGAGATACAGGGTGTTGAAGTTTCATTTTTATTTCGATTTTTTCCAAATAATTTCTGAAGTAACATCAATACTTGAATGAAAATTAGTGTCTGGGAGTTTTTTGACATGAGAAATTTGATTTTCATGTCAATATGACACCTATTTGTAGGGGGCGCCACCTACATGTGTTTTAATTGTTTTGAAGTGTAATAACTTTTTGTTCGTACCTGTATAGAAGTACTGAGTAAAAAAATATACATTTCTGTGACTTTTTACGTAAAAAATGTCTCTTGGTAAAAATCGCTACGAGTAACCCTTCTCAAGATATTTAGAATGGAAATAGTCAATACATGTCATTTTTGACAAAAAATGAACACGTTGAGTAGACAGTTATTTCACAGAAATAATAAATTCGGGAAATTTTTATTTTTTAAATTAATCATAATTTTTTTGCGAAGAAATTATGATAAAACAGTTTCTGTTGAACTTTTGGCACAAAACATTTTAAATTTATGATTTCAGTCTAATAAGTATTTACTCAACATGTTTAATTTCTGTCAATGATGAAAAGTATTGATAATTTCGATTCTAAATATCTCGAAAACCATTACTCCTAACGATTTTTTCCAAGAGACCTTTTTTACGTAAAAAATGTAAATGTATATTTTTTTACTCGTTAGTTTTATACAGGTAAGGACTAAAAGTTATTGCTCTTCAAACCAGTTAAAAAATATGTAGGTGGCGCCCTCTACAAGTAGGAGTCATATTGACATCAAAATCAAATTTCTCATGTCAAAAAACTCCCAGACACCAATTTCCATCCAAATATTTACGTTGCTTCATAAATTATTTGGAAAAAATCGAAATAAAAATGAAATTTCTACACCCTGTATCTCCGAAACTAAGCATTTTAGGGCATACATTTATACGAACTTTTTTACTTATTTTTATCTGCAGAATATGCTGCTGAAGTTTCCGGAATACAGTTCGGACCACTCTGTATATTAGAGTTCAAAATAGTGCGCGGGCAGGTGACAGCGTCCAGCGATGAAGTCGACGAATCAGATCGTTTTATTTGGGGTGTGCGCATAAAAATGAATGAACGAATGTGTTGAACCTATGGTAACATATCGGGTTCTGCCTTAGTATCACAGAAATATATGATTTTTACCATAAGGAGTTAGGAGTTTGCTGCCATTTGATACTGTCACAAAATTTTTAAATTTTTGAAAAAAATAATCTTGAATATATCAGTTGAAGTAGTTCCCACAGATACTTTGCAATATGTATACTAAACTATTTCCAGATTTTTATAAGACATGTTTTTTTAATTTCAGGTTGCAGATCAGCAAAACATTTTAGAACAAGCTGGCGTACCTGGTTTTTATTACACAACCAGTCCAGTAGAAATAAAATTACAGATGTATTTATTAGATTTTCTCTTACGTCTTAGCCAGCAGGAAGTTCCACTGTAATATATCATCAATTAATACTATACCGGGTGCGTCTCAAAAGTGGCTCACCCCTATAACTTTTTTATTTTTAGCCGACCATACCAATAGGTATGGTAGGCTATTAGGATCGGCAAAAAAAAAGTTTTTTTAATTTCAGTCAAAATGAGTTATTTGGGTCATAAATGACCTAAATACAAAATATTTTCATGGTGTCTGTCTGTCTGTCTGTCTGCCGTCTGTAACACGATAACTCAAAAACCGCTGAACCGATTTTAACCAAATTTGGCACAAAAATACTGTGGCACCCGAGAATCTGGCCATTAGGTTTTGGTGGGAGTGGGGGGTTGGTAAGGGGGTATGGGAGGGGGTTAAAAAATCGTAACTCCAAAATTACAGTAGCTAGCGAAACGCGGTTTTCAAATTAAGATTAGGAATAATATTTGCAACAAAATTTGTAATAATATCAAAATCAGTCAAAGTCGCAGTTTTCGAGATATTAACATATTTTAGTATGGGCGGCTATACGTGCCTCCCGGCGCCAGTTTTTTTCAGATAAAACAAAGAGATTTGGTATGTTAGTATATGATATAAATTGTGATTGTGATTGACGTATGCAATTGTTTTCGGTCACTTCCGGTTTCACCGGAAATGACTACAACTTTTGATTTTTAAATGGCACCTTCGGTATTTTTTTACTTTATTCGATAGAAAATGACACTCTGAATCGAATGATATATCATATGTCAATTTTTGACATAGCCACTGAAAAACAAATTCTATTTTAAATTTCAATTTAGAGTGCCATGGCTGTGTTAAAAACACTAATTTTTAATCAACGAGCCATTGAAAAATAGATTTGATCGTCTAATGTTTTTAGTGTCTTGTCCTGGCCGGTTAAAAGATGCCCAAATCGTATTTTTAATCATATTTCAATTTTTTCAAATGAAACGAGGGTGGCTCATTAGCATATTTGGAAAAAGCATTTTTTTACGAATAATTTGATACCACACATTTGGTATTTTGAGTCAAATTGTCGTTATGAACCACATGTTACAATTTCAAATAAACCATATGCCAAAATGTTAAAAGTTGACATATGATATGTCATTCGATTCAGAGTGTCATTTTCTATCGAATAAAGTAAAAAAATACTGAAGGTGCCATTTAAAAATCAAAAGTTGTAGTCATTTCCGCTGAAACCAGAAGTGACTGGAAAGAATTGAATACGTCAATCAATCCTAATTTAAGTCATATACTAACATACCAAATATCGTTTTTTTATCTGAAAAAATAAAAAAGTTATAGGGGTGAGCCACTTTTGAGACGCACCCGGTATAATGTATTATTGACTTGAATAGGGCAATTTTTACAGGGTACGGCAATAGTGTGTCGAGCTCCTAAAATAAAAAACTTTGGAATTGGTTTAAGTGTAGACCTAAAGTATGAATTAGGGTGTATTTCAGAAAAATATTTTAAGATCTACAGTGTTGCTCAAAAAAATGTGAGTGGATCTGGATAATCTTTTTTTAATGAAACGCCCTGTATATATTGCATTTTTGGTTTCCTCTCTGATCACATTATCCACATAATTATAAAATATTATTAAATATCGTTTGATAGTTTAAGAGATATTAATAACTGAATAAAAAATATTTTTTTTTGGTCCATTTTTAAAAAAAGTTATTAAAAATATAAGAGAAATGCCCTGAAATCAAAACTATACTAGGTATTTACTATAGTTGATCTGTAATTACTTTGCTATAAATATCGTAATGTACACGCCTTACAGGGTGTTCAATATTCTATACCAAAAACTTTGTAAATTATTAAATAATTTTTCTTGTTTTTTTAACGGAACACCCTGTATATCTTTGCTAGATGGAGAATTAAAAAATGAACATTTTTTGTATTTAAAAGTATTTCAAAATTTTTAACGGTTTTGCGGATATTCGTAATATTATATTGCATATGGCATTACATTTTTGTCTGGTATTTTACCGTTGAAAGATATGTAATAAAATTATATAAATAAAAATGCGAATATTTGCGAAACTACTAAAAATTTAAAAATACCTTACATACAAAAAATGTTAATACATACAAAAAATGTTAATTCTCCATATAACAAAGATATAATATACAGGGTGTTCCATTTTAAAAACAAGAAAAATTATTTTATATCTTAGAAAGGGGGGAAAAATCTTATTTTTTATGTTATTTCTAAAAACTAAGAAATAGTGATTCTAGTTTATTCTTGGTGTTGTATGTACAATTTATTCATGTTTGTAACTTATTTTGAGCCTGACAAAGTTGCAAAAAATTGACACAATGGATATTGGATTTGTTCGTAAGGCGATAAGTATAGTCTGCCCAATGACAGGATCCCTGACAGTGACAGTTGTGTCTGTCATTTTAATTCACAAGCAAATTGTATGTTATATCATATTTTGTCAAATTCTTCCCTGATTCGTTACACAGACTATAGTTAACTCTCTGGCGAGAAAGTTTATTTGCATCGTGTTTGAGAATTTATTTAGTTATTCCTTTTGGTTTATGTTATATTTTTCATTTTTACCTTAATTAAAGTAATGATAATGATGGGGAAACTTGTTTATTTTAACTATGAAGGTAACTTTGTACTTTAGATTAATGTAATAGTACAAAATGGTGTACTTCTGAACTTAACTCTGATACAAATATTTAGGTACTAAGAATGTTACAAAATGGTCGATATTTTAAAGTTGCGTTTAATTTTTATACATAACTTTAAAATGTTTATGTATTATAATATATAAGGTGTATAAAATTAATATTTTTTAGAATATATAGTTTGAATAATATATTGATTTTTTTAGTAAGAGCTTTTTATTTCAGTTTAATTATTTCTTTTTTTCTTTAACCGTTAGTTTATAATCTATATAGTTTTTTTTCTTTCTTGGGTATGAGGTTTTATAATAGGGTTGGCATGATATATATAAAATAACTAAAATATGTCAAGATGCTGAAGCGTTGTGGATAGAGGTAAAGCTACCAATGGTGTGTATTCTATTAGATTGTATATATAAACCACCTTCCACTAATACTAATGAATTTCTAAATTACTTTGAAGATGAGCTAATAGATCTTTTACCAAAATATGATACTGTGATTTGCATGGGCGACTTTAATATTGAGTTGTTTGATACTAGTAATACAGTAGTGTCATCTTATAATAATATTTTAGAAAGCGCTACTCTTAATCAAATTATCAACGAGCCTACTAGAATTTCAAAAACAGGAATTTCGTTAATAAATCATATAATAGTATCCAATCATATTAAAGTGGCTAGATCAGGTACAGAGTCTCTCGATTTATCCGATCATGAAATGGTGTTCGCTATATTTGAATTTTTAACTAAAATTAATAAACCTAGGCCATGCCAGTTCAGAAGCTTGAAAAATATTAATATCCAATTGTTGACTGATCATTTGTGTTCCATACCATGGCGTAATATGTATGATTATAGAGATGTAGATGAAATGGTGGCATTTTTTAATGAAAATTTAACAATTTTAATGGATATTCATGCTCCTTTAAAAGTCATTAATTTTAACAAACATTATAGGCCATGGATAACAGAAAATATAAAAACGCTTATTAAAATAAGAAATAAGGCCAAAACTAAATATAATAGAACTAAACTTATAGGCGATTATGAATCTTATAAAACGTTACGTAATTTTGTTACTAAAATTATTAATAAAGAAAAACGGATATATCTGCAAAGATCTTCTGGCAATGGTAAAGATATATGGAAGTTTCTTAAAACTCTTAACGCAGTAAAAAGAAAAAGTCGCGTTAGCATTCCTGAACATCTTTCTAATGTTGAAAATATTAATTCTGTTACGTTTTTCGTCGGTTCCGTGTGGACAGAAAGTCACAATTTATTTAAACACTATTTATTTAACACTAATTAACAAAAATAATAACGATAAAAGACTTATAGAACTATTTACAAACGATTTATAACTAAGAATTTATTTTGAATTTTAGCGCGTCAACTGTATATTTTACTAACTGCCCTCTCTAGGCCACTGCCGCCGGCTTTATACCGACAGGTAAAAGAAATCTAGAATAGTCCAAAGATCGTTAGGCGCATAGAAGGTTTTCGAATGTTCTCGTATGTACGAGTCCATTCTAGTGGGTCTCGATTCTTCTCGAACGAATGAATCATTGCGGTGTCTATGCGATGTTAAGGTCATCCGAGGGCGGGCCATATTGTGAGGTTAGGTCGAGTCCACACCGGCTCACAACACTGCCCCCTTCTTAGGCACATGCTCGTCCCGAGATGTATACGGTGAATGAAGGTATTTGCAAAGCTGGCCCCTGGTACATTGCGAAGTCTGGTAGAAATAGCAGTCTACAGTTTTCTCTCCCGATCTCAGCTTTGGGTTGTAGCAGCAAACGAGGATCTCGATTCCCGTAAATCTGAACAAGACTTCAATCATGTTCCGGATTGTACGCCAACTCAAACCATCGAGTCCACACGCCAGCTTCGGAATGGCTAATCGTGCAATGTTGTTGTTTAGCAGGGCTTCTCTCAGTTCAATCAGGGTCTTCCATAGATTGAGATAAGTCGGCTTACTCGGGGACCATTCCTTGGTGACCAGGTAGAAGATGTGCCTTGCTTGACCATGTGCATTGTCGGTTAGCCTCAAGACGCTTCCAACCTCTGGATCCTGTCGGCGTAGTTCTCCGACACGCCCAAACTTCTCATTGAACGTCGCAGCGATTCCTCTGGACATCCGCAAATCTCGAGCCACACAATGAGCGAGCGAATAATCAGGAGGCACGGAAAAGAGGTCTCGTTGATCTTCTTTGGTTACACCATAGCGAGCCTTCTCACTGCTGTTGTATCGGGCCATGAAATCGTCAAAGGACATCTCCGAATCAGGGGGATCAAAGCTGCAGGTTCTCACGGTCCCAGCACGATCTTCTATTTCGCCTTGGTAGGGGCTCAAACGGTTGAAATGGACTACCCTCGGTTTTCCTTTTGGCAATTTTCTGATACGGTATACGACGTCATTAATTCTATCCATGACTTCGTATGGCCCTTCCCACGAGGATTGTAGCTTCGGAGATAACCCACGACGTCTCTGCGGGTTATATAGCCACACCAACTTCCCTGGTTGGTATCCTCCATGCTCAGCTTGAATGTCGTAGTGTTCCTTCATTCGGTCACTAGCACTTTGAATATTTAGGCGGACTCTCTGATGAATGTCGTCCATCCTTTGACGTAGTGTGTGGACATAATCTTCTCCGGCGACTTCTTCTCCCGGTCGGCAACCAAATTTCAGATCACAGGGTAGGCGCACTTCCCGTCCCATAACGATGCTGGCTGGAGTTTGCCCTGTAGATTCTTGGACGGATGAACGGTAGGCCAACAGGAACAGGTGAAGAAATTTGTCCCAGTCTCTTTGGTGGTCAGAGACTACTTTGGCCAGATAACGGTTGATAGTTCTGTTCATGCGTTCAACCATCCCATCGGATTGTGGATGTAGAGCAGTCGTCCTGGTCTTGCGGATGTTCAGGACTTCACAGACGCCTTGGAACAGATTGGACTCAAAGTTTCTTCCCTGATCTGAATGAAGCTCCATGGGAACACCAAACCTGCAGATCCATTCTTTAACAAGGGCATCAGCAATCGTGGACGCTTCTTGATTTGGCAACGCGTAGGCCTCGACCCATTTGCTGAAGTAATCCATTACTACCACAATGTATTTGTTGCCATCGTTCGTCTCCGGGAAAGGACCAGCCACGTCGATCGCTATTCGTTCGAAGGGACTACCAACATTGTACTGGCGCATAGGGGCTTTACCACGCTTTTGTGGCCCATTAATGGCTGCGCAAATGTCACATTTCTTACACCAGGCCCTCACATCTTCTTTGCAGTTCACCCAGTAGAACCGTTCACGCAGCTTGCCAAGTGTCTTGGTAACACCAAGATGTCACCGCTGGTTCCATTGTGAACTTCCGCCAAGACTTCCGGGACCCTCTTCTTTGGAATGACGATCTGCCTTCTCTCTTCTTGTCCCTCTGGTCTCACAATCACACGGCGAAGTAATCCGTTATCTATTACCAATGAATTCCACTGGGACCAGTACGACTTCACGTTCGGCGAATATCTGCAAACTTCCTCCCACGTTGGTCTCTGGTCCGCGTTTTTCCAGTTAATCACCAAGCCCAACTCTGGATCACTGATTTGGTCATTTGCAAGATCTTCGGTTTGCCAACTATCACCAACCACAGTCGTCCTTAAGACTTTCACTTCTTTCTCTTCTTTGCAACGATTTCCCATCTGTCCGCAATTCCAACAGCGAATCGGTCCCCCCTTCTTACTCATATACTGATCCAGTACTTTCCGCACAATCCTTTCCACTTTGGAATCGTCGGAACTCTCCTCAACAGCCCGTACAAATCCTAGAGACCTAGAGCATTCTTTCGCGGCCTCAAATTCCAGGGCACGTGCTAGGGCATCTCCCAAATGCGTTGGATGAGCTAAAAGAAGTGTTTGCCTTGTCTCGTTGTCACATAAACCATCAATAAAAGCCTGTACTTTTAAGCGCTCCATAACATTTTCGGGCATAGCAGGGTACGCAAGGCGAACGAGGCGGGCTACGTCGGCTTCAAACTCCTGCAGAGACTCATTTGACTTTTGAATGCGATTTTTTAGCTGGGAATGATAGACATGTTCCAAATGAGCTTGGCCGTACCTCATTTCTAAATGTCGTACCAATTGCTGATAATCTCCCTGTTCCGATGGTACAATGTCTGCGGGATATCAGTCGCATCTCCTCGCAGTGCGACAGTCAAGCAGTAGCCTTTTCAGCGATTGTCCATCCGTTCGCTCTCGCAGCGGCCTCAAACTGGCAAAATAATTGGCCCAAGCGGTTCCTCCCTCAAAACGTGGAGGCTTAATAACTGGACTTTGAGATATACTTATTTTCGACTCGCAGTTTCGGTTCCTATGGATGTTTCTTGACATTTTCCAAGAATTGGCCTTTTCTATTTCTTGTTTAAAATTTTCGATTTTTCTATTTTTCATCTTCCTCAATCTCCGTTAGTTCCGTAGAATTTGTTATAATCTTTTTTGTTTAAACTTTCTTCTAAATTAAGTATTTTGTCATTGAAACACTATTTGTAGATCTTTAGAATTTTCTATGATTTTATCCTCTAAAATACTAATTTAGATCCTGGGAATTTTCCATAATTTATCTTTCAAACTGTCTTCTAATTTTAGAGAATTCTCTGTGATATTTATAACTGATTTTATCTTCTAAATTAACTTCAAGTCAATTATTTTACTATTCAAATTGTCGTCTTTTTTTATTTTTCTAGTCTATCACACACGCCACACTTGACACCAATTGTTACGTTTTTTTGTCGGTTCCGTGTGGATAGAAAGTCAGTCACAATTTATTTAAACACTATTTATTTAACACTAATTAACAAAAAATAATAACGATAAAAGACTTATAGAACTATTTACAAACGATTTATAACTAAGAATTTATTTTGAATTTTAGCGCGTCAACTGTATATTTATAACTGCCCTCTCTAGGCCACTGCCGCCGGCTTTTATACCGACAGGTAAAAGAAATCTAGAATAGTCCAAAGATCGTTAGGCGCATAGAGAAGGTTTTCGAATGTTCTCGTATGTACGAGTCCATTCTAGTGGGTCTCGATTCTTCTCGAACGAATGAATCATTGCGGTGTCTATGCGATGTTAAGGTCATCCGAGGGCGGGCCATATTGTGAGGTTAGGTCGAGTCCACACCGGCTCGCAACAATTCGTATTTTATTGATTCTGTTCCTTGTAGTAATGTATCTCAAGATGTAAGCAAGTACTACAGTTGTGTTAAAAATAAATTATCTGATCTATTAACATTCAGAACTGTTAGTGAAACGGATGTGTCTAAGATTCTCTTTGGAATAAAAACAAAAGCGGTTGGGTATGATGGTATTCCCATAGATTTTTTAGTGCTGTGCTGTCCATTTATACTAAAATATATTTGCCATATAATTAACTTTCTTTTGCCTAAGAAATTCTGTATTTCCCATGAGTTGGAAAGTTGCTCAGGTTATTCCTCACCCTAAGGTCGTAAACCCTTCGTCCTATGCGGACCTTCGACCGGTTAGTATATTGCCTGTGTTATCAAAAATATTAGAAAATGTAATTAAAAATTCAATTGGTCAATCACATTGAAAACAATAATATACTGCCTGATACACAGTCCGGATTTAGGGTAGGACATAGCTGTACTACCGCTTTATTAAATGTTACAGATCATATATTTAGATCAATAAATGAAGACAAATTTACATTACTTGTATTACTAGATTATAGTAAAGCTTTTGATGCTCTGAATCACAAAGCATTAACTAAGATTCTAGAACATATTGGATTAACTGGTTCAGCTGTGGATTTTTTTAGACAGTACCTCAATAACAGAAAACAATTTGTTAAACTGGAAAATCAGTCATCCTCATGCCGCACTCTAACTTGAGGAGTGCCTCAAGGGTCAATTTTGGGTCCCATATTATTTAACATTTATACAGCAATTTTTCCTAAATTTCTAACTTATTGTAAGTCACAAATGTATGCCGATGATTTTCAACTATTTTACTCTTTCCCGAAACACTTAGTTAAAGAAAGTTGTGACAAAATTAACTATGATCTTAAGAATATTTATGGAATTTCTCATGATCATTCATTGACCTTAAACCCCAATAAATGTGTGGCCATGCTTTTTGGTTCATCAAAATATAGGAAGGATATTACTAATATGGTCGACATTAAAATTAACAATGTAACAATACCAGTTAAATCAGAGGCAAAAAATCTTGGCTTGATATTAGATAACAATCTCAGATTTCAGTCACATGTAACGAGTAGGAAGGCAATAACTAATCTTAAAATCTTATACAACTCAAAAGATATATTAGACCAAAAAAGCAAACTACTGTTGTGTAATACTCTAGTTTTATCAAAGTTTAATTATTGCAATGTAGTTTATGGACCTTGCCTTACCGCTTTGATTCGGGACGGATACAAAAAATCCAAAAATATTGTTTACGTTTTACTTACGGAATTAAAAGACAACAACCCGTTTCGTATAAGCTAAAAGAAGTAGGATGGCTTGATATGAAAACAAGGTGTTTTATGCATTCCTCCTTATTATTTTATAAATTAATATACTCTAAGCATCCTAAATACCTCTACCAGAAAATATCTTTTAGAGAAGATGTTCACAACCTAAATTTAAGATTTAAAGGTAATCTCACTCCTCCTACCTATAGACTGACAATTTTCAAGCGTTCCTTCTCATATAATATAGTCAAGATACGTCACTATATGTATTCAGAAGATTATTAAAAGAGCATCTCTCACAAATAAACTAGCCCTTATTATGGATATATCTTGTTTAACTGTTTAGTTAGATATGGTAGGATTGATAGCAAATTCTATTGTTGCATTAAGTATAATTATATTACTAGAAATATTAAGCAATGTTATTATATTAATGTCGAAAAAAAATATAATTTTTGTTTAGCAGATTTTGGCAATGTTAGAAAATAATTTAATAACTATTTTGATTTAGATATTTATTGATAAGGCGTGTGTATATGTATATTGTATATATTTTTTGTTTTTTTTTGGGTTGAGTGTAAAAATAGTCTGGTTAGATTTAATAGCAAGGCTGCACTTTCGCCCTTTCATAATGTATCTCCATATAGTTATGAATAAAGCTTATTATTATTATTATTATATATCAATGATATATATCGGATATATATCATTGATATATATATCATGATATGTATACCTTGATATATATCATGATATTTATAAAAAAATAAATGTCAACTCTTTTCTTAAATTTCTACGTTAAAAAAGTCAACATGTTTACGGCACGACGTATTTTTATTACTAGAAAGACTTCCTGTCTTCATGTGAACCATGTGCTTACTGCGACTGCGTCTACTGCATCTCTTGAGAGAACTTTCTCATCTTTTGGACTCGAAACTGCGTAATAAGCTTGGGAACGAAAAAAGCTGGAAAATTGACCTTTTTATTTAAATACAACAATTAGAAAGAAAAAAAAACAAAAAAGATAATATTGATTGGATATGGGACAATTCAAATGTACCAAAAATTTTGCCAGAAACAGTATCAATTGATTCTGACTCTGACGAATCAGACGATGATTTACCATTAATAAAATTAATAAATTATTTATAAATTTGTTTGTCGTTAGTTTTAGAATATCTTTTTTTTGAATTTTCGTTTATTTTTTAGAATTTCCGTTTATTTCATAGAATTCCTGATTATTTTTTAGAATTTCCGTTTATTTTTTAAAATTTCCGTTTATTTCTTAGAATTCCGGATTATTTTTTAGAATTTCCGTTTATTTTTTAGAATTCCTGTTTATTTTTAGAAGTTCTGTTTATTTTTTTAGAATTCCTGTATATTTTTTTATATATTTTTGTTTTAATGTTGTTCCTATTATGTGCAAAGCAACAATACTTAAGTTGAAATAAAAATATTTGCTGAGCTCTTGATTTTACTTGATACTAAACGCAGTTTTACATAAAAAATAAAAACAAAAATAAATATCAAAACTTGATATATATCGGATATATATCCGACTAGCATGTACCCGCGACTTCGTTCGCGTCGAATTAATCATTTGTAATGGTGATATGATAAAGCAAAGCAAGAATTTCCATTAACATACAAACTGGAGCAGAATCGTGGTTAATCAATTGCCCAACTTTTTGGAACACCTTGTATGATTTTTTAAAAAATTTCAAAATATGTAAAAAACAAAATAAATTATACGTGTCCAAGCATTTTCCCGAAAGACTAACCGTTTTTTAAATAACAAATATTGTAATATTTGAGGGGCGTTTTCACCCTCTTGGAATTTGAGATTCAAGAAACCCTTCCTTATCGAACCTCTACACTCCACAGTCAATCCGTTTGCCAAAATCAGCATTAAACGTCAAGCAGCTTAAGCAGAATCGTGATTACTCAATGGTCATATTTTATGAAACACCCTGCATAAATTTTTAAAAAATCTTAAAATATGTAAAACAACAAAATAAAATATACGTGTTTAAGAATTTTTCCGAAAAACTCACCGGATTTTAAATAAAAAATATTCTAATATTTGAGGGGTGGTTTCATCCCCTTAGAATTCGAGTTTCGAAAAATACCTTCTTATCGAACCTCTACGCCCTAAAGTCAATCTGTTTTCCAAAAATTAGCTTTTTACGTCAAGCGCTTTAAGCAGGATCGTGATTAATCAATGACCAGATTTTTCGAAACACTGTATACATTTTTAAAGTCTTAAAATATGTAAAAAACAAAATAAAATATACGTGTTCAAGCGTTTTTTCTGAAACTTGATCGTTTTTTAAATAAAAAATATGGTAATACTTGAGAGGTGGTTTCACCCTCTTGGAACTGGGATTCGAAAAATCCCTTCTTATCGAACCACTACACCCTAGAATCAACCTGTATGCCATAATTGAGCTTCTTACTTTGAGTGGTTTGAGCAGGATCGTGATTAATCAGTGAGTCACTTAAGAATTTTATATATTAGTATAGATTATTTGAGGGGCGTTTTCACCCTCTTGGAATTTGAGATTCGAGAAACCCCTCCTTATCGAACCTCTACACCACATAGTCAATCCGTTTGCCAAAAATCAGCTTTAAACGTCAAGCAGTTTGAGCAGAATCGTGATTACTCAATGGCCATATTTTATGAAACACCCTGTATAAATTTTTAAAAAATCTTAAAATATGTAAAAGAACAAAATAAAATATACGTGTTTAAGAGTTTTTCCGAAAAACTCACCGGTTTTTAAATAAAAAATATTCTAATATTTAAGGGGTTGTTTCACCCCCTTAGAATTCGAGTTTCGAAAAATCCCTTCTTATCGAACCTCTACACCCTAAAGTCAATCCGTTTTCCAAAAATCAGCTTTTTATGTCAAGCGCTTTAAGCAGGATCGTGATTAATCTATCATCAGATTTTTCGAAACACCCTGTATACATTTTTAAAAAATCTTAAAATATGTAAAGAAAGAAAATAAAATATACGTGTTTAAGCGTTTTTTCGGAAACTTAACCGTTTTTTAAATAAAAAATATTGTAATACTTGAGGGGTGGTTTCAACCCCTTGGAACTGGGATTTCAGAAAATCCCTTCTTATCGAACCACTACACCCTAGAATCAACCTATATGCCAAAATTGAGCTTCTTACGTTGAGTGGTTTGAACAGGATCGTGATTAATCAGTGAGTCACTTAATAATTTTATATATTAGTATAGATTATTTGAGGGGCGTTTTCACCCTCTTGGAATTTGAGATTCGAGAAACCCCTCCTTATCGAACCTCTACACCCCACAGTCAATCCGTTTGCCAAAAAATCAGCTTTAAACGTTAAGCAGTTTAAGCAGAATCGTGATTACTCAATGGCCATATTTTATGAAACACCCTGTATAAATTTTTAAAAATCTTAAAATATGTAAAACAACAAAAATAAAATATACGTGTTTAAGAGTTTTTCCGAAAAACTCACCGGTTTTTAAATAAAAATATTCTAATATTTGAGGGGTGGTTTCACACCCTTAGAATTCGAGTTTCGGAAAATCCCTTC
The DNA here is from genome assembly GCF_002938485.1 of Sitophilus oryzae. Taxonomy (NCBI): domain Eukaryota; kingdom Metazoa; phylum Arthropoda; class Insecta; order Coleoptera; family Curculionidae; genus Sitophilus; species Sitophilus oryzae. The sequence continues at coordinate 867,924 of NW_022146261.1, read as the reverse complement.
TTATCGAACCTCTACACCCTAAAGTCAATCCGTTTTCCAAGAATCATCTTTTTACGTCAAGCATTTTAAGCAGGATCGTGATTAATCAATGACCAGATTTTTTCGAAACACCCTGTATATATTTTTAAAAATCTTAAAATATGTAAAAAAGAAAATAAAATATACGTGTTTAAGCGTTTTTCGGAAACTTGACCGTTTTTTTTAAATAAAAATATTGTAATATTCCACCCCCCTTTTTACCCCCTTAGGGGATGAATTTAAAAAAATCCTTTCTTATCTTACGTAAACATCATAAAAGGAACCCCTGTGCAAAATTTCAGCTTTCTAGGGTCAAGGGTTTGGTCTGGGCGTTGATGAGTCAGTATCAGTCAGGACAGTCAGATTTATATATATAGATATTTAATATTTATATAAATATGATATTTGCCAACCCTGTTTTATAATTGAAGCATGGAAAACATTTTTTTTTCTGCGACGTTTCGCCCCAACATAGTGAAAAAGCAAATGCGTGAAAGTGAGTAATGTCATCACTCACTTTAGTAGTAGTTTAGTTTTAGAATAAAGTGCTTGAAAGAGCCCACTATGTTGGAGCGAAACGTCGCATAAAAAAATGTTTTCCATCATTCAATTATAATACCTCAAATCCAAGAAAGAAAAATAAATTATATATTTTTATTCCAGTTAACTAGTTAAAATTTTAAAAAATGTTTGCACGTTTCTGTAAAATATTTAAAACTACCTCATAGACAGCGTTTGGCAAACACCCGTTATATCCCCAATTTTAGAAGGGGGTTCCCCGACTAAATATTCTCTCAATGGGTATATACTCTACACCTTCTGGGTATATACCCAAATTTCTTTATTATACCCATTGGCTATTTACCCACCCCCCATCACTTCTCATAGACCAACCAAAAACGTTATGTGAAAATACTGTAAAAATAGAATTCTAATTTTTGACATTATACAGGGTGAGTCTTAAATAAGTGCAACTATTTTCAGTGCTAGTGTAGATCTCGTTAAAAGAAACATATTTTCTCTTTACCGTTTTTCAATTAAGTCCAAAATAACCGAGATATTTTACTTTGAAAGTTAAAAAAAACTGATTTTTCGCTTAAATTTTGAGAACCACTGGATATTTTCTAGGTTTCCTTTCTTGTAAATTTAAACTACTATCTGTGTTGCCAAATCATAAAGATATTTTGTTTCTTAATTAGAAATTAAAAAGAGTTCCAAAATTTTTTAAAAAATTCAAAATTTTCAAATATTTTTCGCGAAAAAAACCTCATAGTTCGTGTTTCTGGGCTCGAAATATTCTACCTCTAAAAATATTTGCGGTTATTTAAGACTCACCCTGTATAAATAAAAATTAACAGAGATTAGGAAATAACATACCTTACGATAAAAAATGGCGTCAAAGACAACTGGGAAATGAATAAATCGATGATAATTTTGGCGAGGTGAAGCCCTAGACCCCATCTATTTCCCGCCAGTCTTCTGCATATTATGAGAGTCTTTGTGGCTTTGCTGGTAATGTTCTTAATATGCCTGTTCCAGGGCAGTTTACTGTTTAGGGTTATTCCGAATTTTTGACTTCATGTGATGGCAGTATTTCTTTTCCATCTAGATCTTTTCTCATCTTTTCAAGTTTTTCAGACTTCGTTTTCTGGTGAATGGCGCGATTTTGTCTGTGTTGATACTAAGCCCGACAGTCTTGCACCATCTCTCAGCAATACAGAGTCCTCTTTGGATAATATCACACAGGGCGCCTTCATGTTTCCCCCGAGCGATCATTGACTATGTCATCTGCATACCGTATGCAGTGTATTCCCGCTGGAGTTATTTCGTTTAGTAGTTCATCCACTACCAAGCACTACAGTACGGGGAGGTTACTCCACCTTGTGGTATTCCTTGCGTTTTTTTAACAACTACAGTTTTGGTACCCATCTCACCCTCTGCTGTCCGTGTTGAGAGCATTTTCCAAAACCAGCGAATTATCGTCCTGTTCACCCCTCTTGTTTCTAGAGATCGCTTGACCAGCTTATGAGGTATATTGTCAAACGCCCCCGCAATGTCCAAGAAGGCACAAATTGCTGTTTCTTAGCTATTCAGGCTTACCTGTATTAACTCGTTTAATTGGTGCAGAGCAGTTTCTGTGGGCAGGTCCACAGAAATAGGTCCACGCTCTATATGAATGCTGAATTTCATGCAGTGGTTTCAACTTTAGATGATTTTCTCCAATCCACTATTTTCTCCATCGTTTTTAGTATGAACGATGTGAGACTAATAGGCCTAAATGATTAGGGGTTAACCCAGTCAGTTTTGCCTATTTTGGGTATGAAGATTACTTTCGCTCTTCACCAGATGGTTGGTATATAATCATCCCTAAGCTGCTTAGATGGTGAGTAGCTATTTCCTAACCTTTTTTCAGAAGGGCAGGGAAAGTCCCATCTGCTCTCGCTGCTTTATAAGACTGAAAGGTGTCAATGCCCATTTCATTTTTTGTTCTGTTTACTAGCTTGGCCATCTTCCAGTCTTCCCTACAAGGATTGTGGGGTTTGGTCGGAGCTAGTTGCGTATCAATAGATATCCTACATGGAAAGTGTGTATGAAGTAGGGGGTTAGTTTTCTCTTCATCTCCTTCCGTATTTCGAATCTCCGATCTAAGACTGACCAGCTTCTTGTTCCACCAGGGCTTGTTACTTTTTTGTATACCCTTACTTGTGGGGTAACTAGATTCATATCAGAGCTGCAACAAGTCAGTTTTAAAAAGACTTAAGACTTAAGCAAATTCTAAAATCAAAATGATTTAAGTCTTATCTTTTCTAAAAAGACTTAAATCTTTTAAAGATTTGAATATTTTTTAATGACTTAAAATCTCTTCCAAAAAGATTTAAATCTTTTAAAAGACAAATCTTTTTCTAATGACTTAAATCTTTTTTTATTTCGGAATAAAGACTTAAGTCACAAGTCATTTTGAAAATGACTTAAAGTTTAAGTCAGCTTTCAAAATATGACTTAAAATCAAATATTTAAGTCAAAAAAAGACTTAAGTTTTCTGTGAGCATGTATCCAATATTGCACCACTGACTTCCACTGCGCAGTGGGGGACTAAGGGGGGCGGTCCGGCCCGGGCCCCGTCTTTTAGGGAGCCTCCGAATCTTAATAAGTAATTTTTTATTCAACTGACCAACAAGGCCAATATGTGTTCAATAGTTATAAAGCAGTTTGTAGGTGGAGTATGCAAACCATACGTATACGCCAACTATAAACAGTATAAATGGAAGCAGATATTTACTGAATTATCAATTATCAGGCCCCAGTAATTGTCAATGGCATTTTCTATTTAGGTAATTAAATCAAGGGGTAATTTTCTTTGTTTAAAATATCGAATAATTATTATATTTTATATATTTTGAGACTGAATTTATTTATTTTAGATTTAAGTTATTTTTTCAATGGTTTCATTATTTATTTTTACTGAATAAACATTTTAAATTACAACCAATGCACAGCATAACTTGTATTCTAGCTACATTACTGATGATGAGCAGTGAAGTCTTTAGTATAACGGGGGCCACGGGCCTGAGACAGCGAAGGGCCCCTCGGATCTTGGAGAACTTACAAAATCGCGATATTTTGTCGCGGTATTTCCCTGGAAGCATTTTTAAGAAAAAAATATTTAAAATTTTTGGACGAAAAAAATTACCTGTCAAAAAAATTTGTACAGCCTAAAAGTCAAATTTAGTGATTATCACAGCCCCTGTGAGTCCTGTGACATAAAGAAAAGACATGTGATCTATTTCAAAAAATAAATTGTTCAAATGTCATATAATAATGGCGGTAGCTGTCATGGAATTGAGCGATTAAAAAATTATCATAAATATTTTTTTTTTCAAGTGGAAACCCACTTTTTTTATTTCACTAGTGAAAAGGTTTTCCAATTCGCTACGTTTTAACTAGACATATTCCTATACCTAAAATAAATCGTTTTTAAGTTATTTAACATTTAGTTTGAAAACGTATATTTATCTTGATTTTATCTAGCTTCCTTTGACATTAAGTGTCAAACAGTCAGACAATTTATTTCCATCTGTCAGAAAATGAATTATTTGAATTTCCTATATTATAACTACTGCTGCGTTAAAAGTTTAAAAAGTGTATTTATATAAATATATCTCGTATTTTCGTCCTTTAGTGATATCTAATAGTTGATATTTTAATCATACCCTACAATCGAAAAAAAACAGCGCAAAGTTAGCTTGGAAATGATGATCGATAATATACTGTCATAGGCTACTGGTTAAAATCAAGAAAAATATACGCTTTAAAGCTAAATCTTAGATAACTTAAAAACGATTTATTTTAGGTATAGGAACATGTATAGTCAAAAAGTAACAAATTTTAAAAACGAAAGTAACCAAAGCCTTTCGCGAGTTCACGAGTGAAATAAAAAAAGTGGATTTCCATTTGAAAAAAAAAATGATTTAGGATAATTTTTTAATCGTTCAATTCCATGACAGCTGCGGCCATTATTATATGACATTTGGACAATTTAATTTTTGACATAGATAGTCACGTCTTCTCTTTATGGTACAGTGGCTGTGGCAATCCCTAAATTTGACGTTTAGGCTATATACATATTTTTGACAGGCAGTTTTTTTCTTCCAAAAATTATAAATATTTTTTTTTCTCAAAAACGGTTAACGTTAGGTACAGAGTGTTTAATATCAAAATTCATAAAATTTTACAGAGAATTTAAGTATGTAATAAAAAATGGGGTCACCCGTTTGAAATAAGAAAGTTGCTGCCAACTTCCGGTACTTCCGAAAGTGCCGCCATATTGAAAATATTTTTAATCGATAGATCTCATTGTGATACAATGATATGCACAACATCTCATATCTAGATATTGTAGTTCTCTAGAAACTTCTAACGCAGGCTCAGCCTGGGACACCCTGTATAAATACTTGAATTTTGTCAACCATTATACATACGTCATTCAATTCCTACAAAATGTGCATTAGAAGTATATCATTATCTAAACAGACCGGGGGCCACATTTAGCTTCGCCGCCCCGGGCCCCCGACAGGCTTAGTCCGCCACTGACCCTGCGTACCATTCTAGATATAGGTGATTTCTAGCCGTACCTGCATCTATTTGGTTTATGTTGTCTACGAGATTGGTGTGGTATAGGTCCCAATCTGTTGTTCTTGGATTCCTTCGACACACGTTCACATCTTACATATTAAAACACTCAGTGTTGTGTGGTGTGACCTTAATTGTGTATTTGTCTGATGATGCTCGTATGAGCGAAACACGTGTCAGTGTCTGTTTTTAACTTATAAGGCTCCGCGCGCACTGCATCGGATCGGACCGACCAGCAAAAGCGACTGCGACCATCGTACATATAGACGGCGCCGGCGTCCACTAAAACATTTCGGCCTGTAGAGGAGGCCAGATTCCTACCTCTACCTTCTCGCCGGACTGGTACCGATTCAGTGCGCGTACACCTTAAACGGTATCTTTGAGAATAATGGACGCCTTTTTTAAATCTTATCGTTAATTCTTTGTTTTTTTTGCTAGGACAGCACCTTTTTACAAACGTAGTTGAATAATAGCTGTCATATTTCCAAACTAACTTGGCGCCGTTTTTAACGATCTTCAATATACAGGGTGAGTTTCCTACGATGTTCTCTATGGGTATCTCGGAAACTAATGGAGATAGAGAGTCGGTTAAATGGGGAAAGAATTGCAGTTTTGTGGGGTCATAAATATGCGCCTTTCAGATTTTTGAAAAAGTTCATGGCTTACTAGATATTTTGAAAAAAACAAATTTCGGCTATTTTAATAATTGTCCCTAATTCCATTATAAGCTATTTTAGACAAAAAGTTTTCAGATAAAAGTTGTAGATAATCACATTCTTAATGAGACTGTGTCCTCTGCTTTTTTCTAAAGCCTGTCATTTTTGACATATGACACAAACATAGGTTTTTTTAAATGGAAACCATAGTTGGCCATGGCTTCATAAAAAGCGCTATTTTTTAAGCTTTTCAGCGATATAAGCTATAATATGCTTTCTTCGAAAAATTACTGAGTTATAGCCAATTCTTCTCATTTTTAAACAATTTCACTTAGTTAGCCATGGAAACAAGTTTAATCGTCTTTGTTCTCATAAATGTGAAGCTGTCACATCCAAAGTTTGCAAATTAAAATAAATACAAATTGTAAATATGAATTTTTCAAATGAAGAAAAGCGTGTAGGATTATTGGTTCAACTTTTCTTGACCATACATTTTCGAGGATACGTTGACCGGTGAATGTTACGTTTTTTAGAGAACGGCTTTCAAGACAAGTTAGAAAAGTTAAATTTAGTTATAGCCAGTTCTTATCTTTCTTGGCTAATTTCACTTAGATTGCATGGTATTCTTATTCTGTTATGATTTATAACTTATAAAAAGTCAGAATATATTACTAAACGGTTCTTGACAATTTACATTACACAAACTAAAACTTAAAAAAATAATATTACTACATACACTTTAAGTTATTTTAAAAAGTGTTCAAAAAATGCGCCATTGTTTTGAGTTGCATGTTTTTAAAACTAAATTATTACCCATTCTCACAGAAGGACCGGTCGACCTAATCAAACTTCTCTCGTACCGCCACTTCGAGTGCCTCTCTTAATTCATAAGTTCCTTTGTAAACCTTATTGTTAAATATACCGCATAAAAAATTCTAAAATGGATAGGTCAGGTGATCGAGGAGGCCCAATTAGTCCACCTCTCTCTATCCCTGCGTTTGTATAATTATGATATACATAAATAATTTTTAACATTTATTTTATTATGGGGGGTGGGGGGTGGTGTGTCATAATGAAAGTCATGTTGGAACCACTCTGTTGATGCGCGAGTATCTACACGCGTTTCTTCATTTTAAAAATTCATATTTACAATTTTCGTTTATTTTAATTTGCAAAGTTTGGATGTGACAGCTTCACATTTCTGAGAGCAATGGCGATTGAACTTGTTTCCATCATAAAATAATAAATACAAGAGTTTCCATGGCTAAGTGAAATTGTCTCAAATTATAAGAATTGGCTATAACTCAGTAATTTTTCGAAGAAGAGATATTATAGCTTATATCACTAAAAAGCTTAAAAAATGGCGCTTTTTATGAAGTCATGGCCAACTATGGTTTCCATTTAAAAAAACCTATGTTTGTGTCATATGCCAGAAATGAGAGGCTTTAGAAAAAACGGAGAGCACAGTCTCATTAAGGATGTGATTATCTACAACTTTTATCTGAAAACTTTTTGTCTAAAATAGCTTATAATGGAATTAGGGACAATTTTTAAAATAGCCGAAATTTGTTTTTTTCGAAATATCTAGCAAGCCATGAACTTTTTCAAAAATCTGAAAGGCGCATATTTATGACCCCACAAAACTGCAATTCTTTCCCCATTTAACCGACTTTCTATCTCCAGTAGTTTCCGAGATACCCATATAGAACATCGTAGGAAACTCACCCTGTATATAAAAAACAAAATTGCTCAAATAAATAAAAAAAAATGAAAAATCCTATTATGTAAAAATTATAAAAAAAAATATTTTTCATGAATTTGGTATTTGGAAAATAAACAACCTCTTACAATAAAGAACCATTTAATCTATGATAATACGTCTATAGATATCTTTATTACAACAGACCAATAAATACATATTTAACTATGGATATACAAAAACATAATGATATTTAAATTTATTTCACAAAATTAAGTACATAAAATTACATAAAATATTGGTACGGATTTATTTAACAATATAATTTTATCAAGGGTAAGTAATAAAATTTTAATATTTTAAGTTGGAACTAATTAACAAATATACTACATAATTGTTAATGATCTAAATATAATAATTAAGTTGAGTCTTTTCCATATATAAGTTTATACGATACATAATCTGTCATTATTAGCTGCTTCTATAAGTAGATATTTATTAATTTTCACTTGCATTTTGTTTGTTACGCTGCAGCTTAAAATGCTGATCATGCTTAATCTATATGTATCTTGACTCCACTTGTTTTGCGCTATGTACAAAATCGTACATAACTTTATATGACAGTTATTAAAAAGGTACGCATACGAGTATATATAGTTTGCCATATATCTTTGGACTTCTGTAGTTTCATTGTTGCAAAGTTATAATGCAATAGACATTTTTTCTTGATTTAATTTTCAAAATTTTGCTTTGAAACCTGATTTATTTTATTTTTTTAATTTCTAAATTGCGGCCGTAAATATGACCGAGAACAGCAGTATTTCATCTAAAGGAAAGCCATAACCAATTAATGAGAAATTTACATATAACTCCCAAAATCCTTAACCAAACACAATTACCCATAAAGAATATATAATTATAATAATAAGTTAATTTTTGGCACATAATTTAGTTTACAAAATATATAAATTACATAGTGCTATTTGCAGAAATAGGTTTAATTTTTTAACAAAAAAGTAAGTTTTACAAAAAATAATATCCTAAAAATTACTCATTACTCTCTCATCTGCATTTCTTTCCAAAACATAGAAATCATTCTTCTTTATTCTGTATGTTCACTTTAGTACCATATGCCGATCCATGTTTTGTTTCAGACATAGAAATTGTTTGTTTTAGAAGCATATAAACTGAAAATAAAAGATGAAGTTATGTTGACTAAAGTCCAACAATACCTACAAAAATTACTGTGATCTTTAAATATTTATTCCGAGATAGAAAAAATCGTAAGTTTTAAGTAAAGGCTGAAATAGTAAAGTTTTAAGTCTTCTTAGAAAAGATTTAAGTAAAACTTCTTATATATTTTTAAGGAATTTTCAACTGGCGGCATTACTTTTTGAACTGCCACTCCAGCAGACAAATTATTTTAAATGAAACACCACATCCATATTTTAGCATGACACACAAGAGAACAAATAATACTTTATCTAAAAGTATGTATTTATCGATGATATACATACAGTGCCACAGATATATATGCGACTTTTTTTATTTATTGATTTTAGTGATGGGATAACTCGAGCAAAAATTCGGTCGGGTACTCGATTATTGGAATAACCGACATCGCTTGATTATGAACGAGCGACGAAAGCAAGCGATTCTAGAATGAAATAAATTGAAATCCGATTTAATGTGACATACTCGATAAAAACCTGAACGAATTTTCTACATACATTCAGTAACAGTTTAGCAGTCGTACGATAAGGTTGTGTTACCGTTCGTGCGTTTTGTCTGCCGGTTATTGAACGTTTGTTTTGTTTTGATTTGACTTGTTTTGATTTGTTTTTGTTTCTGACCCGAAATCAACTCTAAGTTCACTGTTCGTTTAAACTTGACTTTGTTTACTTGTGTTAGTTTTTTGCAACATTAATTGATAATTTTTCGGCGTACTTGTTTCCGCTGTGCGTGAGTTTTAGCTTGTTTATACTTTCGAATTTTATTCAGCTGTCATCGACTTTTATTAATATTATTAATCATTTACATTATTATGGCTGAATTTATACGATTCTTGTCAAAAAATCCTAAAGGACAGTTATAAGGTTCGCTGTAGTGGAGAGTGTCGAAGAAGTTTTTGTATGACCTGTACAGGACTGGATAAGGCAACAACAAAGGTGCTATGTCAACAAAAGTACCACAATGTTAGATTTTTCTGCACTGTCTGCGATTCCCCTACATTAAAATATGTTCATGATAGAATTACACAGCTTCAAGAATGCCAGGTCCAACCAGAAATCATCAAAGCACTAGGATTCTGTTAATAAATATAATATGTATAAATAAAAAATATGGACATTTTTCCAGTCATAACTGAAATGTATGACATGCTGAGTGACCACGATTCCAAGTGGAAAATTTTACTCAAGAAAATTGATGACATATCCAGGATATCAGATACCACACAAGAATCCTTATTTAAGTCAATAAATGAGATAAAGCAAGACACCTTCAATTTATCATCAATTTTAATGGACAACCATGATGGGTCTGTTAAAGTCCAAGTTCATGACCTATTTAAGGAAGAAATGGCGAAGGAAATGGCTGACCTTAGGCAGAGCGTTAAACAAATGTCGCTCACATTGGAAAAGCTTGTTACAAGGGGATAAGACCTGTACCAATCATAATATGCAGAGGAAAAAATCCATTTCAACGCAGACGGGCCCTATAGATCACCAAAATAGTACAGATTTTATAGATTTGCCAAAAAAATAGTTTCACCCGAAACAGTGTCATCGCAACCTCCTAAGGCCGCCATAAGAGAAGACTGGAATTATGTGGTGGTGTCCAGAATTCCACCTCCTTACACAGCGAATCAACTTGCGCATTATGTTAAAGAAAAACTAGGAACCACCGATTTCATCATTCAACCTCAACATCCTTAAACCAAGCTTCGTTAACTTCTTCGGCTGAACCTGCTCAAAATCTCAAAATAAACATCATTGGGAATTGCACTCCTTCCAACGCTATCTAAGATCATAGAAAGGTTGGTTAAAAGAAGGCTGGTATCTTTTCTGTTTAAGTACAAAATACTTACTGAATATCAATTTGGATTTCTAAGCAACAAGTCCACAAATGACGCTACGTTTTCCCTCCTTAATAAAGTTTACTCCAGCCTAAACAACCATCATTCTACAGCAACAATTTTCTGTGATTTTTCTAAGGCGTTCGATTGTGTAAATCATAAGATCTTAATTAATAAACTGCAGCACTATGGGTTCAGGGATCATCTCTCTCGAATGGTTTAAGTCGTATCTGAGCAACAGAAGTCAACTTGTGAGGGTGGATACCACGTTGTCTTCTAGCAAGCCAATAGAATGCGGAGTACCACAAGGCTCAGTACTAGGCCCTATTTTGTTTCTTCTTTTTATTAACGACATTGCTAACATAAACATCAGTGGCAAAATATGTCTTTTTGCGGACGACACTAGCTTCACTTGGAGCAACAAGGACATCACGGCACTTCATAGGATTATATCAAATGACTTAATCACCATTAAATCTTGGTGCGATTCGAACCTCCTGAGTCTCAACATTTCTAAAACTAAAGCTTTTGTCGTATAAAAACTCGTTGCAGCCTTTTGTACTTAACAACACCACCATTGACGTCGTCAAATCTGTAAAGATCTTGGGGCTTGTTGTGGACAATTCTCTGAAATGGGACATACATATCGAAGCTTTGTCAGAAAAAATTGAGCTCTGCCTGTTTTGCATTAAGGTCTGTTTCTAAGGAGCTTAACTTGTCAGTGGCTAGAACTGTTTATTATGCACTTTTTGAGTCGCACCTCAGGTATGCCCTTCCATACTGGGGTACGTGTTGTGGGACTCAATTTGACCGCATTTTCAGGCTCAGAAGAGAGCTGTTCGATATTCACTGGGAACACAGAACACTAAACAGCAGAACTCATTGCCGGGACTTTTTAAAAAATTAAAAATATTGACTCTTCCTTCCTTATTTATATTTGAATCCGTTTGCCTAATACGTAAACATGTATCAGGTTCTCAAGAAAGGCCATCTCACACTTATCCACTCAGGAACGCGGAGCAAGATCTTTATCTACCTACCCCACGCTCAGAGTTAGTTAAAAGTTCAATATTATACAACTCGAAAAAATGCACAATCACCTGCCATTTGAAATCAAATCCATAACATCATTTTTTTTCATTTCGCAAAGCATTGAACTCTTATTTACTAGACAAGGCTTTCTACGCCGTAAATGAAGTATATTTTGAAAATCAAATTTGATCTTGTAAACACTGGTCTAATGTTTGCTATTGCTATATTTACTAATGACATCGAAATGAATTTATTTAGAGGTCATTGATATTTTACTATAAACTAGCTAAATATTTTTGAATATTATTTTTATTTTTTTGTTCTTTGACATTATAAACATTTATAAATGTTTATTTTAACAATAAGACTGACAATATTATTTGTATAATGTTTTGTATTATCTTTTGTTTGTTTGTCTGTGTACCTCGTTTTTTTACTTTGTTTGTTAGTTTACCTTTGTCTACAAATTGAAAAATTTTTTGACAATAAAGGCATTTATTTATTTATTTATTTATTTATTGCAGTAGCAAATTTATACGACATTATCCGTTGCGTATCTGAGTGACAAAATTTATACGACCTACATCGACAATGCTTTGAAATAAACTAAATCAAACGAATTAATCATCGCTCGTCACTTGCTACTTGCCATTCATCACCAAAAGAATATGTGCTCTGCGCACGCAACATTCTGCTTGGCGTTACGAGTACAACAAGCGACAGGCAAAAAACCGTATTTTTAAATGCGAGTGATATTTTGCTCGAACGATCGCTCGATTATTGAAATCGTTTGAAACTCGAGTGCTCGATTATTGAAATTAATCGGTTTTTCCCATCACAAATTGATTTAGATGATATTTGACTTGGGTAAATGTGCCCATATATCTTCAGTCATATATTTTTAAATACTTAATTTTTTTAAAAATTGGTAACAAAGAACAAGAATCAAGTCAATTTTCTAAAGTTAGAAAATGTTAATTTTCCCTTACAAAGAACCCTTTTTAAATTATAATTTATTGAAACTGTGTTGAAAATTGCATTACAAATTGCTTAAGATAATAGTTAATTCTCTTTGATATCCATATTTTTGAAATATGTTTGGTCAATTTCTTTACAAATATTTCTTATTAAACTTTAATAAAATCGACCCTTATCACACATAATAGATTTTCCAAAAACTTGTCGATATACGGGTGTGGTTTTCACATTTTTATATTTGCAAACTCTTTTTTACAAGATATATTATTGCTAATTGCTCAATGGTTGCTACCACAATTTTAGGACATTAATTTGATTGTCTGGATATTATTTTATTGATCTGGTGCTGTAGTTTAAATTAATTAATGCTTTAAGTCTACATTTGAATGCTATTCACGCGATAATATTAGTAAATTATTCAGTTTCACGTGATAAAAATAAAATGTTATTTTTTAATAATATTGTGTATTAAAAAAAACGTATAAAAAGTCTCGCGGTCTCAACGTTTATATTAAGTTAAATAGTGACACGTGTTTCGCTCATACAAGCATCATCAGTAAAATTTTAAATTTTGTATTTTTTTTGCTAATTGCGCCCCCTCGTGCGTCTAGTACTGGACTATCGGCTACAACCTGTCACTTCCATAAAAGTTTCCTAGGCATGGATAATGCTCGTATGAGCGAAACATGTCAAACGTCAATTCTTGACACGCGTCAAGAATGGAGGCCTTCTTTAAATATTGTGCATGCCTTTTTTCATCTTTATTCTGATAAAACTATTATTTATGCAAAACAAATCAATTGGGACGACACAAATCGTTTACTCTGCCCTGTATATGAAGGTTATGATACAGAGTACATGTTATAAACATAAGATTTAAAGTATATAGTTTTTTCTATGTATACTTACATGTTAAAATAAGTCCCACGCCAATAAAGAAATAAAGAAGCTGACCACTAAAGAACAGCGTTACAAGGTAGTAAAGCATTGGTACCAAAATGCTAAAAAGCCAAAATACCATATTAACTGCGGGCCAAATCCGTCTTTCAGGTATCCATGGCTCTACAGGTGTTACTCCTGAATTAGTGAAAAAATTTCCAGACTTAATGAAACTTTCTTTCATTTTGTCCTAAAAATTGAAATTGTTTAAAACAAATAAGTCATGACAAAGTAAATTAAAAGTTTAAAAAATATACATACTTTTCTTAAAAACATATCTCTTAAAAATTGTTCTTGTTCGGGGACTCCTTCCGGCACTTCATCTAATGGAACTCTTTTAATATACATATGTGCAGTGACAGTTCTACCAAACAGCATATTAGTCATGGTAGGAGATACAGGGTCGCTTTCGCTAAAAACCACTAGTGTATCGTAAATAGCGGGAACTTTGCCTCTCATTGATGGCAAGCTAGCAGTGAAGCCTTTTGTTCTTGGCAAAAGATGATATTTCAATTCTGTGAGGTTATTTTTTCGAGCAAATTCTAAGGATATTTGGTGTTTTTTCTCTGTGAACCTCGTTCCCTCAGGAAAAAGTAGTAGCTAAAATAATTAATATAAACATTTATATTTTTTCTAATAAGTATTCTGTATACATATATCGTTTACAGGCCTTAGGAAGGGTAAAGTTTTTTTACTTGAAATCACTAAAAAAACAATAAAACATCCAGTATATAGAAGCCTCCCCAAACACAAAATCATAAAAATTTCATGCATCATTCTTTTTTCCGACCTTAGAATAACTAAAATAAGTTACAGGAAAACGTGTTCCTGCTTAACATTCTAAACACTTTTCTTGTGTAGTTATGAACTTAACCTAGTAGATACTGTAATTTAGACATCAATACCGTACCGAGAAAAAACGTAAATAAACAAAAACGAACCAACAAACCAAAACAAACCTAACCAAAGCAATCAAAATACGCTGTAAGCTAAAACGCGTCTGTTTACGAATTTCAATTGCCGAGTACTTTTCAACTCTTGCTATGTTTTATCAATATATGGTGTGCAAAGCTAGTTCGCCTCCCCGTGGTGCACCCTGGATAACGCTAAATGAACAAGCAATTATTGGCCGTTAGACTAATAACCTTCTTCTTACGACGCCGTCTCCTTTCGAAGGTTTGCGATCCAAATAGCTAACGTCATTCTAGATACAGCCATACGAAATATGTCGATTGATGAGCAACCAAACCATCTACGAATGTCCTTTAGCCAGGAATTCTGGCGTCTGCCGATAGATCTTTTGCCCTGCCTTCAATTATTAATCTGAGAAGTTCATACTTTTTCATTACGTTCATACCCCTCATTATGTGGCCTATGTAGCGTGTTTTTCTTTCTTTGATGGTAAGCATGAGTTCTTTCTGTTTTATCATTCGATTAAGAACCTCCACATTTGAAACTCTTTGGACCCATGATATTCTTAATATACGGCGGTAAATATACATTTCGAAGGCATCTAGTTTTTTTTTCTAACGATATGTCAAGAGTCCAACTCTCACACCCGTACAGGAGAACTGAAAAAATGTAGCATCTGACCATGCGTACCCGTAGCTCCAAACTCAAATCTGACCTTGTGAAAAATTGTCTCATATTTATAAATGTTTTTCTAGCCTGTTCTATGCGGCTTCTAATTTTTTTCTTCGGGTCGCATTGATCATTTACAATACACCCCAAATACTTGTATGAAGACACTTGCTCTACTGGGTCACCGTTGATATCCAGATGAATCTGCACAGGTGTTTTGGTGAATGCACTAATAACCTAACCTAACCTAACCAAGAAGGTTCTCCTGACCATAAAGGTCGATTTATAGATTGAAAACGTTGCGGTTCGACGCTCGACGTTACGATCGGTAAAAAGTTCGTTTATACGCAGGATGTTTTGTTGATATTAAATTTTTCGGTTGTTGTTGCGGTTGACGTTTTACGTCAAAAGTTAACCAACTTTTAACTTCGACAGGAACGTTGACCTTGAAACGTTAGTAATAGCCAATAGAAATAATCGCAACCGCAACGTCGAACCGCACCGTTTTCAATCTATAAATCGACCTTTAGACACTTAAACAACCATCTAAATCAAAGTCAAAACCATAATGCTACCAAAATTAGAATTTAGAATTTTAGAATTTAGAATGAGTGGGAGGGGGGTTAATCACTTCGACCTTACAGATCCATTGTGTCCCCCTTTCTTGAATCATAACTCATCATACAGTCCCAGGGCTTTGACAAAAGCGAGTATCTGGGACGGTTTTATAGAGGGTAGTTCTCCATCTCCAATATCAGTCGTACCAAAATTCATGGCACGAATGGTTGTCGTCTCGGCGCACTCAGTGATGAGGTGTACTGGTGTTTCCCCATCTTTCCCACAGAATCTGCATTCGCCGTTTCTTCTTAGTTTCAATCTACTGAGGTGTCCATTGAGGAGACAGTGTCCTGTTAAAAACCCCGTGACAATCCGAAGATTGTTCTTACTCAGAAAGATCTGTGATTTTTCTTGATCATAAGCCCTCAGAAACTTCTTCGAGTGTCTTAGACCATTGCAAGATTTCCATTCCAGGTTGCGGATGGAATCTTCCAAGTTCTTGAGTTCCGCCTTGAGTTGGTTACCACTTGGAAAGCAGAATGGTTCTGGTCCAGTTAGTGGAGTGTTCGCTCCTTTCCTAGCTAGATTATTTGCTTTTTCATTGCCTTCTATCCCTTGGTGAGCAGGCACCCAGTGTAGGAGGACTTTGTTTTCTTTGCCTAATTTATTCAGCTTCTCTATGCATTCTTTGACCATACCAAAATTAAAAAACAGCTCTTCTAAGAGCTTGTTGACCAGAAACCTTGGACCCTGTGTCCGAGTTTGTCATATAAACATAGAGAGTATAAGTTACTCAAAAAGCCAATAATAATAATAATAATAATAATATAAGTTTATTTTGCAAAAAATAATATAATATACAATAGAATTTACTTGTAAACACATCTAAAAACTACAAAACAAACTGGGTGCGCGACCACTGAAATCTGCTTGATGCAGATTTGTACGTGGAATTTTATGCATGTGTACACAAACAAACGCACTAAAGCACATATAATATGTGTACACACACACACGCTTAAATAATCCTTATCACCTAACAAGAATATTGCATCTATACATCAATATCATAGACACATAATTCATTATAAATATAATAAACAGTAAACCAAATTTATTAAAAAAAAAACGAAAACTAACATGCGATAAATATACATCAACGAATTGACACACACTTAAACAATTTTAAATTTAATGTTTCGCTGTATCGCTCACACTGATATTCACAGTCATATTGTCGATAATGTCATGAAAAAACTGTCTTGGTTTGGTCGTAAGCCCCCATTTCCTAACTTTTCCTTTAAAACTATTTTTGTTATTACTACACTTTATATCATTTGTACCACCGTGTCGTCTGCGAAACTTATAATTTCTCCTTTAGTGGGCGTACTCATAAGACTATTTACGTAAATATTAAACAATAATGGCCCTAAAACCGTTCCCTGTGGAACCCCGTATTTTACAACATTTTTTTTTACTGCAAATATTCTCTATCTTTACCTGCTGTTTTCTATTTGATAAATAACTTTGAAGCAAATTATTTATACCACCCCGCAACCCATATTCTTTCATTTTATTTAACAGATGTTCATGGCAAACGGTATCAAATGCCTTTGATAGGTCGAGAAATATACATAACGCTGGCGTGTTTGAATCTAAATGTCGATGCAATTTTGTAACCAGACTGAGAATTGCATCTTCCGTTGACTTTTTCTCTCTGAATCCGTACTGACAACTAGACAATATATTAAATTTATCAAGAAAATTACCGTCTCTAGATTTAATTATTTTTTCAACGACCTTTGAAATGTTTGAAATAAGAGAAATCGGTCTATAATTATTAATATCTAGTTTGTCTCCGCTTTTATATATTGGTGTAATAATTCCAAGTTTCAGACAATCCGGGAATATACCGAAGTCAAAATACTGGTTTATTAAAAAACACAATGGGTCAGTTACTTTTTCGGAGATACGTTTAAGCATTTCTACCGTTATTTGGTCATATCCTGGAGCCTTTCTATTTTTTAGCTGTTGTATACATATTTTAATTTCATTTTTGGTACATGGAAATAGATACATGCCGTTTTTTATTGTACTGAGATTTTCTTTAAAGTTAATCGGTTTTTCTCTACGAGCAGCATATTTTTCACCCAGTTCGGAATAATAATCGTTGAAGATATTACAAATATCCGCCTTATCAGTAACCATCACATTGTCATCGGTTCTAATTGTTTCAATTTTTATTTTCGCTTTTTTTTTTGTTTGAAATCTTTTGTATGCTTTCCCAGAGCAATTTAGAACAGTTCTTGTTGTTTTCTATTAGACTAGAAAAATAATTTTGTTTCGATTTTTTTTATCTAATTGGTTTTTTAATGTCTTATATTTTTTTTGAAGAGCGTTGTCTTTAGTAGCATATTTTAATTGCTTATATATTTAATTTTTTTCATCAATTAAAGGCAGTAGTTCGGGGCCTAGTCATGGTTTATGTTTTTTTAGATGTCCTATTTTTTGTTTTACTTTATGTGTATTTTTTTCTAAATAATATTGTAGTCTATTTACGAAAATCATTGTTTTATTTTCAATGCTATTCTGTTCATACATGTCTAACCAATTCTCAGCCTTCAAGTCTTTATGCAAGGTGTCATAATTTATATATTTTTTTATAATTGATTTTTGCTCTTCATATTCAAACAGTTTATCGTTATTCAGTGTTATAGTAACAGGTAAATTATCGGTAATTCCATAATCAATTGTCCATGAAGAGAAAACATCATTACTCAAAGCGCTTCTCACAAATATATGATCAAGGCAGCTATTGCTTGTAGGTCTAGTAACAGAATTAATATATGATATACCGTATGATCGAAAAAAAACGGCGTCCAGTTGGCTGGGAAATGAACATCAATGACATTTCCCATATAAATTTACATATAAAATGACAGCGATCTTCATTCCATAGCCATCGCTGACGCCGTTTTTTCTCGATCATACGGTATAACCGAATGTTGATAGAATATTTTTGTATTCGTCGACCAGGTCATCGTCTGAGAGCAAATCAATGTTTATATCACCCACTATGATGTTTGTATTGCTCATTTTTTTATTTCGAAGATATTTAAGTAAATCCATATTAAATTCAGTTATAGTAAGTTAAGTAAATCCATATTAAATTCAGTATATAATATTTATCTAAACTCTTAAAGAATAGCAATATTGATCTAGTTGCCATTCAGGAAACACATTGCCAATCAGAACAACTGCAAAAAAGGGGCAAAATACCCAACTACGACCTATTCGGAGCAACCTATCACCAATAGCAGGTAAACCGGTAGACTCGCCTAAAAGCTATAGACCCATAGCACTGCTATCTGTGAGTTACAAACTGCTCGAACGCATCATATATAATCGAATAAGCCAAAAAATCTTTGACGAAATCCCAATAGAACAGGCTGGTTTCAGACCGAAACGAAGTTGTGTTGACCAAGTTCTTTCCCTCACCACACACATAGAAGCAGGGTTCCAAAGAAAACAAAAAACGGCGGCCGCCTTCATCGACCTATCGGCAGCTTATGACACAGTGTGGCGAGAAGGCATGATATATAAGTTTCTGCGAATGATTCCGTGCAAAGAAACAGCACGACTGCTTGACAACAAGCTGAACGACAGAATATTTCAAGTCGTAATGGGATCTGACACAAGCTCTGCAAAGAAACTTAAGAACGGTCTACCTCAAGGAGCGGTGCTCACGCCGCTTTTGTTCAGCTTGTACATCTCAGATATGCCCGAAACTAGGTTTGGAAACTAGGAAACCAGAAAACATGGATATGCCGACGATTGGGGACTTATTTAAGATGCGGCTCATTCGAGGAAGCAAAGGAAATTTTAACGGCTGATCTTGAGAAGTTAGGGAAATATTCTAGGAAGTGGAGACTCCAACCAAACGCTAGCAAAACAGAAGTATCCTGCTCTCACCTGAATAACAATCTCGCAAATAGGGAACTCAATGTCCAGTTTGAAAACACTACTCTCAAACATAATAAAAACCCAAAGTACCTAGGTGTTACACTCGATAGAACACTTTCGTTTAAAGAGCACTTATCAAAAACAGCAGAGAAGTTGAAAACAAGAAACAATATAATACAAAAATTGTGCGGGACATCTTGGGATACTTCATTTTCTAGAGCTCTGGGCTCTGGATCTCGTCTAGCTCTGTGTCTCGTCTACCCAGCTGCCGAATACTGTGCTTCGGTATGGTTAGGTTAGGTCCACAAAATAGACGCACAGCTCAATAATACAATGAGAATGATTGCTGGTGTTATTAAATCCACACTCACAGAATGGCTTCCAGTACTGAGTCACATCCCACCCCCAAGTCCGCATACACGCTCTGTATACTGGACAACAGAGAACTACCGATCCATACAGACATCGAGGATGTGAACCACAACCGCCTCCGATCCAGAAAAACACCCACCAAAACCGCACTAAATATAACTGAAGACGAATCGAGCATCACCGACGTTTGGTACCAGGAATGGACGTCGAAACAAAACTGACATGCCATGCATCACCAATCCACCACTAGGTTTTAACCTCGGTTTTGACTTACCAAGGAAAACCTGGTGCACGCTAAATAGAATTAGAACGCAGCATGGCAGATGCGCCTATACTTTACACAAATGGGGCAAAAGTCCAAGCCCCTCCTGCGAGTGCGGCAAAAATCAGACCATCAAACATATCGTGAAGGAATGTATAACGTTATATACTTTTATATATAAGAGTTTATTTTTTTTTCTTTTTCTTAAACCTTTAAATTATATCATATACAGTGATGGACATAAGTATGGAAAGATTTTTTTTCTAAAATATTTTGTGTAACTTTCTTTTTAAACTTATTTTAAATATATTAAATGAAACAACGTTTTGTAATTTATGGATATTTAGTTTTAATTTTCAAAAATAATTTCTTATTTTTCTTTTACTAAAAAACATAAAAATTACTGTGGACAAAAGTATGGAAAGAAAATGTTATAAAGAAACAAATCCTAAAATCTAATATTTAGTTTCGTAACCTTTGGCCTGAAGGACTACTTTACATCTTCTTGGCATGGAATCCAGAAGGTTTTGACAAATTTTGCAAAAGAATGTTCTGCCATTCATCTTGGAGTATTTCCCACAAATCTGTTGCATTGTGAATAGCCCTTAATCGAATTTTTCTTTCTAAATGCTCCCAAAGGTGTTCAATTGGATTTAAGTCTGGCGACTGAGAAGGCCATTCCAAAACATCCACGTTTGCCTCCACAAACCAATTTTTTACCAATCGTGACGCGTGTTTGGGATCATTGTCCTGCCGGAATCTCCATATTAGGGGCATCTCTTCTTCGGCAAATGGTAACATGTTATTTTGAAGAATGTCCCTGTACATAAAGCGATCCATTTTTCCCTCTATACTACTATATCTATATATATACTACTATATCTATATATCTATACTAGCGGACCAACCCCAGCTTGAGAAAAGCACCCCCAGATCATAACACTACCACCACCATGCTTTACTGATGGCTTCTGGTACTTTGCATCATATCTTTTACCTACTGGCCTTCTCACAAATGATTTACCATCAGAACCAAATATTTTAAATTTACTCTCATAGCTCCAGAGCACTGTGTTCCAATTTTGAGATGTCCAATTTAAATGGTTTTGAGCACACCGAATTCTGTTCTTCCGATTTCATTTTGAGAGCAAAGGTTTTTTAACGGCCACTCTTCCCAGAAGTCCTACCTCACACAAGCGTGCGATCAGTAACATTGATATTGAAATTGTCACAGATTTCCTCTTTTATTTGCCGAGAAGATTTGTGTGGGTCTGCTAGAGAAATCTTTTTAATGGATTTTTCTATAAAATGGGTGGTTTTTCGGGGACGATTTTGGCCGGTTAGTTGTAGCTCCAATGTTCGATACTTTTTTAAAATTTTCGAAACTGCTCCTTCTGAAATCATTAATGATTTGACAATTGTACACTGTTTAACACCTCTATTTTTTAACTCTATAACTCTGTTGCGTAAGTCCTCAGACAAAAACTTATTTTTACCCATTTTTAACAATATGTTGCTTGCCTTTGCAATAAAATCAAACTAAACAAATCGATCACAACAGCAAAAATATGAACAAGAAAAAGCTTTCCATACTTTTGTCCGAAGCGTAAACAAAATATGTTGGAAAAAATAAACAACGTAGATAGAATAAAAAACTATCTTGTGAATATTTGATATATTTATGCGGTTGTTAGCATACGAAAATATTTAAGCTGTATTATTTGTTTGAGCGAGATAAAATAGGAAATAAAAAATCTTTCCATACTTTTGTCCGCCACAGTATATATTTTTTTCCTTTCTTGGGTATGAGGTTTTAATTGAAAATGGAAACTTTTTTTTTATTATGCGACGTTTCGCCTCATCATGGTGGGCTTTCTCAGGCACTTTATTCTTGAAGCCGCCAGTCTATATAGAAGCCGCCATTCTCTACCACCAGTCTATATAGAAGAATGATGATCATATATATAGAAGAATGATGAGATCATTCTTCTATATAGACTGGTGGTAGCAAGGCGGCTGCGGCTTCAAGAATAAAGTGCCAGAGAAAGCCCACCATGATGAGGCGAAACGTCGCATAATAAAAAAAAAGTTTCCATTTTCAATTAAAACCTCATACCCAAGAAAGGAAAAAAATATATATATATGATATCTTTTATATATATACACTTCCCCAATAAATTAACGCACCACAAAAAAATAACCAAAAGTTTAAGTTAAGTTTTTGTCAAAACCACTTATCCGATTTGAACGATTTTTTTTTGAATGATAGGTTATTCTTTCCACAATGTTGCTATACTAACTGTATTTTGATAGGAACCCTTTTTATACCGTATGATCGAAAAAAATGGCGTCCAGTTGACTTGGAAATGACGATCGATGACATTTTCATCATACGTTTACATATAAAATGACAGCAATCTTCATTTCATAGCCATCGCTGACGCCGTTTTTATTCGATCATACGGTACTAATACCGGGTGTAGCAATTATAACGTGTTTTTTTAATAAAATTTGTGATACCCTGTAGAGTTGATTAGTTAAAGTATCAAGTTAAAATTGAAATCACATTTTAGCCTTATCTTTTTTTTAGATTTTGTTTTTTTATTTACTCCATTATCTTCCTTATTACACGAGAAACAACATTTTATAGGACGACATGATTTAATATTGGTTTTAATTAACATTTTTCCATTTTACTCACTAAAGTAAGCAGCAAGCTATGGAAAAACACGGATTACCAGTAAATGTCAAATAGAGATGCTTGTTGTCAGTGTCAGTCGTTTTCGTCCTTTTATTATATCAAAAATATGCAACGTGCACGTGAAACAAGAAATCTTACTGGCGAAGAATGTAGTCAAGCATTAATATTGTCTGAGGAAGGTTGGAGCTACCGAAGAATTGGTGAACGATTTAATGTAACTCACTCAACCATTTCACGAGTTATACAACGGTATAGAGATACTGGGAGTAATTGTCGCAGGCCGGGACAAGGCAGGAATCGAAAAACCAATCCGATTCAGGAACGTTTTTTAAAACTCTCAACATTACAACGTTTCGTAACAGCTCGGACCCTTCAAACTCAGCTCAGAGAGCTCAGCAACAAGTTTCAGCCCAGCTACGAGTTTGCACAGAAACTAGCATCTCTATTTGACATTTACTGGTAATCCGTGTTTTTCCATAGCCTGCTACTTACTTTAGTGAGTAAAATGGAAAAATGTTAATTAAAACCAATATTAAATCATGTCATCCTATAAAATGTTGTTTTTTAAAAAATTTTAACTTGATAAAAATTTTTTAATTTGATACTGTAACTGATCAGCTCTACAGGGTGTCACAAATTTTATTAAAAAAACACGTTATAATTGCTACACCCGGTATTAGTATAAAAAGGGTTCCTATCAAAATACAGTTAGTATAGCAACATTGTGGAACGAATAACCTATCATTCAAAAAAAATCGTCCAAATCGGATAAGTGGTTTAAACTTAACTTAAACTTTTGGTTATTTTTTTGTGGTGCGTTAATTTACTGGAGAAGTGTATATATCCTTTATAACGTCAGACGAGATTTCCTACTGGCAACTGCAGAATCAATAGATTATATTAATTTGTTAAATGTTCGTTTGTATTTTTTTTTCTTTCTTTTTGTCATATACGTACTTTGTATCTTAATACGCCATACGCTAAATAAATAAATAAATCAATAAATTAAAATGGTACACTTCCGCAAGAAGTTTTTTGCGTGTCTATGTTTAGAAAAACTTCTAGAATGAAAAATAGTGAATCGTGAAACAGAAACGTGTTTTATGTAACTGGTTTCAGTTATTCGAGAGTTGAAAAACTGAAAATTATGCATTTCCGCAGAAACATTTTTGTGACTTACTATTTTGAAAGGCTTCCAAGTACTAAATAAACAAATATTTCTTAAGGTGCGTATTCATTATCCGAACGAACGAACGAACGAATGAAAGTGCGGTATATTTAGACGGGGACCGAACGCGTGCGGCCGTTCGTTCGTTCGTTCGCTCGACCATCCGTTTCGAGTCGGTACATCAAAGGCGTTCGCGTCCAGTATTCTCGTGCGGTTCTATCGTACGGTCCCCGTCCATACCACTAGCGAACATTCGTTCGTTCGTTCGTTCGGATAATGAATACGCACCTTTACATAACTGATTTCAGCTAAACTAAAGTAGCCCTGATTTCAGCAATTCTAAAGAAGTTTCAAAGGAATATATATATATTTCTAAACAAAATTCAAAAATTCTAAAATTTTCAAAAAATTTAAAAATGAGAGATATCGGTACCTCTGTTACCGAGTACCTACCTTATTTTATAACAAATCTTTCTATAAGAATATTTAGTAAAAAACAACCACTTACCCACATGGGATCTGGATGATCAGATAGTTCTTTAATTTGTCTATCAATAATAGTTTTGTCCTTATCGTATGACCTTTCTAGAAAAACAAACTCAGCAAATTTCCATCCCCATCCCAATACTGGCATATACTGTATTACTTTCTTAGCATATGCTTTACAATTCTAAAAAGTAAAATCAAAATAAATTAATAAAGTAAAAATATAAAATCAAAAGGAAAACATGATGACAAAAATGGGACAAATATATTCAATTAGACAAAACATTTGCAGCTTTTATCATTTTAGATGTCCAATCGTTAAAAAACTGTTCAGCTTTTAAACCTATAAATAATTGAATACCTAGCCATGTTCATACCACAGCCAATACATTTATGATCATCGTGGATATCTGCGTTCCTATAGGCTTGGTGCATTTCAGTTGATTTCAAAAACAGAATAACAGAAATCAGAAATTTTCGCTATGTATTTCAAGCCGTCCCGGTTACAGTTCATGTTGATTGCATTAAAATAATATTGAAATCGTAGCTTTGTCATAATATTTAAGTATTTTAGTTTTTTGCTAGTGTAGTTATCTATACTAATATATAAAATCCTTAAGTGACTGACATACTGATTAATCACGATCCTGCTCAAACCACTCAACGTAAGAAGCTCAATTTTGGCATAGAGGTTGATTCTAGGGTGTAGAGGTTCGATAAGAAGGGATTTTTCGAAATTCCAGTTCCAACAGGGTGAAACCACCTCAAATATTACAATATTTTTTATTTAAAAAACGGTCAAGTTTCCGAAAAAACGCTTAAACACGTATATTTTATTTTGTTTTTTACATATTTTAAGATTTTTTAAAAATGTATACAGGGTGTTTCGAAAAATCTGGTCATTGATTAATCACGATCCTGCTTAGGGCTCGAACACACTGACGACCAGGTCGCACCGGCCAGGCCGCAGCTACCTCTAATACCATTAAATCAAATGATATAGCGCACACTAACGTCCTGGCCGTCCGTTGGTCGTTGCGACCAGAAGACTGCACGGAAATATTATTATTTTCTGCCGCTTGTTGCCGGTTTTCTTCCAAATTAATATTTTTTCAGATGAAATCCCTCAAATTCAAGGCACAATATTTTATTTTCTATAAGATATAGTGTTTTAGTGTAGTTTTTGCACACGTGCGGAAAATCCAAAGAAATAGTATACAGACTGGATCAAAGGTAAACTTAAATCTAGTCCCTTTTTTATCAAGGGTCGATTCTAGTAAAAACTCAAAACATTTTTATATGACATACTGTGACATACCTACTCTATTTATGGTTGGTTTGATACCTGTTATTATACCTTTGAGTTTCGATGTTAAAAAATAAAAAAAATAATATTTAAAGTATTTCTACAACCACTTTTTTACAGTATTTCTACAACCAACCGTTTTTTTTTATTAAATTAGTTTTTTTTTTTGGGTTTTTTATTTGGGACACCCTCTATATTTTTAATTAACTGAAAATAATTTAAAATTATCTTTCCAAAAATATAGCATACTTGATGTTTTGTTATAATTCCCTTCGAAATTCAGAATTTTTAAAAGTTCGCTACTTTTAACTAGTAGGCTTTGGACCCCTTATTGATGATATGCCCTTAATGAAACTCGAAAACATATTTTTCCAGCAAGACGACGCACCGCCTCTGAACGCTGAAGTTATCAGCAAATTTTTGCAGCGAATTTCAAGAATAATTGAATAGCCAACCAAGATCCCAGCCGTTGGCCGTCGAGGCCGCCTGACTGGGGCCCATGGATCTAATCTTATGGATATATTTGCGGAAGAATAAAGGTTCCTTATTCTAGTATAATCTAGACAAGAATTAGAAATACTTAGCAGTTATGAGAGGGTATCTTTCACCCCCACTGAGTTAATGAATTCCGCGAGAAATGTTCAAAAACTGTCCATAACAGAAGACGGTCGATATGTCGAACACTTGTAGCAAAATCTCATGTCTTGGTTTGCTATTTATTTTTATTGTTATTAGATAGAGTTTAAATGTGTTGATGTTGGTTAAATATATTTTAAATTGTTATAAAATTCTGCATCTGTCATAGTAAATATTATTTTCGTTTCAACTGATGCTCACAGCTAGATTTTTTTTGCATTACAGCCGCTGCCGTTCAAAGCCTACTTATTTAAAGCGGCCGAATTTTTATATACTCTATATCTCGAAGAGGAATCGAGCAAAATATCAAGTGTGTTATATTTTTGGAAAGGTAATTTTAAATTATTTTCAATAAATTAAAAATATACAGGGTGTCCCATATAAAAATCAAATTCTCTGTTGATAATTCTTAAATTATTAATTTTAAAAAAATTATACTTAAACCATTAAATTCTACGTAAAAAGGTGCTTTGGAAACGTTTTCATAAAAACACAAAATTTTCCATAGCAAAAAATTTACAGCGATTTGTTAAAAATGCATATTTTTGAAAAACACCCCGTAACTCCGAAACGGTATCAGATATCGATTCACCATCATGTTTTTGACAAAAATTGAGCTCCAGACACCGATATTAGTTTTTGTCTATCTCCTATAGAAAAGGTTGTTTCCATTTAAAAGCGTCGAATTTGACCCACCCTGTACAAGGAGGACAACTGTATTTTAAATATTATATTTAATTTAACGTTTTTCAAACAGGGTTAATTAGACTATATTTCTACTAGGTACATTATTTTGAAAAACATTAAGAAAGTAACTTAAACATTCATAAAAATAGAAGTAATTACTGTTGTAGATTCTTCGTTATATTGTAAACATTGAAATAACTGGAAGCTAAACTTTCTACCTGCTTATATTTAGAGCCAGTGTCTGACGATCTATTTTTACGATGGCCCTAATATGTTTACTTCCAAAGTCGATAAGGGCGCCATATCAGTAGAAAAAAGAAACAGAATATCTCCCTTTTTGTCGGTCGCGCGTACACAATGCTTTTTGTTTGTTGTGAATAGCAACTTCGCTTTTTAGTTAACTCGGATATTTTAACATTTCTGAAACAATATTTTCTATTTGGTAAAACGTAAAAAATCGTTAGATTTGACAACTCTGTTGAAACTGGTCGTTCATCTGGCCGCAGCTAAAAACGCAGTACATCCCAGGTGGATGACACTTCTTATGGGAGAACTGGAAATGGTTGAAAACTTGACTACAAGCGATTTTCTAGGAATCTTCCTTACCGATAAATTATTGACAAGAGTGACAGATAAAACCTTGACATTCTTTCAGTATAACTGTTCATCTCTTTTTCTTTCTAAAGTGTGCCTTGAAAGGAGACAAAAACAATTTTTTGTAACCCATAATTTGTTATTCGAAAACCACTTTTCTCCTTGTCGGGTCGTTGACGTTGACTTGTCGCCATTTATTCTTTTGTTTACACGCTGCAGTTTGCTTTGTAAATTGAATACATAAATTATTTAGGCAAATATAGGTTTTTGATAAAACTCCTTGGACTAACGTGTAGGTAAGTGTTGATAAATAAGTTTTTTTTCATCTTAACATGCTCATTGTCATTCTCCTGATTTAGGTGACAGAAAAGGATCATCAAATGAAATTGAATTTTATATTTTTTCATCCCAGGACCGATAATAAAATATATATTTTATGGATACCTTCCTAAATATCAACGAGATGAGCCATCGGAAGAAAGGGACCATAGTACAAAACAGAAAGGTGATCTTTTTTCTTTCCACTTAGGATATTGAAATTATTATATACTGTAGTCGTGTTTGGCATTATGCTCTTAGAAATATAGGTAAACAAAGAAGAACAGATATAAAGCATCCCAGAGGAAAAGAGAGGCAATACCTGTACTCTCTCTCTGATATTTGTGAAAGTTACGGCAAAGTATTGTTGTAAATGTCATCTTTTTAATCGACCTGAAAACTTCGAGCAAAAAGATGACACTTTCAACAAAACCCTGACAGATATCAGAGACGATACAGGTTTTTCCTCTCTTTTTCCCTGGAATACTTTTAATTTATTATTCTTTGTTTATCTAGATTTCTCAGAGCACTATGAACGAACTCAGCTTGTATGTTTGAAATAATCGTCCAGTTGGCTTCAAAATGATGATCGATGACATTTCCTATATAATTTTACTTTCAAAATTATGATATATATCGTCATTTCTAAGCCATCTATGACGCCATTTTTTTCAGTTTTGTTATAATTAATTTTGTCTCTTGATCTACTTGTAACATTATTTTTTAATTTTATTAATTTATTGTGGTGAAATTAATTTCTGTTGTATATTTGATATTGATATTAAACATATTTTTAAAAAATGGTGTATTTTTTGTGTTTTTATCTATGTCATAATTAAAAATAAATGAAGAATTAAAATTTTTTATTTTTTTAAACTTCCCGCCATGCGTTACAATCTAGTCCGTAGTTCCTACAAGCGATATTGGGGGCGCTAGTAGCAGTAGACTTGTCAACAGTGTCAAATTTAAACGTCAATTTCACTTTCCAATATTTAGCAAGGCGCTCGCACTTCTCCTTGTGTATGTGTTTTGTGGTACATCCGGCCAGCCGACGGCTAGGTCGTTGCGACCTGGTCGTCAGTGAGTTCGAGCCCTTAAAGCGCTTGACGTAAAAAGCTGATTTTTGGAAAACAGATTGACTTTAGGGTGTAGAGGTTTCATAAGAAGGGATTTTTCGAAACTCGAATTCTAAAATGGGGTGAAACTATCCCTGAAATATTAAAATATTTTTTATTTAAAAACCGGTGAGTTTTTCGGAAAAACTCTTAAATACGTATATTTTATTTTGTTGTTTTACATATTTTAAGATTTTTTATAAATTTATACAGGGTGTTTCATAAAATATGACCATTGAGTAATCACGATTTTGCTTAAACTGTTGACGTTTAAAGCTGATTTTTGGCAAACGGATTGACTGTGGGAGGGGTGTAGAGGTTCGATAAGGAGGGGTTTCTCGAATCTCAAATTCCAAGAGGGTGAAAGCGCCCCTCAAATATTACAATATTTGTTATTTAAAAACGGTTATTTTTCGGGAAAACGCTTGACAAGCATAATTTATTTGGTTTTTTACATATTTTGAAATTTTTTAAAAAATCATACAGGGTGTTCCAAAAAGTTGGGTAATTTTTTAACCACGATTCTGCTTAAACTGCTTGACGTTAAAAGCTTATTTTTGGCAAACGGATTTTTCGAAAGTCAAATTCCAACGAGATGAAACTACCCCTCAAATATTACCAAGTTATATAATAATATCGCCATATTGTTTTTTCTCATGCTGACATAAATGTGAGAAAATTTTATCCAGTTTGTATGTTAATGGAAATTCTTGCTTTGCTTTATCATCACCATTACAAATGATTAATTCCACGCGAACGAAGTCGCTGGTACATGCTAGTTGAAACTATAAAACCCTCCGGTACGAGGTTTGTGTGATGTAACGCTGTTTCTGGTAGTAAAAATTAAGTAAAAGAGAACTGGAACTAGGCGTCGGCGTTGTGTTCAGACAATTTCAAATGTTAATAACATTGCCGAAAAAATGTTAACGCGTAAAGAAGGGCGTAATTCCTTAGTTGTTTGGTGCAATAAAATTCAATAACTCAACTTTCCCGAATATTCAACTCTCCCGAATCAACATTTTAAAACACAGATTCTCAAACCGATTTCATCAAAAGCAAAAATGAATTCAAGCAGTTCGACGAAACAAGTGAGGAAACAACATGCTCGTTACAAAATCAAAAAATTAAATAGACATATACTACGACAGGATGAAATATAATTTGCAATATTACATTTTTTTAATCAACTAGCGTTTAAAAAATTTCATTATAGCCGAAATAGCCCTAATTGTGACCCCACTAGCAAAACCGGTACGTAAAACTATGCTCGCTACCGTAGCTGAATTCATCTAAAAAGTTTTTTTAGCTGGAATAATAAATTATAATACAAGTTAGATATTCTGATGATATCAATATATTTACTTTTTTATTTTTATTTTTAGAATTTTCATAAATTATACTTTCTAACATAAAAACACCTTTAGAATAATTATACAGGGTTGTTCACCACATACGACACGGAGTATTGTAGCTAAACGATGAGATTTTTACAAATTGTAAGTTTTGGGTTCGATGAAGGACTATTAGAGGTACAATTTAAAAATAATTTTACAAGATACAGAGTGTCCCAAATAAGTAAAAAATATCAAAGTTGTATTTTTTTAAATGGAACACCCTCTATATTATTACATTTTTAGTTTCTACGATTAAAATAAAAGTAAATTTGATTCAGGTTTATTATACTTAAACCTTACTGTTTTTGAAATATTTTCAATTTTGTGAAATTGCTGTAAAAATTTTAAAGCTTTATTTCTCCCATGTTATCAATGTTTTTAATACTAAATATTTAATGAAGTTTATTTATTGATCAGTTATTGTGTTGCAATAATAAAAATAATACTACCTTATACAGAGTGTCTAAAAATTTATTTTAAATAATTATTAGCTTCAAACGGCAATAACTTGCCCTGTTATGTAAACGGCAATAAAGGAATGCCCTGTATATTTTAGGAGAATCAGATGCACAATTAAATTGTCTATCAAATTGTATCATACCATTTTTTACCTATCCCTTCAAGTTTTCGTAGAAAATGCATTTTCTTATAATTTAGACCTCATTTATCAATATATCCATGGAATATTGATATTTTAGATTGTTTTTAAAGCAACAAATGTACAAAATGTACAGACTAGTAATATTATCGTTTTTAGCAAAACGATAATATTACTAGCCCATTTGTATGCAAAAAGAAAACTATTTAAATCTTTATAAAAGAGTATACCATTAATTAAATATAACACCATTATTTCAGCCCATATACTAATTAATTACATACTTAATTGTGTTCGTTAATAAATTATTATAAATAAATGTGGATTTGAGTCAGAAATCAATATAATAATAAGTTATCAAATTAAAGTCTCTGTTGTTATAAATAAGCATTTATTAAAAAATGAAATATCATTTTTAAGGTGTTACTTTTTATCACACTGTCTAATGCCCATACAAAATTCAGTTTTTTAGTATTTGGAGCAATTATTATTAATCAAAGCAAACAGTCAGTTAATGTAGTTTGAATACTGGAATCATATTAATTGATCCTCTTTAACAAATATTTAAACAGTTTTTTTTTATTTTTTAATGAAATAAACGAATTATATCGACAATATTAGTATCTGTACTCTTTAAAAATTTGGTACATCTTTAAAAATAATCTAAAGATGCGTATTCATTATCCGAACGAACGAACGAACGAATGAAAGTGCGGTATATTTAGACGGGGACCGAACGCATGCGGCCGTTCGTTCGTTCGTTCGCTCGGCCATCCGTTTCGAGTCGGTAGATCAAAGGCGTTCGGTATCGTACGGTCCCCGTCCATACCAGTAGCGAACATTCGTTCGTTCGTTCGGATAATGAATACGCACCTTAAAATGTCAATAGTCCATGGGTATATTGATAAATAAGTTCTAAATTACAAGAAAATGCATTTTCTACGAAAACTTAAAGAGATAGGTAAAAAATGGTATAATATAATTTGATAGGCAATTAAATTGTGTATCTGATTCTCGTAAAATATACAGGGTGTTCCATTTAAATTAAACAAGTTATTGCCGTTTGAAGCTAATAATTATTTAAAATAAATTTTTAGACACTCTGTATAAGGTAGTATTATTTTATTATTGCAACACAATAACTGATCAGTAAATAAACTTCAGTAAATATTTACTATTAAAAAACTTTGATACCCTGGAGAAATGAAGCCTTAAATTTTTACTACAATTCACAAAATTGAAAATATTCAAAAACGGTAAGGTTTAAGTATAATAAACCTTAATCAAACAACGCTTTATTTTAATCGTAGAAACTAAAAATGTAATAATATACAGGGTGTTCCATTTAAAAAAAAATACAACTTTGATATTTTTTACTTATTTGGGACACTCTGTATCTTGTAAAATTATTTTTAAATTGTACCTCTAATAGTCCTTCATCGAACCCAAAACTTACAATTTGTAAAAATCTCATCGTTTAGCTACAACACTCCGTGTCGTATGTGGTGAACAACCCTGTATAAATATATGAACAATCTAGAAACGATTGTAGAGCAAATAAATAATTTAAGTGAACCTAATTTAAATATATGTTTATAAATATGCAAAGTTCAAGTAACCAACAACCCAAAATAAATTGGGATATTTTTAAATCTAAGCTAGAAAACATTAAAGCGTATGATGGCAACAGTAATACGTTAAATAAATTTATTTTTAAGTGTGAAAATTTAATGTTGAGATATAACAATGTTGAAGACGATGAGTTTAAACAACACATTTTCGAATGTATTCATTCTAAACTAGCCGGTAAGGCAGAACTAATAGTCGATACTAAAACACAACCGAATTTAGTAGTTGGAATGCCGTAAAAGCTGCTTTTATTCAGTGCTTTTCTGATAAAAGAGATTTAGAATGTCTTATACAAGAATTAACCAGGATGAAATTTTATGTTCCAAGAAGTTTATTCGGACGAAAATGATTACGATAATTATACCAATTCTGATTATAATAATCAATATTGTTCTCAAGACTATAATCAATATTATTCTGAAGAAAATCAATACGATCAAAATAACGGAACATTTCGAAACGGAAAATTTTGACATGATCGAAATTAATACTAATATCGCAACAAATAACGCATTACCTTACGTAGAAATTAAAAAACCTAAAGTTATTCATAGACACTAGAAGTTCTCGATCAATCTTAAGACCGTGTATAGCCGAAGATTTTTTTCCAGATTGTATATATCAGACAACTAACATCATAAAAACAGCTGTAGGTAGCCAAGCAGCTCAATATCAAGCTGATATTAATTTTTCAGATTTTAAAAATAATCATGAAATCGGATTCATTCTTTTGGATTTCCACGATTATTATGACGGCGTTTTAGGACTTTCAGATCTGATAAAAATTAATTTGAACATTGATTTAAAAAATAAAAGATTAATTGGACAAAACATCGAAATTCCATTTAAATATAAGCAACCTAAAGAAACAAGTTTTTCATTTTCTCTAAACTCGCAGAACAAAACAATTTCTATAACTTTAAATGAACCCATACCCGTGAACTCGTTTGAAGCCAATCTTTACGAAACATGTTCTGTCGAAAACTTTACATCTAGTCACACAAACTATTCCAATAACAACATGTATATTTACTAAGAATTTGATAAGAACATCACACTTGAATTCCGAAGAAAAAAAAACAGATTATTGAACTCTGCAGAAATTTCTCCTTCCAGAGATTTTCTACAAACCAGGAGACAAGCTTTCCTTCACGTCAAAGGTGAAACACCATATTAAGATTACAGTTGGGGGTTGGAACCTTTGGTGTTACACAGCAAAATAAAACACTAAATCGCCACAATACACCAAAACACTTTTACTTTTAAACTGGCCGCGCGTTTCGCTAACCATGTTAGCATCATCAGCAGATGACTAAGAACTAAAAGAGTCTTAATCATCTGCTGATGATGCTAACATGGTCCATATGATTAAGAACTCAAAGAGTCTTAATCATCTGCTGATAATGCTAACATGGTTAGCGAAACGCGCGTCCAGTGTAAAAGTAAAAGTGTTTTGGTGTATTGTGGTAATTTAATGTATTATTTTACCATATCAAGACTATGGACGATGTACCAATCTATTCACAATCTTATATCACAACCCATATGTACATAAAGACGAAGTCCAAAGGCAGGTCAATGACATGTTGGAAAAAGGGATAATTAGATCATCCGCCAGCCCTTGAAAAAGATGGACGCATCGGGTCAACAGAAATGGCGAGTAGTCGTTGACTATCGCAAGATAAACGAAAAAAAAAAACGATTTATGACCAATATCCAACATCACAGATATTCTCGACAAATTAGGACGTTCACAATACTTTTCTACCATCGATTTAGCAAGTGGCTTCCACCAAATTGAAATGCACGCAGACTCGGTAGAAAAAAACAGCGCTTACACTCAATAACGGGCACTACGAGTATTTGCGAACACCATTTGGTTTGAAGAACGTGCCCTCGACATTCCAAATTGTGATGGACGAAGTACTGAAAGAATTACAAAACAAAATATGTATGGAGTACATGGACGACATCATAATATTTAGTTCAAGCCTCCAAGAATACATTCAAAATCTGAGACTGGTATTTTCAAAATTAAAAACTGCCAACCTGAAGATCCAACTAGACAGGAGCGAATTTCTTGGTAAAGAATAGTGATGGGAAAAACCGATTAATTTCAATAATCGAGTACTCGAGTTTCAAGCGATTGCAATAATCGACCGATCGCTCGAGCGAAATATCGTTCGTCTTTAAAAATACGGTTTTTCGTCCGTCGCCTTGTTGTAAGTACTCGTTAACGCTAAGCGCCAAGTAGTAAGTTGCGTGCGCAGGGTACAGATTCTTTCGGTAATGAATGGCAAATAGCAAACGACGAGCGATTCGCTTGATCGCTTAATTTAGTTTATTTCAAAGTATTGTCAGCATTGTCGATGTAGGTCGTAAAATTTTGTCTCTCAGATACGCAACGGATAAATATATATACGACGCCGACGTCGTATAAATTTGCTACCTGCAATGTATGTAGAAAATTCGCTCGGCTTTTTCTCGAGTATGTCACATTAAAATCGGTTTTCAATTTATTTCATTCTAGGATCGCTTGCTTTCGTCGCTTGCTACTCGTCACTTGCATCGTTCGTTCATAATCGAGCGATGTCGGTTATTTCAATAATCGAGTATTCGAGCGAAATTTCGCTTTCAATAATTTTTGTTTCTATCACGAGAATCATAGTTTTCGAAATTTTCATCTAAATGACTGAAACTTTGTATATCAATTCCGGGCGCTAGGCAACTAAAAAAATATGCAATACTACTATCAAGTTAAAAGAATAGTATTGAAAGAGAGAGAGAGAGTTAATCATGATTTGTTTAATAGAAAGACTGTGATTTTATTAACATAATACCGTATGATCTAAAAAAACCGCCTCCAATTGGCTTGGAATGAACATCGATGACATACAATCCTATGCAATTTTACATACAGGGTGTTCCTTAATATAATCATATTGACATGCTAATATTTAAGGGAGTGATTCTTGGGCCTATTCTAAGAAAAAAACTTCAACTGAATGTATGTCATAAACATAGTAACTTTTCAGATACAGGGTGGTAAAATTTTCGATTTTTTTTATCAATTCGAATTCTTTCATGCATCAAAAAGGAGATTTTAAAAATAATTTTTATTATAAGAGAAGTCAGTGGTGTACCAATTTTTTCTTCAAAAATATTCATGTAAAACCCGTATGGACGGCACTGGTTGAAATAAATAAAATTGTTTGTACATCAAAAAGAGTATTTTGATGCATAGAAGACGTGTATATCAAGTTTCAAAAACATACCTGTAATAAAATCAGAGTTATTATGAAAACAATTTTTTTTTACAAAATTTCACCACCCTGTATCTCAGAAATTAGGACATAGAATAGGTGCAAGAACCACCGCCTTAAATATTAGCATGTCATTGAGGAACACCCTGTAAAATGACAGCGATCTTGACTTCATAACCATCGCTAATGCCGTTTTTTTTTCGATCATATTGTAGTTTGTAAAAATAAAAGACATTGTAGTTTAAGTTGCCAGCAAAATGTTTGTTTTGTTAAAAAAGTTTTTATAATCTACAGGGTTGTTCACCACATACGACACGGAGTATTGTAACTAAACGATTAGATTATTACAAATTGTAAGTTTTGGGTTCGTTGAAGGACTATTAGAGCTACAATTTAAAAATATTTTTACAAGATACAGAGTGTCCCAAATAAGTAAAAAATATTATAGTTGTATTTTTTTAAATAGAACACCCTGTATATTATTCTATTTTTAGATTCTACGATTGAAATAAAGGTAAATTTGATTAAGGTTTATCCGAGGGTTTATCACACTTAAACCTTACCGTTTTTGAAATATTTTCAATTTTATGAAATTGCAGTAAAAATTTAAGGCTTTATTTCTCCAAAGGGTATCAAAGTTTTTAATACTAAATATTTACTGAAGATTATTTATTGATCAGATATTGTGTTGCAATAATAAAAATTTTACTACCTTATACAGAGTGTCCAAAAATTTATATTAAATAATTACTAGCTTTAAGCGGCAATAACTTGTTTAATTTAAATAGAACACCCTATATATTTTACGCGAATCAGATGCACAATGTAATTGTCTATCAAATTGTATTGTTCCATTTTTTACCCACCTCTTCAAGTTTTCATAGAAAATGCATTTTCTTATAATTTAGACCTCATTTATCGCTATACCCATGGAATATTGACATTTTAGCTTATTTTTAAAGATATAACAAATTTTCAAAGGGTACAGATACTAATATTGTCGATATATCTAGTTCGCTTATTTAATTAAAAAATAAAAAAACTGTTTAAATATTTTTTGTTAAAGAGGACCGATTAATATGATCCCAGTATTCAAACTACATTATTTGACTGTTTACGTTGTAGTAATAATTGCTCCAAATACTAAAAAATTGAATTTTGTGTGTGTATTAGACAGTGTGGTAAAAAGCAACACCTTATAGATTTTACTTCATTTATTAACGAATGCTTATTTATAAAAACACAGACATTCATTTTTATAACTTATTATTATATTGATTTCTGAGCCAAATCCACATTTATTTAGAATAATTTTTTAATTAAAACAATTTATAAGTATGTAATTAACTAATTTTTGGTGTTTTTGGTAGGAAATAATGATGGTATATTTAATTGGTATACTCTTTTATAAATATTTAAATAGTTTATTTTGTATGCCAATGGGCTTGCAATATTTACCACCTGTACATTTTATATATATTATGGTGCTATAAAAAAATCTGAAATGTCAATATTCCATGGGTATAGTGATAAATGAGGCCTAAATTATAAAAAAATGCATTTTCTACGAAAACTTGAAGAGATGGTTAAAAAATGGTATTATAAAATTTGATAGACAATTACATTGTGCATCTGATTTACGTAAAATATATAGGGTGTTCCATTTAAATTAAACAAATTATTGCCGTTTAAAGCTAGTAATTATTTAATATAAATTTTTGGACACTCTGTATAAGGTAGTAAATTTTTTATTATTGCAACACAATATCTGATCAATAAATAATCTTCAGTAAATATTTGGTATTAAAAACTTTGATACCCTGGGAGAAATAAAGCCTTAAATTTTTTACTGCAATTTCATAAAATTGAAAATATTTCAAAAACGGTAAGGTTTAAGTGTGATAAACATTAATCAAATTTACCTTTATTTCAATCGTAGAATCCAAAAATAGAATAATATACAGGGTGTTCCATTTAAAAAAATATAACTATAATATTTTTTACTTATTTGGGACACTCTGTATCTTGTAAAAATATTTTTAAATTGTAGCTCTAATTGACCTTCAACGAACCCACAAATTACAATTTGTGAAAATCTAATCGTTTAGCTACAATACTCCGAGTCGTATGTGGTGAACAACCCTGTATACTAATACATATATAAAATCCTTAAGTGACTGACATACTGATTAATCACGATCCTGCTCAAACCACTCAACGTAAGAAGCTCAATTTTGGCATACAGGTTGATTCTAGGGTGTAGAGGTTCGATAAGAAGGGATTTTTCGAAATTCCAGTTCCAAGAGGGTGAAACCACCCCTCAAATATTACAATATTTTTTATTTAAAAAACGGTCAAGTTTCCGAAAAAACGCTTAAA
Source organism: Sitophilus oryzae (assembly GCF_002938485.1). Classification (NCBI taxonomy): domain Eukaryota; kingdom Metazoa; phylum Arthropoda; class Insecta; order Coleoptera; family Curculionidae; genus Sitophilus; species Sitophilus oryzae. The sequence continues at coordinate 829,386 of NW_022146261.1, read as the reverse complement.
CACGTATATTTTATTTTGTTTTTTTACATATTTTAAGATTTTTTAAAAATGTATACAGGCTGTTTCGAAAAATATGGTCCTTGATTAATCACCATCCTGCTTAAAGCGCTTGACGTAAAAAGCTGATTTTTGGAAAACAGATTGACTTTAAAGTGTAGAGGTTCCATAAGAAGGGATTTTTCGAAACTCGAATTCTGAGGGGGTGAAACTATCCCTCAAATATTAAAATATTTTTATTTAAAAACCGGTGAGTTTTTCGGAAAAACTCTTAAACACGCATATTTTATTTTGTTGTTTTACATATTTTAAGATTTTTTATAAATTTATACAGGGTGTTTCATAAAATATGACCATTGTGTAATCACGATTCTGCTTAAACTGCTTGACGTTTAAAGCTGATTTTTGGTTTGGTTTGGTTTGAAATTCTTCCTTTGCTTTATCATCACCATTACAAATGATTAATTCGACGCGAACGAAGTCGCTGGTACACGCTAGTTATCTATAGAATAATGTTATTAATAATTTTGGCTGTTTTTACAGGGCTGTTTCGGCTGTCGTACCGGGTGGTCAACTAAGAATGGACGTCGGCTGTATCTCAGAAACTCCTTATCGTATAGCTTTGGGAAAAAAATTGTAATAAGTAAATCGGCCAAGAGAAATCGCTGGAAATTATAAGTTGGAAAAACGTCCGCTAGGGGGCGCTTTTCTGATGGCCAATCAAAAATCAGGGGTTTTCTAAAAAACATGCAGGTGAAGAGGTACCTATTTTAAATATTACTATTGTAACCATCCAGAAATTTGTAATTTTTTTGATATAGAGTATTTTGCATATCTCATAAAATAAAGTGGTGGGGAAGGATAAATTTGCTTTTATTTAAATAAGAGTAACTCTGGATTGGTTTAGCCGATTTTAACAAACTAGGGCTTGTTTAAAAGAGATTTTTCTCCTTAATGATTTCCAGTATAGATTTTGTTACCATAGATTTTTTTGTGGTAGCTAGAGGGCGCTGTTTGACATCATAACAGATATTGCGCTCTTGCATAAAAAATTTAAATATCAGGTTATGATTCTTTTTATACTTTACAATAAATTCTAGTCGCGAATTCTCATCCATCGAGAAATAAAAAAGGTGGAGAAACCAGAAACCTTAATAGCAATATATTGTTAGATTCTAATGTTTTCCGCAAATAGTTTTATACTGCTGTAAATTATTTCAAACATACAAATAATAAATATTTTAACAATATTGTTGTATGGGAGTAAATAAACAACACCAAATAAATTTGTGTTAATACTAATTAAAAATGTATATTATTTATCTATGACATGAAAATATACGAATAATGCAACACATTTCAACTAAAAACGGCATAAATTCTGTAGATGTAACCAGACAATACAAGAAAGAAATAAACAGTTACATATATTTATCACTATTTAAGAGATCAAAAACCCCATTATCATGACCTTTCTGCCGTTGTAGGGCATTGCAGATAATTATATTATCTTAATGATAAAGTCCATATACCGGGTGTTTTTCAAAAGTGGCTTACCCGTATAACTTTTATACTTTTTCAGATAAAAAACGAGAATTGGTATGTTAGTATATGACATAAATGAGGATTGATTTAAGTATTCAATTAGTTTCGTTCACTTCCTGTTCTACAGGAAATTACTACTACTTTTAATTTTTATATGGTACCCTCGATATTTTTTAATTTATTTCATAGAAAATGGCATTTCATAGAAAATGGCAACTATTTTGACCATAATTGGTGTTTGACATATTTAAATAAAAATTGTTCCTAGACCTTGTATTATGATTAGCGATGGGAACTATCGAATGAATTAGACTATCGAATGGTTACTGAATGAATGATTTCAATTATCGAATGGTTTCATTCGAATAAAATCATTCATTCATTTGTATAATACTTTGTGCGACTAAATGGTTATCGTTAAGCCACGACTATCGAATGCTTTTGATAAATGAAATTTAGTATTCGTTTGATTTTTGTGTGAGTCAGTGCATTATTAGTTCTTCCAAATTTTTATAACTTGCCTTCTAGATACTGTGCTATTTTTGCGTTTATTAAAATATTTAAAATACTAAAGTAGTAGTGTTTTTTTTTTAAATTGACGATTCTATGCGTGTGGTGGTTAAAATTTTTCCGAAAATTTGTGTGATTTTCCGATCTTTCAATTATTTAATTTTATGCGGCATATGGTCTATTTTTTTAATGGAAAATTTTGAGAAGTAACAATTTTTCAGAGAGATGAGGTGAACTTACAATTAATTTTAAAAATACATATGTATTTGTATTTTAGATGTTTTAGTAATATGAATTAGTTGAACTTAATAATCATATTTAAGTAATGTGGTAATGTGGTTATCGAAGTAAAAAAAAAGTAAATGGTTATCGAAGTCAAATTTTGGGATGAGAAAATTAAATTGATTGATTAAAGTTTTACACGTGCCAATTTAAAAAAAAGTTAACGATATTTGTATTTTGTTTATGCTAATTCTCTTACATGTAGATTTTTGCGAAGAAATATTTCATTTATTTTTTAAAGTAAATGCCAGTAAAAGCAAATACTATTTTTAAATACTAATACAAAGTAATAAAATGAAATACACATATATAATTTTGATTTCTAATTTTTTATTTATATTTTTCTTCTATTACACAGAAAATTAATAAATATGTTTATATTTCATGATTTTAAAATTTGTTGGTAATATAACAAATTAGTTCTGTAATTATTATTATTTAATAAACCAACGTTGCCACAAAAAATTTAGAGACTATATTATTTTTAAATAGGATCTAATATAAATAATTTTGACTTCTAATTTGTTTATATTTTGCTACTACTTAAAAAAATGTTTATATTAAATGATTTTAAATTTTGGTGTTAATAGGTATAACAAATTATTACTGTTATTATTATTTATTAAACCAGTTTCGCTTAAAAACATTAAAAATAATTTTCCTACATCCAAAATAAAAAGTATTATTGAAGTGTAACAACAGAATATTAATAAAAAATGCAAAATATATAGTCATACTATCCCTAACTAACTATAATACCAAAGAATAATATTCTTTGCTAATACCAACTAATACGAATATACGGCAACAGCGCCGTTCATAATGTATTTTTTGTGTAAATACTAGCCCCTCAATAAAAAAATAATGTGTCCTTATCTTTATCTGACTCAAAATCAAAGATGCCGGCTTTCTTCATACCATTGCCACCGACCGCCGACCGCTGTCGGGTTTCTAGGAAAGAAACCTACGTCGCCGGGCGACAACTAAAATCCAGTTTATATTTTACTATAATCGATCCTGACGAATAAATGAATTTTACAAATGAATGAATTTTATAAATGAGTGGTTTTTGCTGCCGAATTAATATATTTCAAGGCAGATAACGCATCTATTCGATATTTTTATTCGAATAGTTTTCGACGAATGTTTTCTTACTAGCTATCGAATTATTCGAATGAATTGCAACTATCGAATGTTTCGATAGTATTCATTCGATAGTTCCCACTACTAATTATGATTGTGGATGTCCCTAACAAACGTACAATTATTAAGAAGATGTTTGGGTAATAAATTATTTAACATTTTGTATATAAACACCATTGTATTATGTGTTACCGTTTGTTTTACACTTAACAAATTTGTACTTTTTAACATATCCAGTCTACTTGTAAATTTAAATACATCTTATGATTGTTCGAAGGGCTTTGTTTTGCTTTTTTTGCAGTACATCAATTTCAGAATTATTCATTAAAAACAAAAGTGTTGAACAAAAATAGAGATGTGGTGGTATGATGGTTTTATATGCTGTCAGTCTTGCCCAAAAACTATTGCATTAAATGTAACGACAATTTGGCTCGAAATACCAAGTATTTGGTGCCAAATTAGAGCGTCCGCACACGGGTCGTCTGGCTTTCGAAGCGGAAGCGTCTCGAACTCTACCTTCGTAGGTAAATAATAGTAGCAATGACTCTGACTCCGCGTACCACCAAACGACCCGTTCGTGGACCAACTATTATTTACGTAGGAAGTATAATGGAGGGAGATTCGTTCCAAGTTCGAGACGCTACCGCTTCAAGTTTGAGACGACCCGTGTATGCACGGTCTTATTCGTAAATAAATGCTTTTTCCAAATATGCTAATGAGCTCAATTGAAAAAATTGAATATGATTAAAAATAAGATTTAGGCAACTTTTAACAGGCTAGAAAAAGACACGAAAAACATTAGGGGATCAAATCTATTTTTCTAAAGCATCTTGGATTAAAAATTAAAATAATATATTTTTTTAATTTGGAATGGTAAAAGTTGACATAAGATAATATGGCATTCTATTCAGAATGCCATTTTCTATAAAAACTAAAAAATACCGAGTGTGTCATTTAAAAATCGTTGTAGTAATTTCAAGTGATACAAAAAGTGACCGAAACTAATTGAATACCTGGAAGATTTTTTCTAGAACAATAAAAGTTTTAAGAGCGAGCCACTTTTAAAAAACACCTGGTATAAATAATGTTTTAATTCGATTTACTGCCATGTGATGTTGAAAGTAATTTCAATGTCAATTTAGTATTATTCCTAAATTGACATTGAAATTACTTAAGTTTCCACTTTTTTTAATGTATTATTTAACATCTGGCATTTCGACTCCAAAAATAGTGGGCACTAAAGTGAAGTGTCGTGCGTTGAAATCGATATTGATTCGTTATTGGGTTATTTTTGTCAAATAATTAATTAGTGTAGTGTAGTATTTAGTTGTGTAATAAATTAAATGTAGTGATATAATAATGAGTCTATGCTTAAGCATGGGTTCATTATTAAATTTTTTGGCCCATATCTTAATTTATTTCATTCAGTAGAATATACAATTAAGTGTTCAGCGCAGTGGCGCATCTAGAGATTGAGTCTGGGAGGGGTAGTGGTAGTAAGTAAATTATTGATTAAATGGTACTATATGTATAGGTTTGAATTAAATTTGAACTAAAATATATTGTGACTGTAAAAAACTACTCTGGGATTAGTCTGGATCTTCTATTTTAACGATATTAATAATTTCTTTTGTGGAAACTTTACTTTATTCCAGATTCTAATTTATTTATAAATGTCTTCCTAGGAGCGGTAATTACCCCCATTACCTTTTCCGTATATGCGCCCGATTCAGCAAAAAAATATATTAGTCATGCTAATTCAAAAGTATATAATTTTGCAAATGCTTTCTGTCGAAAAGATATTCTCTCCCCGGATAGACTAAATCTAATCACTTTTTTTGCCTTGAAAAGTATTAGAAATTCTACAACCACATGCTTTCTTTTAAAGTCTTTGATGTAATGCGCAAGTTTATAATATATTTTTTTAAGTTTATAATATTAAAAATTCCTTTAAAGTCATACAATATTAGTATAAGGCCGCTATTACACTATAAAATTTCTTTGCCAAAGATCTTTTATAAAATATATTTCAAGAAAAATTTGACAGTGTTAATATACAATATTTTATAAAATCAGACACTGTAAAATTCTTCATAAAATATCTTTTAAACAAAATCTTTGACAAAGAAATTTGATGGTGTAATAGCGGCCTTACACTGTCTAATTTTTCATCAAATATCTTTTATAAATGATCTCTTAATTTTATAGTGTAACAGCGGCCTTAGGCATATAAAATTTCTTTGTCAAATATTTTATTTTATCCATGAATTTGATAGTGTAATATATGTGACTTTTTAAAATATTGTATAATAGTAATAGTAGCCTTATGACACTATCAAATTTCTTTGTCAAAGATCTTTTATAAAATATATTTGATGAAAAATTTGACATTGTTAATATACAATATTTTATAAAATCACACATATTACTGGCCTAATATGTGAGATTTTATAAAAAATTGTATATTAACATGGGCAAATTTTTCATAAAATATCTTTTATAAAAGATCTTTGACAAAGAAATCTGATAAGTCTAATACTGGCCTTAGGCTACTATTACACTATCAGATTTCTTTGCCATCTTTTATTAAAGATACTTTAAGAAAAATTTGACAGAGATAAGAGATAATACACAATATTTTATAAAATCACACACTGTCAAATTCTTCATAAAATATCTTTTAAATATCTTTGACAAAGAAATTTCATAGTGTAATGGCGGCCTTACACTGTCAAATTTTTCTTCAAATATCTTTTATAAATGATCTTTGACAAAGAAATTTTATAGTATAACAGCGGCTTTAGGCTAGTATTACACTATCAAATTTATTTGTCAAAGATTTTATTTTGCCAAAGAACTTGACAGTGTAATATGTGTGATTTTATAGGATTTTATAAAATATTGTATATTAACACTGTCAAATTTTCATCAAATTTCTTTGTCAAAGATTTTATTTTGTCAAAGAATTTGATACTGTAATATGTGTGATTTTATAAAATATTGTATTAACACTGAAATTTTTCATCAAATATCTTTTATAAAAGATTTTTGACAAAGAAATTTTATAGTGTAATAGCGGCCTTAGTTATTACCTACTGACTATCATTTTAATGTAGGAAAATATTGTTCCACTCCAAAATATAATAATCTACTATATCGTCGGTATACAACCAAACCCACTAAGACCAAAAAAGAATAATTTTTGAGTGCATTTTTACTGAAAAGTACAACACTAACAAAAATAAACTTCTGACAGATATCTAGTCAAATGATATAAATAAGTCGTTATGAAATAATTGGACTTGTGATGTGTGATTTGCTTGTAGACCAACAATATTTGATATTAATAAATAAATAAATAAAAAAAATACAAACCCCTAGTACTTTCATTTTTTCACATGCCATCCATCCCATGAGCCAATCGATTTCATATGAATGATTCATAATGCAATATCCATGTTCCTTGCCATAATACCTCTCCCAATCATCTTTATCAATATAAAGTTTTAGTGTCACATTTGCCCACCATTCAGCAACAGAAACCAATTCTTTAATTTTTTATAAATAAATATAAAACAGTATTATTATACAAAATAACAACTATACTTACGTGAATATATAGTATAGCACAAATACCAATTTATTTTACGATACAATGATTTATTAAATGGCTTTAACGTAAAATAGAATACTGCTTGAATTAGATTTACAATAATACCAGATGTAAAGAATGTCATTGCAAAACATAAATGTAACATTCTAGACCTTTTTAAAGCTGTTAAATTCATTTTTGTAACTAATAAACTACACTATTAATAATACTTAATTTTATATGTATACCTATACTGTTTCAGCAAACTCTAATTTATATTCTATATAATTGTATGTAGTATGTAGTTTACGAATATCAGTAATTTACCAGAATCAATAATTCATTAATATACATTAATATAATTTTACTGAAAATTTGTTAATACTTGGTTACTCTTCCAGATTATTTATTTCTAGCCACAATTTTTTACAGGCTCTTTTACAGATAAACCTGGTTGATATTAACTTAATAGCCTTAATCTTAATAGCTACAATTAATAGACAACTTCTTGTGTACTAAAACGGATAAATTAATTCTGTGATTAAAATAAAAACAATTTACAATTCATCATAAAAATAACCTATTTCGAATTAGGAATGCTATGTATTTATTTATAAAGGAAAAGAATATCGATCAATGCAATGTGATTATCTATGGCAAAAAGTAATACTCTGTGGCCCCAAAAGTAGTTCCTTTGGCTCAAGGACTGTTCGATCGCGTAAAATCGCCGCTGTCGTAGTCGCCGTGGGTGCTTACGTCACGCAGGGACCAGCGCTCCAGCGACCTTGGTTCTTTGTCCGGCACCCTCGAAATAACATGTAGTGTCGGTGCCCGGTGGTAGTACCGGCACGGCACATAAAACAATCGGCACGCCAACTCTACTCAGATTCCATTGTTTAAAATTTCTATAAAATTTGACCTTGTCGGCGCCATTATGGTTTCCTAGTCAGGGCCGGATTAAAACGTATTAAAAAATTTCTCAGAAAATACGACAGGGTCGTATTAAAAAAATACTGTAATTGACTGAAACTGAATTTTATTTACAATACTTTTGTCCAAACAAATGAATCGTTAACCGCGCATACTTCTCGAAAAGTAAAAATGAAAAAATCAATTAAATATTTCATTGTAGAGAATAGACAATTAAAATTAAAAAACATGCCAGGAGTTACAAACAAGAATTAAAAAAATACCAATAAAATATTTATTGAACAATATAAAGAGGCTACGTACAAATTATGCCCATCAATGGGCGTAGCAAATTTTATTAATATTCAAATTTCACAAATTAATAAATCCACAATTCTTTTTGAGAAACTTCTATTTTTTTCATGGCAGGAAACAAAGTAGGTACCGCATTGTATTTTATACGGTTACAAAGTGAATTGGTAAACATTTTAAATTCAAAGTGAACAGAACACAACCTGTACTTGTGGGCCGCCTTATTTATATCTTCAACCAAGTCATCTCTATTAGATGCAATTGCCCATGTTCTTGCCCTAAAAATGTATTGTTAACTTGTTACTAATCTATTATTATTTTCGATATACTCATTTTATTTATTTTTATAATTTTATTTAAATTAATAATATAATTATTTTTAAATTTAATGTTGAATGTCTAGATACAACATTAAATTTTACTAAATATTTAACATTTTAATCTTGCTAATATTTTATATACATATAGGGTGAGTCTTGAATAAGTGCAAATATTTTCAGGGGTGGTATATTTCGACCCCAGGAACACGTTTATGAGTTTTTTTTCGCTAAAAAAAATATTGAATATCGTGCATTTTCTTTTAACTTCCCTGTATATTTTTCGAAAACTTTTTGGAACTGCCTGTTCACCGCAAATTGTCCCACGGTATAATTTCTTAATCTCTGATCAAGTCTCTGATATTACCATAGTTACGGCTTTACTCTATGGCTGCGGCACTAAAAGGGATGCAAATACAGAAAAAATCCGGTGGCTCTCAACTCAACATTTAAAAAAAAACATTTTTTTTAAACTTAAATAACTCGGTTATTTTGGATTTATCTGAAAAAGTAAGGAGAAAATATATTTCTTTTATCGAGATCTGCCAGCCCTGAAAATATTTGCACTTATTTAAGACTCACCCTGTATATAAGTTTGTTAACATTTAATATAGATGCTGAACTTGTATATTTTTAATTAGATCTTTCTATTTAGCTGAATGTCCTAATATGTATACTACTGTTTTTTTGGTAATGGTGTGGATCCGGTGGCTGACCTTGAAACGAGTTTTTGCTGTATATAGTCACAGACCCTACGCATGCGCACATCTTCGATGTTGCCAGATTGCAAGTTATTTTGGAATTATTTTCAGTAGAAAACAAATATGTGCTTTTCAGTGTTTTTTTGTCAATATATACCATATGATCGAAAAAACGGCGTCCAGTTCGCTGGAAAATGACGATTGAGGACATTTCCATAAAATGACAGCGATCTTCATTTCATAGTCATTGCTGACGCTATTTTTTTTTCAATCATAGTACAGTACGTCCATGGCATGGTACAAAGAATACAAGGTATGATATTGCGCAGGTTGGTCGCTACGTCACAGGTGATAACAGGCGCTATTGGTCAGCACGCTCCGCGCTTCAGTTCAAATCGTCAAGATATTGTTATAAACCGCAGTACGTCGGTCCGTTCTGTAGCTACGGGGAATCCGTGAGAGGGGAAACGATATTCTCTCGATGTTTTTCGTAAAAAAATAGACGACGCGTCCCATCAATAAAAATTCAAGAAATTAGCAAGTAGCCAATAAAATGAGTGGGCGGAGCGATTTGCGGTGACGCAGTCGTCAAATCGACGTATAAAATATATTGCTGTTTATTTAAATGTTTTTTGTCCGCATTCCTTTCATAGACACAGATCCAGCAGACGTACTGTAATGTATTCTACGACACAAACCATCTCCCTTCTAAAGAGAAAAAGATAAAACATAAAGCTTATTCAGCTTATTTTAGTATTATCAACACACTCTTCGATAAAATATATGTCTAAAAATTGCTATTAATCCACTATATTTTTAAGAAATTATGATACAAACATTATAATCAAAATATATTATATTAGTAACATTATAGGTAAAATGTTACCTCTATCTCATTGACGTGTATATTGTTCTATAAGACTTGTCATGATAGTACTTCAATACATCAATACATATAATCAAAACTATTGTTGCCTGTAAATAACTAGAAATTAAATAATTCTAAAAAGTTTAAAACCATTAAGAAAAAATCCGTAAGTGATAATTTTTAATTCTAATGTAAATATATATAATAAATGTTATCATTATTACAATTTTATATATTCATAATACTTTCATTTCACAATCTTCATTATCCCTTCAATTCAATTCATATTCTTCTTACCTTAATTTTGGATATCAAGATTAATCTGAAATTATAAAATTAATTATAGAATTTGTATTATTATTGATTAACACTAAAAAAAATTTTAACTGCAAATAATTCGAAAATAAACTTCAATTTGGCAACATCGACGATGTGCGCTTGCGTAGTATCGATGATCAAATGCAGCAAATATGGGCTTCAAGGTCAGCCACCGAATTTACCGTTTTTTTAACTAAAATATGTTAAAATAATTAATCACATATGTATATACATACCTAATCGGATCTCTAGGAAACAGAAAGAAACTTTTATTGCAGTTTAGTCCTCTACTCGGGCAGTTTTTTGCTGCACAACTTCGCCCAGGCATTTTAAAAACACGTAAAAATTAACGATTTAAAAAATGTTCAGAAAACAAAAAATAAATTATATAACCCAAAAAACGAAAATAAACTAGAAAAACCAAATATATAACACAATAAACAAAAATAAAACAACAACTATAAAATATAACTCAAGAAATAAACAAAATAAATTAATCCGTACGCTACTGACTCGAATCAGCCGAAAGTGTGCGCAGTCGATGAAAGAAACTACGACACTGGTTACTTTCTGTTGATGGAAACCCTAATGGCGGCGTGCGCGACGGTATGCGCGTAGCGTTCCCGCCAAAGAGAGTTAGCCTGCCGTGTGATTTATATGCCGTGGTACCGGTTTGTCTCGTTTGTCTAATTAAATTAATGTAGAAATCAAAATTTTAAAGCCCAACCCTGCCAAAGCAGTCAGCATATATCTGTGGTCATCTCTGGTCAGCATTATCTCTGTCAGCGGTCAGCGTTGCCTGTTGCCAGGGTTGTTAAGTAGTTTATGAAGCAAAAAACTACGCCAAAAACTACGCGTAGTTTTTTGTATTGACTACGTTTTAAAATTTTAAAAACTTCCTTCAAAAACAACATAAAAACTACATTAAAAACACAAATTAGTAAATTAGTATACACAAAAATATAGTAAAACATAAACAATTTAGATTTTAAACAAAAATCAAGCCAGATTCTTATCATGGAAGTATGAAGTTATACCGTATGATCGAATAAAAACGGCGTCAACGATGGCTATGAAATGAAGATTTCTGTCATTTTATATGTAAAATTCTTTGAAGTAAAATTATATGGGAATGTCATCGATCGTCATTTCCAAGCTAACTGGACGCCGTTTTTTTCCGATCATACGGTATTTGTATAAGTTCAGAAAGAAAATACAATTTTTTTTCAATAAAAGCGTATTTTCTATGAAATACAAAGTAACTATTAAACACAAAATAAACTATAAATTCTAATTTTTAACTACAAAGTATCAAAAATATTACATAATAAAGACCAAATTCACAAAATATAGATATTAGATATAGGTTGTTTTCACCGTTATTTTAAAAAACTACATTAGTTACATAAACTACACATTTACTACTCGACATTTAAAAACTACTTTTGACATGTAGTAAATGTAGTTTATTAATTACTACGTGTAGTTTAACAACTCTGCCTGTTGCCGGTTGCAGCTCCAGGGTTGCAGGTTCGGAAAAATATATTTTATAAATATGTACTTTATACAATTAGTTCTGTTATATCTGTGACTTTATACACAATAAGAAGGCGAAAAGACCTAAGCACAGCCTAAGGCAATCTTAAGGTCTCCATAATGTACATCATTGGGTGTACATGTATTTTTTTTGTAAGTGTATTTTTACATTAAAACGTAACATAGAAAAGAGATGCGAAAACGCTCATCCCTGTTACAAAGAAAATATAAACAAGGCTGTTACAAATACCGCTTAGGTTTCGAAGTATATCGATCGATACCAGATCGATACTTTGATAGTATCTTTTCGGTTTTTTGACACATCTCTAATTACCAAATTTAGAAATAGAAATGGTAAATGGCTTTATTAGACCTTTAGACAAGGAAAGAGAGGGGACAGGTAACACGGCAGCTGAAAGTGAGGCCACTAGTCACCAGGCGAAAGTTCCCAATGGCGTAGCATCAGAAATTAGCTTGTACCTAGACGATAATTTTTTTTTTATTAAAACGTTAACTAATATATCGTTTATTTTTGAGTAATGCATATACAATTTTGTATTTTATAGTCTCACCTTTATAATATTAGAATATCTAAGCCGATAATGCAAAATTTGTTTAACAGTCACAGTGAACTGATCATCAAGACAATTATCTATTTACTAACGTGTGTATAATGTATAATTAAATAAAAAATAATGTAAATATATGTTTTAAACGTGTATATACATATATACCGTATGATCGAAAAACAACGGCATCCTGTTTGTTTGGAAATGACGATCGATTTCCACATATAAAATGATATAAAAACTATATAAAATGACATCGAAAAAAGACTGAGAGGAATCTTATTGACAGTCATTTACAAGCCAACTGGACGCCGTTTTTTTTTGGTCATACGGTATAATAATGAATCTAGCCAATTCTCTTCACGCTTGCCTACGGATTCAATGAATAATGTAATTTTTAATATTTGTTACCTTCAATCTAATTTTCTAATTTTCTCCAAAAAAATAAAATAATTCTAGAAGCTTTGTGTTATTTTATTTATTTATTTTTAAATTTTTATTAATTACTCATTGAAACTATTATTATACACCTACTAGCAAATCAACTAGCAAATTTTTTGAAAGGATATTTAAAAAAATATTGTAACAAGTACCCCACCACAACTTTGTTCACCCCCAGCAAATCTTGGCAGGTAAATTTAAGTTTTATGTAACAACTATACATATAGATTTTTTATAACCAAAATTTTTCATGTTTTTTTTTATAGTTTACAATTATTATTTTACATATTTGATAACAATACTTTATACATGTAAAATATATAAAAAAAAATGTTTATTGCAGAACTTGTATTTCTCTGATTATAATACCCTACGCCACTGGTGAAATCCTGTCGGAGTAGCATTATTAGTTTCAAATATTAATTATAGTATAGGATATTGAAAATACTACTTGGAATTAATAAAAATAATTTGCTTTGGATGTGGTACAAGACTTAATATGTCTTGTGAAGCATTTTACTACTATAATTACTGCTATAATGAAAAAAATGTACATTTTATAACTACATAACACAAGTTGTGTATCAACTTTTACCTGTAAAATGTAATTCCAGTCATTTTTTTCTCGTTTCAGCCTTTGTAGTCATACGCTGAACATCTTACCATACTAAACAACACAGTTTATAAATTTAAAACAAAACAGTATTCACAAAAAACATAAAAATTTGCTTGGTGTCACCTCCAAATCTTGTCACCAAAGTATGGCCGCCGATCAAATTTTGGCCTCAAAAATTTTTCACTGGAGAATATGCGTGTTAGCTGTCCCCCACTGTCCCCTCTCTTTCCTTGTCTAAGGTAAATGGTCATTTAATTTGTGGAAGATTTGTGGCAGGTGGATGACACTTCTTATGGGAGAACTGGAAATGGTTGAAAACTTGACTACAAGCGATTTTCTAGGAATCTTCCTTACCGATAAATTATTGACAAAAGTGACAGATAAAACCTTGAAATTCTTTCAGTATAACTGTTCATCTCTTTTTCTTTCTAAAGTGTGCGTTGAAAGGAGACCAAGGATATATAGAATAAGGATATTCGACTGGCCCAAAAAAAACGTGCCGTATTTTGTCGAGGAAGTCGATTTCGTCACGACCAATGGGCGTCGAGTATTTGAAATTGAAAACATATAAATTGACGGTAACCTATGTTTTTTGACTCATTTCACTGACAGATGTGATGAGATTATTATTGTAATTTATAGATCCAAACGTTTTTTGAAAAAATAATGTATTTTAAAGTTATTTCCTAGAGTTTGGTTTGGCCTTCTATATTCTGGTATTTGTCTACTAATAAATAATATCTTATTTTGTATTTCGATGTATGGAAATCCGCAAGTTTTGTATCTGAAGCCGCAAAGAAATTTCGCTCTGTAGTGAGAAAAATGTTATATCTTTTTAGACGCGTAGAATAACAAAATTTCTTATTTCAGATGTTCTAAATGTGAGTGCTTAATGTCAAAAATTAAAATATATACTTGAAATATTGGTGGAAATATTTCAAGTTATGCCCTTTGGAAGTAAACAAATATCGAAGAAAGTGTTGTGCCTTCACAGAATTTAAATTGGCATTAGGAATAGATTTCCTTGATTTAGTAATGATATTGCTCATAGAAATTGATAATATACTATTTTATAGTCACTCGTTCAAGTGCTGATCTATTTTTAAATTGAATATTTATGTAAGTATTATGTATAACATGATATAAATAATTAAGGACATAAGAAATTAAAATTTCAAGTGCCAATATTGATTATTTTTCCAGTTTTATTCAAATATATTGAAATTAATATGGAAACAAAAGTTCATAAATATTATTCTTAATAACAAGAATTGAGATTTGGGGATAAGTTTGAAAAGCCATGTCAGAAGAGTAGGATTAAAGACAAAGTATTAAGGTAACATATATTTGCATAAAGTTTTAATAACACTGACAATTTTATTTGTTTATGTTTATTAATTAAAATTTAGTTGCAATTTATTTCATATTCTAATATTTTTGAGAAAATTTTACTTATATATACATACCTGAATATTATGCTGCTTTTTTATTTTAAAGTGTGCCGACTGTGCTGTTATTTTTATACTAGTAATATTGTATACTGTAGGTATCGTATTCATATATAGTTATATGTATCAGTAGTATAGATACTTACTTTCTTTCTATGCGTACTTATATCCTTTATGATCTTTCTAAGTGCATATAATACTACTTTTTTAAGAGAAGGCAGTTTTTAATAATCTATTGTTAATTCCCCTAATTCTGTGTCCCCTGGTTCTGCTATACAACAATTATATATTTTTTTATCATTACTGATTTTAAAAGTTTCTTTTCAAAGAATTTGACCATATATTTTTTTTTCAGAGTAATTGGGCTGTTCCTGAACAATATTGAATATAAATATTCAAAAATATGATAAACTGCATATCCTACTAAGTAGATCAATACCAAAATTCCATTAGAGAAATAAGTTAAAATTATGTTTTACTTGTATAATTTTCTTGCTATTTGTCCACCATTATTTGTGACTTAGAAATTAAATAGTCAAAAAGAATTTAGTACCAGTTTTTATTTCCCAAAAAAAATAATTGTTAAATAATTACATATTGCTTAAGATACAGTATATTATATTGTGTTTATAGTTGATAATTCTAGTTCTTAGTTGTTTATAGTTGATAATTAACAATATTTCTGATGTTAGATATTATATTAGATAAAAAATTTAATTACCAACAGCTACCTACCTATGTAGCTGCAGATTATTATATTGTGTAGTAGGTACTGTATAATTCTTTAGTTCAAGAAACAAATATCAGTACAAGTATATAACCAAAAAAATGTTGATGCAAATTCTTTGTATAACATACGTACCCCTATGGTATTCAACTTTTCATTGTTCTTTTAATTAGATACACAATAAGCACATTAATTGGTTTATTAAACAACCAAAACTAACTACTTACATTCACAATATAAATATCACAATAAATGTATAAGCTTTGATCAATTCCTATTATTAATACCTGACGACTTCATACTTTATAACTACCAATGGCTATCCTACTAACACACTAGCCAACTAATAATAAATCTGTTCTAAAAAAATACAACATAAAGACATCGTTATTGCAATAATATAGAAATATATTCCATGTATCATTAACTACCTATAAATACAATACCCACATCTTCTTTTACGCGAATAGTGGGGGAGGCAGAAATATTGCCTGCATTGTACATCGTACAAATTGGCTAGAATTTATTAATATCCATTGCAAACATTTCTCTTTCAAAGGGTCTAAATGTTTTGTCTTTTTACTGTGTCCCTGTAATATGTTATCAATTAACAACAGTTATCAAATATGACCTGGACAATAATAATTGTTTTACCTTTTTTTCAAACTAAACTCTTTAAACAAACTATATAAATAAAATTTATCTCATAACCTAACTTGCTGCTAGAATTTCTTTCTTGTTATTCTATGTTCCTATATTGTTATTCTTCACATTATCAATTTCTATGAGCAATATCATTACTAAATCAAGGAAATCTATTCCTAATGCCAATTTAAATTCTGTGAAGGCACAACACTTTCTTCAATATTTGTTTACTTCCAAAAAATGTCAAAGCATATAACTTGAAATAATATTTCAAGTATATATTTAAATTTTGACATGCACTCACATTTAGAACATCTGAAATAAGAAATTTTGTAATTCTACACGTCTAAAAGATATAATAACATTTTTCTCACTATAGAGCAGAAATTTCTTTGCGGCTTCAGATACAAAACTTGCATTTCCATACATCGAAATACAAAATAAGATATTATTTATTAGTAGACAAATACCAGAATATAGAAGGCCAAACCAAACTCTAGGAAATAACTTTAAAATACATTATTTTTTCAAAAACGTTTGGATCTATAAATTACAATAATAATCTCATCACATCTGTCAGTGAAATGAGTCAAAAAACATAGGTTACCGTCAATTTATATGTTTTCAATTTCAAATACTCGACGCTCATTGGTCGTGACGAAATCGTCTTCCTCGACAAAATACGGCATATTTTCCAACATAGCCCGCTATAGGGAGTTGAATATCCTTCTTCTATATATCCTTGAAGGAGACAAAAACAATTTTTTGTATAGTCTGTCCAACGAGAAGATCCTTGACTGTGATAGATGTGTCTGTCATTTTAATTTCAAAGTAGTTTATTTTATTTTACAAAGAAATAAGTTGGTACAACTGGAACGCATAGCAGGAAATTAATATATGTATTTAAAATTTGACTGACAAATAACTTCAAAATATTGTGAAAAAAACTGTTTAAAACTGAAGAAATGTAATCGAGTTATTTTATTTAATAAAAACGGTATGTGTTAATACAAAACAAACAAAAACAAGACACCACATACCAAAAAAATATAAAAAAGAACTATTTCTTACTTTCAAGCTTTATGAAACTTCCCGCATTTATCATTATATTTATCAATATAACTTATGTACAAATACAAATTTGTAATATTCCGCAGGAATAAATAAAACAACATAAATAAAACAAACTATTTTATTAATAATAACACTTACCAAATTTTATACCTCACAGGTTGATTAATTAACTTTAATCTTAATTTTTTTAAACCAGTACCTTTTGACATTATTTTTCTGCAGTAATAAAATCCATTATTTACCTATTGTGTGGTGTCGATATTTTACAGCTACTCCAGTTTTTAGTATGTCTTTAGTATGGTCCTTCTACCATATTCGAGATGCACTTATCTACGACGAGATGGTATACGAACTTTATTGATAGTGACAAGATAGTAACTTTATTGGTGTATCTGTATAAGACTTTCTGCCTGGGCAGTGAGTATTAATCATAAACTGTGCTCTGGGTTCTACAGTTAATTTTCACTCGATTTTTCCTCCACTTGACTTCAAAAGACACAAAACACACGTAATAACACGAATCAAAATGCATCATCTTCTAAAACGCGGGTATTTGACAAAAGTTGTCACAAAATTATAACCTATAATTTGGCAAGACCTTGACAAACGTCAAAAATCTAAAGGCGAGTTCATACGCATCGGCGTCCGTTTGTCTTTCATCGTTCCGTCAAACCAATAAAATTGAAATACGACCTGTCATTTTTTAAACAAACCAATAAAACTGGTTAAAAACAACAAGTGACGACGCATGACGAATTTATATTTAAACCCATCCATAGTTAACTTAAAAATTATTAGAAACTTTTTTTAGTAAAATAAATAGATTGGTATGGGACGTCATCTGCTTTTCTTCTGTCATCGTCTGTCGAAATCTTACCTGAGAAAAAAAACAGAGTATAACCCATAATTTGTTATTCGAACACCACTTTTCTCCTTGTCGGGTCGTTGACGTTGACTTGTCGCCATTTTATTTCTTTTGTTTACACGCTGCAGTTTGCTTTGTAAATTGAATACATAAATTATTTAGGCAAATATAGGTTTTTGATAAAACTCCTTGGACTAACGTGTAGGTAAGTGTTGATAAATAAGTTTTTTTTCATCTTAACATGCTCATTGTCATTCTCCTGATTTAGGTGACAGAAAAGGATCATCAAATCAAATTGAATTTTATATTTTTTCATCCCAGGACCGATAATAAAATATATATTTTATGGATACCTTCCTAAATATCAACGAGATGAGCCATCGGAAGAAAGGGACCATAGTACAAAACAGAAGGGTGATCTTTTTTCTTTCCACTTAGGATATTGAAATTATTATATACTGTAGTCGTGTTCGGCATTATGCTCTGAGAAATATAGATAAACAAAGAACAACAGATATAAAGCATCCCAGAGGAAAAGAGAGGCAATACCTGTACTCTCTCTCTGATATTTGTGAAAGTTACGGCAAAGTATTGTTGTAAATGTCATCTTTTTAATCGACCTGAAAACTTCGAGCAAAAAGATGACACTTTCAACAATACCCTGACAGATATCAGAGACGATACAGGTTCTTCCTCTCTTTTCCTCTGGAATACTTTTAATTTATTATTCTCTGTTTATCTAGATTTCTAAGAGCACTATGAACGAACTCAGCTTGTATGTTTGAAATAATCGTCCAGCTGGCTTAAAAATGATGATCGATGACATTTCCTATATAACTCATAGATGGCTTCATTTCTAAGCCATCTATGACGCCATTTTTTTCAGTTTTGTTATAATTAATTTTGTCTCTTGATCTACTTGTAACATTATTCTTTTAATTTTATTAATTTATTTTGTTGAAATTAATTTCTGTTGTATATTTGATAATGATATTAAACATATTTTTAAAAAATGGTGTATTTTTTGTGTTTTTATGTATGTCATAATTAAAAATAAATGAAGAATTAAAATTTTTTATTTTTTTAAACTTCCCGCCATGCGTTCCAATCTAGTCCGTAGTTCCTACAAGCGATATTGGGGGCGCTAGTAGCAGTAGACTTGTCAACAGTGTCAAATTTAAACGTCAATTTCACTTTCCAATATTTAGCAAGGCGCTCGCACTTCTCCTTGTGTATGTGTTTTGTGATTTGTGGCCTCTCATGCCTGAGCCTGATTGCCCCGATTAATTTTGAAATAGCCGATGAATAGCCGGCAAGTTTTTGTGAGAATAATTTATCTGATTTCAGTTGATAACATTTTGTATTTTAGTATGGGTTTTTGTACAATGTTTATTATTGGATTGTAAAGGCCACTAAGTGACTAGGATGAAGGGCAATAATAAGAATATAGCAAGAATACGAGCCGAAAGTTTTAGTTCTATAAATGAAAAGGCTGTAGATGATATTTCATTAGACTTCTTTTACAAACCTCATACCATTACGTTATTATTAATATCAATTGGGGCAGTAATTTATTTTGCATTTGTCAGGTAAGAATTATTTAAATTTAATTAAATTAAGAATAACTAAACCATTAGAAACTTCAGCTTTGTTAACTTACAAAATTGACGAGAATGTTATCTTATCAAACCAAAAAAGAGGTCAAAATATATGAAGAAACAAGTAAAAGATAAAAAATTTGGTTATGTTATATAAACATAATTTTTTACATACCTATTTATTCAGTTACACGTTTTTTAAATTTTTACGTTATACTTTTATATTTACTATAAATAATGAAATACGCCATATAAATTTCAAATATTAAAATGAAAAGTGTTCCTTTACATGTAAAATATATTTTTAAAATAATATTGACTGAATTTAATGTGATATTGACCCATTAATTTTGTCACTAAAATAAAACCAGAATAAAACTATTGGTCAGTAAAAATGATGAATGAATGTTTAGAAATACCATTAAAAAAAACGGTGTTCAGTTACTTTACAAATGCCCTTTTTTTTGGTAACTCCAGGGCTGCGTTCAGATATTCAGGATAGATGCACTCTGGACATAAAATTTACGTCCTTCGACGTTCTAAAATAAAGGATATTCTTATTTTAGAGAGAGAAACATCCTAATATAATTTTAATGTAGTGAAACAAGAACAAACACCTCTAGGTTGTTATGTCACATCTAAACAGATTGTCGTCTTCAATACCTGAACACAGCCCAGTGGATGCCAGTGGCTGTTTATCATATGGTATGTTTATTACATATAACTGGGCGAAGTAGAAAAGGAAATATAGTTTTTGATGGGACATTACATCATTATACTAAATGATTATGTGTGAATAATTCAAAAAATGAATCATGATTTGTTAAAATGGGCATCAGTCACTATTCAGCCATTTTTGAGTTTTTAATTTTTTTCAATCCTACATTAATCATACTACAGTTTCTTATTAAAAAGGTCTCTGTCCTGACATTCACAATATCATAGCGCACAAAATATTCAGACTTTCATATAAAAGCATCAGTCAGTGACTAAGGCCCAGTGACTTTTCTCAGAACTTATGTTCCCTGACCATGCCCAAAAAATAATGATTGAAATATCAAAATTAAAGTTCTAGAATAAATCTCAAATTTTTTTTCAAAAAAATATTTTTTGGAGATTTTTTATATATAATTTTTTATTGTGATTGTGATGTAGATTGTATAGGTATTTGAGTTTAAAAGGGTGACCAAAGATTACAATATTATCTACTAATTTAAAAAATAACTTTCACATGAAAGTTTGGTGAGTGTGACATCAGTCTTAGAGGTTACCTTTTTTGAAATTTGAGACACCTAATCAATTCTTTACAGTCAATAGACCTAAACGCCTAAGCGAAAGAATTTTTATGCAAGATTTTTTAGTTTATTTAACTATAAAATTTGCAATCCAAACTCCCATCGGACGCGATTCCAGCTGGCGGATAGGGGAAATAACCGCGAACCAAAATTGGAAAAATTCCTTTACTTTGAAACTAAAAGAACTGCCTATCAACTTTTTATTAACATATTTTAGTATGGGCGGCTATACGTGCCTCCCGGCGCCAATTTTTAAATTTATTATACATTTCTCTGGTAAAAATTATGATAAACCGTTTCTATTGAACCTTTGACACAAACCATTTCAAATGTATTATTTCAGTCTAATAAATATTTAGTCTCAACATGTTTAATTCTTGTCAACGATGGCATGTATTGATTATTTCGATTCCAAATGAAGAACACATGGGAAAAACGATAAATGCCCAGGAAAGTGTTTTATAATTTAAATTACGCATGGACCACGCATGGTTTTTCCCATTTTTATATGCCTGTTTCTATGTGATCGCTATCAATATTCCCGTTTATTTAGGTACCAAAAGGTGTAGCTTTTTAAAGCGAAAAATATGAGTTAAAAATCAAAAAGTCAAAAATTCAAATATCTTGAGATGCATGACTTTCATAGCAATGATTCGTAGCAATGACTCATAACGATTTCTACCAAGAGACTTTTTTACGTAAAAAACGTCGGAAATGTATATTTTATTACAGTAGTGTAATATAGGTATGGACGAAAAGTTATTAACTTTTCAAAACAGTTAAAAAACATGTAGGTGACCACTTACAATTAGGAGTCATATTGATATCGAAATCAAATTACTCAGACACCAATTTTCATATAAATATGGACGTTAGTTGAGAAATTATTTGGAATAAATCGAAATAAAAATTAAACTTCCACACCCTTTATCTCCGAAACGAAGTATTTACATGACATACATTTATACGGACTTTTTTACTTATTTTGATCTACAGAATATGCTGCCGAAGTTTCTCGTATACAATTCGGACCACCCTGTACACAAATCAGTTGTTAGAAATATAATATACAATAAGTGTATATTTCTAACAACTGGTTTGTTTAGATAAATGCTTATCAGAATATTAAAATTTGTTTATGAAATTATTTATTACAAAAAATATGAAAGAGATGTTTTTTTAGAAA
This sequence comes from Sitophilus oryzae, assembly GCF_002938485.1. Taxonomy (NCBI): domain Eukaryota; kingdom Metazoa; phylum Arthropoda; class Insecta; order Coleoptera; family Curculionidae; genus Sitophilus; species Sitophilus oryzae. The sequence continues at coordinate 806,892 of NW_022146261.1, read as the reverse complement.
AATATTAAGAAATTTTTAATGGTCTTAGAATTATCTCGGTATGTTGACATTAAGTTAAGGGTGTAGCAGTTGCGCAAACTTTTATCTTATAAAATATACCGAGATAAGAGAATCGAGTGTCTTATTTTAAATTATATTTTTTTTAAATTTTAAAGAAAATATATAAATTATAATAAATTATATTATATTTGTCCTCTATGTCCTTTATGTATCAAATATTTGACTTGTGTAGAGGGTTTCTCATTTTCGTGTGTTTTACAGGATTTCTCGCTTATGAATAGATGTACAAAGATGCGGTTTTCACAATACTTTGCTATAGTCTGTGAAACGAATAACTTTGGATTTGACAGTTCCCGCGGGCTTTTCTAGTGTTAATTTTATTAGGTTAGCAACTTGCGGTCATGCTGACGCAATGCCGTCTCTAATAGAACAGCCTCGAGCGAGATATATGACGTCACGCTAGTTAAATACTACGGATTAATAAATATGTTGTAGAATACATGGAAAACAATAATTCCTCGTATTTTTGGTTTGTATTTTAAAAATGATATAGTTTACATGAAATATACATAATATACAGTTAATAAATACAATATACAGGGTGAGTTTCCTACGATGTTCTCTATGGGTATCTCGGAAACTACTGGAGATAGAGAGTCGATTAAATGAGGAAAGAATTGCAGTTTTGTGGGGTCATAAATATGCGCCTTTCAGATTTTTGAAAAAATTCATGGCTTACTAGATATTTCCGAAAAATCAAATTTCGGCTATTTTAAAAATTGTCCCTAACTCCATTATAAGCTGTTTTAGACAAAAAGTTTTCAGATAAAAGTTGTAGATAATCACATTTTTAATGAGACTGTGCCTTCCGTTTTCTTCTAAAACCTGTCATTTTTGACATATGACACAAACATATGTTTTTTTAAATGGAAACCATAGTTGGCCATGACTTCATAAAAAGCGCCATTTTTTAAGCTTTTCAGCGATATAAGCTAAAATATGTTTTCTTCGAAACATTACTGAGTTATAGCCAATTCTTATAATTTTTAAACAATTTCTTAACTTAGTTAGCCATGGAAGCAAGTTAATCGTCTTTGCTCTCGGAAATGTGAAGCTGTCACATCCAAACTTTGTAAATTAAAATAAGCAAAAATTGTAAAAATTTATTTTTCAAATGCAGAAAAGCGTGTAGGATTATTGGTTGACCTTTTCTTGACCATACATTTTCGAGGATACGTTAACCGGTGAATGTTACGTTTTTTAGAGAACGGCTTTCAAGACATGTTAGAAAAGTTACATTTAGTTATAGCCAATTCTGATCTTTCTTGATTAATTTCAATTGGATTGCATGGTATTCTTATTCTATTATGATTTATAAAACTTATAAAAAGTTAGAATATATTACTAAACGGTTCCTTACAATTTACATTACACAAACTAAAATTTAAAAAATAATATCACTGCATACACTTTAAGTTATTTTAGAAAATGTTCAAAAAATCTGCCATTGTTTTGAGTTGCATCTTTTTAAAAATGAATTACTACCTATTCTCATAGAAGGACCGGTCGACTTAATTAAACTTCTCTCGTACCGCTACTTCGAGTGCTTCTCTTAATTCACAAGTTCTTTTGTAAACCTTATTGTTAACTATACCGCGTAAAAAAATCTATATATCTATAAATGGATAGGTCAGCTGATCGAGGAGGCCCATACAATTGGTCCACCTTTTTCTATCCCTGAGTTTGCATAATTATTATATAAATAATTTTTAACATTTCTTTCATTATGAGGGGGGGGGGGTCGTAATAAAAGTCATGTTGGAACCACTCTATTGATGCGGGAGTATCTATACGTTTTTCTTCATTTGAAAAATTCATATTTACAATTTTTGTTTATTTTAATTTACAAAATTTGGATGTGACAGCTTCACATTTCTGAGAGCAAAGACGATTAAACTTGTTTCCATGGCTAACTAAGTGAAATTGTTTAAAAATGATAAGAATTGGCTATAACTCTGTAATTTTTCGAAGAAAACATATTATAGCTTATATCGCTGAAAAGCTTAAAAAATGGCGCTTTTTATGAAGTCATGGCCAACTATGGTTTCCATTTAAAAAAACATATGTTTGTGTCATATGTCAAAAATGACAGGCTTTAGAAGAAAACAGGGGGCACAGTCTCATTAAGGATGTGATTATCTACAACTTTTATCTGAAAACTTGTTGTCCAAAATAGCTTATAATGGAGTTAGGGACAATTTTTAAAATAGCTGAAATTGTTTTTTTTTTCGAAATATCTAGTAAGCCTTGAACTTTTTCAAAAATCTGAAACGCGCATATTTATGACCCCACAAAACTGCAATTCTTTCCCCATTTAACCGACTCTCTATCTCCAGTAGTTTCCGAGATACCCATAGAGAACATCGTAGAAAACTCACCCTGTATATATACCTATTTATAGTAATAAATACTTTCGCAAATAAACTATGAACCATACAAATGCAGCAAATGTTTTACAATATACAAATAATGAATAGGTACATAAGATAATGGGTAAAATGTAAAATATATTTTAAATTTTGGAGTTTGAAAATCGATCTAATTTAACAAACAACATTCAACGTCTACTACTTACTATGACTGAAATCGTACTCCATAGTCAATGTAGATAGTTTTAGTGTTAAGAATAATACTTTTAAAAAATACGTGGTCATCTTTTGACAAGTTTATATTAGTTTATTAATTGCAGTAAACATTATGTGGCGTGTGCTGTGAATATTTTATATGTAATTTTTTGGAATACATTCGACACTATTTTTTTCATATGACAACACTGATAAAGGCTATGATGTTTTTTTAAACCACGTTTTTTGTAAACCAAAAAAAATAATGAAAAAATAAATGAAAACTTAATCAGCGTTTTTCCCGAACCTAAATCCCAAGAAAATCAAAAATTTTAGAATCATTTTACATATAAAATGACAGCGATCTTTATTTCATAGCCATCGCTGACGCCTTTTTTTCTATGATATTGTATTATTTGCAAATATAATATTTCGAACATTGATACTTGCAAAATATACATATACATTTTGTGAATGCAAATAATAATACCTCACTATTAGTAGATATTGAATGTTTTTTTGTTAAATTAGATCGATTTTCAAACCCCAAAATTTAAAATATATTTTACATTTTACCCATTATCTTATGTACCTATTCATTATTTGTATATTGTAAAACATTTGCTGCATTTGTATAGTTCATAGTTAATTTGCCAAAGTATATACATATATATATATATATATATATATATATATATATATATATATATATATATATATATATATATATATATATATATATATATATATATATATATATATATATATATATATATATATTTTTATTATTTCTTTACCTCTCAATATATATATTTTATTTAATTTTTATCTTGGCTTTAGGTCAGGTAAAATGCGAAAACAGTTTTTATATTAAATATTTCATGACGTTTCGACCTGGTAGGGTCTTTATCAAAATTTATTACTTGAACGTAGATTGTTTACTTATTACAACTTATCATTTTCTTTCTGAAATCTTAGCGAAGAACATATATCCAAATTGGGTTCCACAAATATAACACAAACATATCAATAAAGTCGTCACAATTTTTGCACAGAGACATACACATTTAATGGATTTTACAACACTGGTTTGCATACACATTTAATGGATTTTACACACAACAGTGTTGTAAAATCCATTAAATGTGTATGTCTCTGTGCAAAAATTGTGACGACTTTATTGATATGTTTGTGTTATATTTGTGGAACCCAATTTGGATATATGTTCTTCGCTAAGATTTCAGAAAGAAACAATCTACGTTCAAGTAATAAATTTTGATCAAAAGACCCCTACAGGTCGAAACAATCATGAATATTTAATATAAAAAACCGTTTTCGCATTTTTACCTGACCTAATTTCAAGAAAAAATTAAATAAAATATATATACCTATATATATATATATATATATATATATATATATATATATATATATATATATATATATATATATATATATATATATATATATATATATACAAAGAAAAAACAACAGGTTAAAATGTGGTAATAACATATCAAAGATTAATAATTTATATACTAAATTAAAAGATTTAGATCTACCTTTATATAAATCTGGTGTTGTTTATAATATTAGTTGTCTTGATTGTAATCTTTCTTATATTGGACAAACTTCTACTGTTCTTAAAGAACGTATTAATAGACATATTAGTGATTTTAGATTATGTAAACGTAGTTGTGCATTATCAGAACATGTGATTGATACACTACATAATATTGATTTTAAAATGCAAAAATTTTGGATACTGAATTTAATACTAATAAAAGACTTTTTCTTGAAATGGTAGAAATTTACATTAATGATAATTGTATTAATAAAAGAAAAGATATTGAGGATCTTAGTAATATATATTCTTTCTTACTCCATTTTATTAAAAATAAAAATAATATTTAAAATTTTGATTTTTTCTTTATTTTTATTTGTAACTTGTGATTAACCTTATATGTTTTTTATTAATAATTAAATTTACCTTTCTATGTCAAAATAATTTTTAGTAATGTCAGAAATCATGAATATTTAAGAAGATTTTAACTTTTATACAAAATTTTAGTTCCTTTCTTCCATATGGAAATTGATATATTTTTCTATTTTTATAATTAAACTTTTTACACGTAAGTTTATATAATATTATATTATATTCAGTTGACTTTTGTGATATGTTTTAGCCTTGAAAAAGGAAATATAATGAAGTATTTTATAGTAAACTGCGATTGAATTTTCTCTCTGATATTATTTATTTATAGAGAAGGTATTATTTTCTAGGGCCACGATCAATAATATACTCATATAATATACTCTATACACATATACTCTGTATGTTTCTCAAGAGTGGTTCACCTCTACAACTTTTTCATTTTTTCTGATAGAAGACGAGATTTGGTATGTTAGTATATGACATAAATTAGGATTGATTGACGTATTCAATTATTTTCAGTTACTTCCTGTTTCACCGGAAATTACTACAACTTTTGATTTTTAAATGGCACCCTCGGTATTTTTTTACTTTATTCGATAGAAAATGACACACTGAATAGAATGGCATATCATATGGCAACTTTTGACATTTTCTTTTACAAAAATCGTATTTTACATTTCAATTTAGAAATTCATGGCTTTGTTAAAAACACTCTAATTTTGATCAAGATATCTCAGAAAATAGATTTGATCGTCTATTGTTTTTCGCGTCTTGTCCTGGCCAGTTAAAATATGCCCAAATCGTGATTTGGACATATGGATGATAAGGATGGCTCATTGGCATACATATTTAGAAAAATCATTTTTTACGAAAAATTTGGTTTGGTATACAGGGTGTTTCAAAACAAATGCGAAAAACTTCAGGGGGTGATTCCTTGTTCAAAATAAAGGGTAGTTTGCTTTATAAACGTTGGGTCAAAAGTCAACCATTAGGGAGATATCGCGGTACAAAGATGGCGGAAAAATAATGTTTTTATTTTTTATCTTGAAAACGATAAGAGATAGACTGATGAAATTTTACGGAAGCATTACTGTTATGAAAACACACTTTCTGGTAATTTTTTCACTTTTTTATAATGAGTGGAAGGGGTTGAAATAAACTACCCCTATCATTCTTGTTAATGAAATTTAAAGAAAAATCTTATCAAACACATGCAAAAAAAAATAATTTTGATAGTCTAGTTTATTTAGAAACTTTTTTATCTCTTGTGTTTTTTTGATAAAACTCACCGATTTGAAATTAAAAAATAAAATGCTTATATAAATTACATGTCAGGACAAAAAACATTTTTAGATAAAGAATCTAGTGGGCAGCTGTAATTTTTTTAGGAAAAAATCTAGTCGGCCGCTGTCACATTTTAGGATGTTTCTAATATTGTTTTATTTGACATTACCCTACTGCAATACGTTATTATCTAGATTATTATTATTATCATTATTATCACTAGATTCTTAATCTAAAAATATTTTTAGTCCTGACATGTAATGCTTTACATTTTATTTTTTAATTTCAAATCGGTAAGTTTTATAAAAAAATACAAGAGATAAAAAAGTTTCTAAACACACTAAACTATCCAAATTAATTTTTTTGCATGTATTTGATAAGATTTTTCTTTAAATTTCGTTAACAAGAATGATAGGGCTAGTTTATTTCAACCCCTTCCACTCATTTTAAAAAAGTGAAAAAATTACCAGAAAGTGTGTTTTCATAACAGTAATGCTTCCATAAAATTTCATTAGTCTATCTCTTTTCGTTTTCAAGATAAAAAATAAGAAGATTATTTTTCCGCCATCTTTGTACCGCGATATCTCCCTAATGGTTGACTTTTGACCCAACGTTTATGAAGCAAACTACCCTTTATTTTGAACAAGGAATCACCCCCTGAAGTTTTTCGCATTTGTTTTGAAACACCCTGTATATGAAAATCGCAATCGCAGGTTACAGTCGTTGTGATTTAAAAATCGCAATCGCAGTTTCAATTGCGATTGGATCGTAGTTTTGCTCATCTCTAGTAGCTGTCATCGTTAAGATGTAACCCAAACTTATATATTTTTTTTAAATAGAACACCCGATATATTATTTTTTTTAATTTTATTTACCTTGTTAAGAGCAGACTAAAAATATAATTACACTATTATACTTATTTCCATAGACATGGTAAAAAATGCATTATTGGATTTTTCCAGTTTAAATTAAGTAATCAAAGCAATCGAATAATTTATACGACGTCAAATTTTGGTTATTGTCTATTCCCGCTCATTTCTTTGGGTGAAATTATTGTACAAGTAAAAGTGTAGTTTATTAAGATGACACGATGAAGAGCAAAATTATTTGGTTGAATAAATTAAAATAATAATATTCTTCTAAACTCTAGGTTGATTTATGTCAAAAAGTCAAATAATGCATTTTTTATTTTTATTCAAAGATTTTTATATTCTGTTTTTAGAAAGCTCATAACCATGCAAATAAAATAAAAAAGTAATATAAAGGTTGTTCCATTTAAAAAAAAAACATAAGTTTGAGTCATATTTTGAAAATGACAGCTCCCAACGAAAAACTAGTTACGCCACTGGATTTTACGTGAAAGACTGTACGGGACACAGTTTTCACATTTTTGATAAATTATATGATAACCGAGATACAAAGGGGGTCAAAAAAATCCAAGAATTTCAAATTGACCCTGTATTTCAGGAGCTAAGAAAGCTACGACAAATCTGTGTGTAGCATCTTTAGATTTCATTAAAAAGTAGCACAGTAATGTTAAAACCGAATCTTTGTATGATTTCTAGAGTCGATTCCCCCGTATGAGTGCCATTCTCCCGTATGTTTACCCCATGGAGTCTGCACCCACTCTCACTTGACCTATCACTCAAAGTCCACAACAAAAAGGAATGCTCACATCTCACTATAAGAGCACAATTCAAAGATCTCATCAACTCGAAGTATAAGAGTCATCGACTGGTTTACACCGATGGCTCGAAAACTGATAGGCACACTGGAGCGGCTTTTCATACGTTTGATAAAGAAATGTGTTTCTCACTAAGTCCCATAACGGGAATATTCTCAGCAGAGCTTTTTGCAATATTTAAGGCTATTCAATATATATTGACCTCCAGCTATAAGAGATGGGTCGTGGCTACCGATTCATTGAGTTCCATTTCAAGTATCTCCTCTTTCTACTCCAACCATCCACTAGTTATAGCAATCAAAATGCTTCTACAGAAGGCCAATATCAACCACTACAGCGTCACTTTCCTTTGGCTTCCGAGCCACATAGGAATTCCTGGCAATGACAGAGCTGACTACTTGGCTGCAAAAACTCTCAACCCTCATAAAACCAACCTTGTTTTCTCCAAGCAAGATCTAAAGAATTATGGCAAACATATGATCGATAATATAATCCAACTAGAATGGGACTTAGACATGAATGATAATAAGCTTCATGAAATCAAAAGGGACTATTTTGAAAATAATGTAGTTAACTTACCTAGAAGAGATTTTGTTATGCTCACTAGAATTTTCGTTTAGGACACACGAAACTTACCCATGAACACCTCCTTAAAGGACAGAATCAGCCCATTTGTGAAACATGTAATCTTCCAATATCTGTCAAACACATTATCTTTGAATGCCCAAAGAACGCGTTAAAACGAAGACAACACGGTATCGTGGATAACCCTGAGGTAGCCCTTTCCTATCAAAATAACAAGGCTATGTTGGATTATATAAAGGATATCGACATATATAAAAATATATAAATAATGGGATAAAGTGACGCTAAAAGACTCTACAGTCGATCCGTCTTTAACACATATCTCTCTCTCTCTAGAGTCAATTGTGAGTCAATGACTGTGTCCACAACGACAATACGACTCGAAATATATACCGATAGTTAATATATTAATAATCGGTATTTAATATTATTAGAGGCAGTGATTTTTTTTTGTACTTATTTTCCCAGTGGGTGAATATATAATAGTTTGTTCGGATGGTGACATATGTATATGAGTCTAGTTAAAATTTTCGGATGGGTTCAATCTTTAGGAAGGAGCATAATGCTATCCATGTATTCATGCATGGTGGGCGGAAAAAGCACTCTAGAGTGGGGATCCTTGACAGTTCTGTTTGACGATTCATTTGACACATTTAAATTTGATTTGAAATTTTGTGGATTTGTCAGTTTTTACGGAGCTTATTTGATGTTATTTATTATTTATTCTACTACTGATAGTTGTAAAAAGGTAGTAAATCTAGATGGAAATTGTGGCAGAACTTAAATTAACAGTGACACTAACGCGATTTATCGAAAAAGACTCTAAAATAGTTGGTTGTGTAGCGTGCGGTATATCTCGACATATCTCTGTGAAATAATGGAACAACTTTTCGCTAGTAAGTGACTATATAATATACATACGTGTAGTAAACCGATCATTTATGAAATTCACTTATATTAACTAATTATATATTTTTTCTTGCATTTTTGCTTTTATTTACTACTTGTCAAAGATTAGATGTCAAAGAATTTAGATACGTCAATTTGACTTACCTGTTTCAGTAGCGTATCGGATGTTTATGGTTATAAATAATTATTATAACTTAACTATTTTTATTAGAATTTTATATTTTTATAACAATTTTAATAACTACCAACACAACGTAAAATAAAAAAAAAATATTGAGGCTACCCCACGTCTAACCTACATCATAGTTTTACATTTTTTAAATAAAATTAGAACGGCACTGATAAACCGGAATTTAAGTCGGCCATATCTGAGGCTCATCGTGGTGGACCTAAGATTTTTGATATGCTCCTTCCTTAGTCTTATTCAAAGGGCTCAATAAATAAAAAATTAAAAAGTCCATTTATTTTCCCAGTCATAAATATTTGACATTTATTAAATTAAATCATTTTATAAATGGAAATATCAATCTGGCACGTCTCAAGTGGAAGAAAGTCAGTTTGGCTGATAATTTGCGGATGCAAAAATTTGACAGATTTTTGAAATCCGTAACCCTTATTTTCCCGTGCTTGAAATTTAACGTATTATTTGATACTATCATAAAAAAAACATTACTCTTTATTTCAAAAATCGCTCTAGATCCAAACACATTCATATGATGAGAACTTTAGGACAAGTAGTCACCCTGACCAGAGTTTTTTATTGCTATAACTCAAAAACTAAGGGAGATTTAAAATATAATCAAGAGATGGATTTTGTAGAGAATTAAATTTCCTACAATACACAACTTTCTTGTGTCTCCGAGAGTTACAAAGTTATTGGCGAAACATGGCGAACTGACATTTTCCTAAAACCATGTTTTTTGCACTCCTGGGGTCTCAAAACGTTGAGAAAAGTGTGAGCCATAGTCAAGTTGCACCCTAAACCACCATTTAGTTTACCTTCGTGAATCGATTAACATTTTGGATGATAAGAAATAATTCTTGTGAAAATATTGGAACTGAAGTATTAAATAATTTAATACTTTAGTTCAAGTTTAAGAGACGTGGGTCAAATTTTGTTCATATTTTTTTAGCATCAGCTTGTGGGTCACTAATGCCTATTTGCTCTAGAATTAAGTTTATACATATTTAATTGGGTATTTTTAAAACTAAACATCTTTAAAATTAAATTGACTTAACTGGTAAAAAGCGTGGTTTGACGATTTAAAAATGTTTAATTGGGTTAAACATGTCTTAAGTGTATGGTGCAAATTGCAATAAGTGTTTGAATGAACAAAAAGTAGCGAAAATTACATACCATATAATAATAATAATAATAATAAAGGACTTTATTTGTACAACTGTGTCATATACAATAATAGAAGAAAGAGAAAAAAAGTAGTGTACAAAAGGGCGGGGTTCAGTTGAGCAGATTAGATATCTGCCCTCTGTTCAACTAACCCACAGAGAAGAAAATATTTGTTAACAATAATAAAAATTAATGAAACTAAATCTTAAGTAAATCTACAAATATGTAACCTTAAAATTGCATAAACAGTATAAAAATTAAGTTATTTACGGCATGAAATATAATAAAATTTATATAGAAGAGAAATATATTAACAAAAATACAAAATAATACAAGCAAACTTAACATTGAACATGCTCATTATAATTATAATCCATTTATTTATGCTGACCCACCATGTGCTGAAGAACAATTCTCTTAAATGTAGCACTAGACATCCTGTTAATATTTTCGGAGAAGTCGTTTACATATTTTGCGATTAAATATGAAAAGGATCGTTCATACAAAGTAGTATTGTAACTAGGAATTGTTAGCTTTCCCTTAAATCTAATGTTAATATTATGAATGTCTGTGCGAAACCGAATTTTCTCGTAAAGATATGGTGGTGACTTGTTTATTAAAATTTTGTGGAACAGACAAAGCAGATGAAGGTGGCGCCGCTCGTTCATCAATAACCATCCTGAATGCTTATATGCTTGACTAATATGGTCATATTTCCGGATCCCAAAAATTAGACGTATACAAGAATTCTGCAATTTTTAAATGCTATTAGCAATTCGCTTTGTAATGCAAGGTCCATAGAGAACATCGCAAAAATTTAAATGTGACAATACCAGTGCCTCGCATAAGATTGTTTTTATATTTCTATTTAATACATGACGATGTTGAAAGAGAAGTTTCAAATTTAAATAAGCTTTCTGAAGGCATGCATTTATATGCTCTTGAAATCTGAGATTTTGATTCACGATAACTCCTAAATTTTTTGTGCTCGTTTTTATCAGTAAATGTGAATTATTTATTTCAATTGAGTTCGAAAAGGAATCCAAAAACTTTTGTCTGTCACCACCCTTACCAAAAACTAATACTACAGACTTCTTAGGGTTTAAAAAAAGACCATGATTTTTTGCCGTGAGGGAAAATTGATTCAAATCATAATTTAATGCCGAGACAGCTTGAATACTTTCTTCAGGAGGAAATGACAAGTAAATTTGTGTATCGTCAGCGTAAAGGTGATATTTGCTAGACAGTAATGTATTCGGAAAATGAGAAGTATAAATACTAAATAACAGAGGGCCCAAAATCGAGCCTTGTGGGACACCGCTAGTGACTGGTTTGAAGGCAGACTGTTCACCGCCATAAGTTACTGCTTGACTTCTGTCTTTTAAAAACTCCTTGAGTAAGTGAACAGCCTGTTCTGAAAGTCCAACACTCTGCAAAACTGAAACAAGGATTTTATGGCTAAGAGTGTCAAAGGCCTTACTAAAGTCCAACAAAACTAATACTGTTAATTTGCCCTATATATTATGAAATATCATTTCATAATCAGTGCTTGAAAAAATACAAATAGAATATAAATTATTCACACTCCTACAGTAGAAAATATAAATAAACCCACGTAAACAAACAAATGGTAGCCTAGGAATCGCGGGTCAGTTAAAAATCTTGCGGGGGTCAGTGTCTGACCCACGGGTCGCCATCACTGGCATAGAGTCTTTTTTTTCTCTAAGGAAAACTTGATGTTGTTCGAATTGTAAAGAAATCTTTATATTTTGGGTACTATATTAATAGAATTAACATATGCGCTACCCAATCCTGTAAATTTTCAGAATACACAAAAACTGAAATACTTAATTTTCGATGTCCGTAATATCAACCGCAAATACTGATACTGTGAAATACTCGGTGGTTGAGTGGAAATCAAACTTTATATATTGTTAGATTCTATTTTAAATATATGAATTTGGTGCTCTTTTTAATTATTTGGTTGCTCACGCATGTGCGCCTAAAAGGCGGGACGCGAACGACAGTGGAGGAATAGCGTCGCCGCGGCAGTCACTGCTTGACATTAACTGCGAATTCAAAAGAATTTAACATCAGGTGTGGGGTAATAAACCCGGGTGCTTTTCGTGTGCCTCTGAATTTTGTGTGACTTCATGCTAATTAAATTAGCAATGGCCAAGCGTGCTACAATCGAATCTGTGTCCATCTTCAACGGCGGGCATTGGAAACTCCGCCTATACGAGTGGTTTGTAAAAATAAATTGGTATGAAACAGAATTTCGTTGGTCTGATCGGGAAACCGTAAGTAGAATTGGCCCCTTTTTACTTAAATATGCTAAACGATGGTTTACTGCATGGAAACCCACTCACAAAACATGGAAAAATTTTAAAACAAAATTTTCAGCTGTTTTTCCATAAAAAAAAATTCTGGGTAAGCTCATGATCGATGCAAGTAAACAAGCATGGCAACTTTCAAAGTTGCCATGCTCATAGTAACATTGACTAAGCACGCATAAAACTTGAGAAATTAAAATTGCTCTCTTGTTTCAGAAAATATTGAAAAAAGGTTTAGGCAATTTAAAAAGTGATATTAATAAGTTATTAATAATAACATCAAAGTACGAAGTTTACATTGTGAAAGTTCTTTTAGAAACCAAGATAATGATACAGGATTTAAAACTGAATTTTAGATCTATAGCTCCGTAGTTTTAGTAGAGTTTTGTAGTTTTATATGCCATATTCAAACCAAATTTACGATCATCAATAATTGTAGTAGGTTCTGACAATACGATAAACATGTAATTATTAAATTAAAACATACAAAAAAAAATAAGAAAAAAAATACAGATTTAAGTGTTCAGCTAAAATAATTATTGTACAAAATTTTTAAGATGTCGAATAGCATAAATTGGATTTATTTTAAATAACGACAGATACCACATTTCCATTTCGCCTGGTTTTAACCATGTTTTAACTATAAAAAAAACATATCCCCGATACTTTTTCTGGTATCGATTGTATTACAAAACTAATTAAAAGTTATGATAAATTTATTTGTACTAAAGATTGAAGAAAAGTACCAAGAAAGGCTGGGCATTTGATAAAGCGAAGCCAATAAGTCGATTCCAGGGCTATCGGATTTCAGTTCTAAGAAACTTATCAGTTAAATGTTGTTCCATATTTTTCTCAACACAAGTCTAATGAAGTTGGCGACTGTTTATAATATTCAGTGCTTTGTCAGTATTTTACGAAGTCAGGTATTTTTTTACTGTTTTCTTTTGTGTAGCGATTTCAAGCTTATGAGTATTGATGAGTTAACAATTTTAGTATTGAATACTTAAATGGTGTTATTTTTCAACGGTGCCGACTATTCCAGATGAAATCGAATTGAAAATGTTTGTCAACATGGCCTAGTGGTAACTGGTTAAAAAATACAGAAATATGACACCGAAACAGAAACTTAAGATAAATGAAAATAAATTTAGGACAAATAAGCTAACGATCATTTTTGTTAAAATAATATTATTTTTAGAAAAAAAAATGTGGCAAACTTCTTTTTATATAAAAGCTTTCTTTTTATATAAAAGCTTTTGTGTCGAAGTCGAAAGGCAGCCGTTTTGATTTATTAAGATTGTTTTCCGACAAGCAGTGTTACGTTACAACTGAAAAAAGATCTTTTGTGAACTAAACCATTATTTTTATTTTAACTCATGCATCAATTTGTTAAGAAGTATTATGATCAATGCTTAAAATGTATTGTTACTAAAAACATACAGTGTAGGTACCTTTTTAAGTACCGCATGACATGAGAGTTTCGAATTTTTATTACTCTTAATCGACGGCTTTTGTAAAAAGGCGGCATCACAGGAAGTTTAGAAAAAGTACATGTTATAGCGGTATTAATTTCACCGATAAATAACTATAAGTACTAAAACAAAAACACAAGAATAAATAACGGTGGTTGAGATATTGAAACGCTGACTAAATCTACGAGTATTACTTGACGTTCCGAAAAATGTGTAAAAATATTGAAAACTACGAACGTAGTAGAAAGCAAGCTGTTTATGTAAAAGAAAGGATTAATTGAATTATCAGTATTTGTGATTATCTCTCCGGATGTAGCCATTAGGAAAACTTAAAAAGTATTTTCGATTTTTTTTGCGGTTGTAGAAACTATTGCAAGAGATTTGATGATGATCCAGCGAACTCTCCGTAAAATAACGCTTTGCAACCTGTTGATTTTGTTGAAAGCCAGTTTCTTTGTAAAATAACGCTTGACATCGCCATGATTTTCAATCGAGCGGTACATTGCTAACAATAACAAATTTGCTAAGAATAAGTCGAAGAAATTGTCAGTTTGGCCGAACAAACTTTTGTGGCACATTATGTCATTAAACAACTATTGGCTAATGAGCGATATTCAATCCGGAAGTTGGGCACGCAAACAAACCTTAAGTGATCTAAGGACTAGTCGCGTCACTGGCCATCTGATTAGACTCCTGAAGACTTTCAGAATCTGGTAGAACTAAACAGTTGTAAGTTGTAAATTGGTCTGAATAAAAAAAATAAAGAAATCAGACTTTTTTTGTTTTTTTTTATTTAGTTTAATTTTATAACATTCTGGGCCGTGTTAGATTGAAAAGTAAATAATTAGCTGACCCATCGTAAATATGTGCTTCTGGCAATATTTCCATCGTGTCAGTCTAAATCTAAATGTAAATTATTTTTGTTAAGTTCATTACTGGCAAATAACCCATGGCAAATACATATGTACATGTCATACTATTTCCATCGTGTTATCCAGTAATTCATTAGCTGACCCATCGTAAATATGTGCAATATTTTGCAATATTTCCATCGTGTCAGTCGAGAAACTCTGTAATTTTAAACTGACCCATCCTAAATATGTGCCTCGTGCAATATTTCCATCGTGTCAGTCGAGAAACTCTGTAATTTTAAACTGACCCATCGTAAATATGTGCAATATTTTGCAATATTTCCATCGTGTCAGTCGAGCAACTCTGTAATTTTAAACTGACCCATCGTAAATATGTCCAATATTTTGCAATATTTCCATCGTGTCAGTCGAGCAACTCTGTTATTTTAAACTGACCCATCGTAAATATGTGCCTCGTGCAATATTTCCATCGTGTCAGTCGAAAAACTCTGTAATTTTAAACTGACCCATCGTAAATATGTGCCTCGTGCAATATTTCCATCGTGTCAGTAGAGAAACTCTGTGATTTTAAAATGGCTCATCGTGAATACGTGCCTACTGAGTACATATTCCCACTGTGCCATTCAATGAATTGTTATCAATAGAAGTAAACTGATATTGACGTCAGAGTAGTCTGACTGTTGTCTGACTAACGTCCTTCCTGTCTTTATTTCAGCAACTGGCATGGAGATGGTCGAGTGTGCTGAATTTCAACCCAAAACCTTTGAAACGTAACGAAGTTTAGCTTTGAATGTTCAATTACATCTTGATATACATTATGTATAACATAATCTTAACGCATATGTTAAAAATACAAAATTAAAGTTTTGTTGTTATAAATACCTATATCATAGGCCTCTTATTTTTTCTATGTTTTGGAACTTGTACATTCCGAGAGCGGAATGATGTCAGTTTGGCCGTGTTAGATTCTATTTTAAATATATGAATTTGGCGCTCTTTTTAATTATTTGGTTGCTCACGCATGTGCGCCTAAAAGGCGGGACGCGAACGACAGTGGAGGAATAGCGTCGCCGCAGCAGTCACTGCTTGACATTAACCGCGAATTCAAAAGAATTTAACAATATATTGTTACGTTTTTCGTCGGTTCCGTGTGGATAGAAAGTCACAATTTATTTAAACACAATTTATTTAACACTAATTAACAAAAACAATAACGATTAAAAGACTTAAAGAACTATTTATAACTTATTTACAATTTATCTAATTATTTATCTAACAGAAATTTATTTTGAATTAGCGCGGCGATTGTAACTGTACGCGTCGATCGGTTATTTATCTCTATCTCTCTTAGGCCCCGGCGTCTGCTTATATAGGAGAGAAACAGACAATCCAGATTTGTCTAGTAAATTCTTATTCGTTCTTAGAACGTCGGCATTGCTGGGCGTATGAGTCATAGGCGAGTGGCCAGGCCTAAGGCTGAGTTCACACGGCACGGGTCCGCAACAATATTTTAATAATACTATATTTTATATATCGCAGAACTAGGATAAAATCAACATTTTTTTAATTCTATGTACGTACAAACATGATGTAATAATATGTATATATTACAGATACTGTATGTTTTTTTTTATTTTTAGGGATACACATGATGTTGAAAAAAATATCTGGTCAGGAGTTTTGTGCTGCTGTTTTTTCTTTTTTATTATATCAGTTTTGGCCTTCCCCAATGGACCATTTACAAGACCTCATCCTGCAGTATGGCGTATAGTATTTGGTATGAGTGTATTGTATCTGTTAGGATGTCTTTTCGTTCTGTTTCAAAATTTGGATACAGTAAAGAACATTTTATATTGGCTAGATCCAAATCTTAAGGTGAATATATACATTTATTTATGTGCATGTAATTTAAATATTTTTATATTATATTTAATTTTAGTTTATGTCGATTTTAAACTATTGTTGCGCTTCTTAACATAGTTAACTTGAAAATCCTGACTTAACTTGCTCTAAATAAAATAAGTTATTTACTAAAAGGTAATTATATGCCGTTGTAATGTAACATTAAGCCGTTATAAAACCGCCATAAGGTAAACCTTAATAGGAAATTATTGCAATCATTTGAATAATTTTCCGTAATTTATAAACCCTAGTTTAGGAAATTCTACAACGAAAGTTATGTTCACAGACATTTTTGAAGTTCGTCAATGCAGTATTATCAACTAATAAATTAATTGGGATAGAAGTTATATTATTAACAGAAAAGATATTTAGGTTCTGACCTTGGTGCTTCTCCACACAGTTATCATCATTTGGTTCTAAAATAAGGGTTACCAGGAAAAATTATTTTATATAAGTTGATGTGCTCTTTTTGAATTTTAACTTTGCCACCTCGTATCTTTGCCGCTTGCTCCGCTATATTGGAAAAATTAGTTTTTTTTACAATATCTTCTTTTAGAATTATTTTACGATAAAGCATTTATAGAAAATTAAACTAGAGAAAATTTCCTATAACTTACACAGTATGTAATAATTTTTTTTTAAAAAATCGACAATTTTGGTGTACAGGGTGGGTCAAATTCGACGCTTTTAAATGGAAACACCCTTTTCTATAGGAGATAGACGAAAACTAATATCGGTGTCTGGAGCTCAATTTTCATCAAAAACATGATGGTGAAAACCGCACATCAATATTTGTTACCGTTTCGGAGTTACGGGGTGTTTTTCAAAAATGTGCATTTTTAACAAATCGTTGTAACTTTTTTGCTATGGAAAATTTTGTATTTCTATGAAAACATTTCAAAAGCACTTTTTTACGTAGAATTTAATGGTTTAAGTATAATTTTTTTAAAATTAATAATTTAAGAGTTATCAACAGAAAAATTGATTTTTTGTTTGGGACACCCTCTATATTTTTAATTAACTGAAAAAAAATTAAAATTATCTTTTCAAAAATATAGCACACTTGATATTTTGTTATAATCCCCTTCGAAATACAGAATTTTTAAAAGTTCGCCACTTTTAACTAGTAGGCTTTGGACCCCTTATTGATGATATGACCTTAATGGAACCCGAAAACATATTTTTCCAGCAAGACGACGCACCGCCTCTGAACGCTGAAGCTATCAGCAAATTTTTGCAGCCAATTTCAAGAATAATTGAATAGCTAACCACGATCCCAGCCGTTGGTCGTCGAGGCCGCCTGACTTAGTGCCCATGGATCTAATCCTATGGATATATTTGCGGAACAATAAAGGTTCATTATTCTTCCGTATAATCTAGACAAGAATTAGAAATACTTAGCAGTTATGAGAGGGTATCTTTCACCCTCAGGGAGTTAATGAATTCCGCGAGAAATGTTCAAAAACTGCACCGTTTGTCAATAACAGAAGACGGTCTATATGTCGAACACCTGTAGCAAAATCTCATTTCTTGGTTTGCTAGTTATTTTTATTGTTATTAGATATAGTTTAAATGTGTTGATGTTGGTTAAATATATTTTAAATTGTTCTAAAATTCTGCATCTCTCAAAGCAAATATTATTTTCGTTTTAATTGATGCTCACAGCTATAAGTTTTTTGCATTACAGCCGGTGCAGTTCAAAGCCTACTTATTTAAAGCGGGCGAATTTTTATATACTCTATATCACGAAGGGGAATCGAGCAAAATATCAAGTGTGTTATATTTTTGGAAAGGCAATTTTAAATCCTTTTCAATAAATTAATAATATACAGGGTATCCCATATAAAAAATCAAATTTTCTATTGATAATTCTTAAATTATTAATTTAAAAAAAAATATACTTAAACCATTAAATTCTACGTAAAAAGGTGCTTTGGAAATGTTTTCATAGAAATACAAAATTTTCCATAACAAAAAAGTTACAGCGATTTGTTAAAAATGCACATTTTTGAAAAACACCCCGTAACTCCGAAACGGTAACAGATATTGATATGCGGTTTTCACCATCATATTTTTGATGAAAATTGAGCTTCAGACACCGATATTAGTTTTCGTCTATCTCCTATAGAAAAGGGTGTTTCCATTTAAAAGCATCGAATTTGACCCACCCTGTACAAGTGTTACTTTATCACATGTTTCGGCAAAAAAAATATCCCACACCACCTTGAAGTAGAGTAAGGGGCACTTTTGTATCGAGGTATTTCTTACTATTCCAAAATTTAGCGTATTTTTCTTCACTTCGCTGTTCTTGGTGGACAAGGTGTCGCGAGTTCATTGTCTTTAATAGCTTTCAAATCATCACAAACTGAAATTTCTTGCGCTATTACTTTTTTAAATGACTATTCTGCCCTGTCCTGCTTTGCTTCGCTGTTCTTGATGGACACGGCGTTGCTAGTTCATCGTCTTTAGTACCTATGGAATCGTCCCAGACTGAAATTTCGTCTACATCATTCTCATTTTCTTCGTTCTCGAAACTAGTTCTGCGTCTTTATCGCTATCTTGTGATGGAGTTGGCGAGTTATCACAGGTACCACTACAATTTTTGTCCTACTACAAACTCGATCCCCTAGTTCCGGAAAGCTTGTTAAAACGTATTTCTTGCAAATACAAAAAACATGTCAGAGATCCTGTGGATGCAGGAAAGCTGGGTTAAATTGCTCAGTTATGTCTGTGATAACTAGCCAGCTTTATCACATGCCGATAAAGGGGAACAAACGGAGATTATTTTCAAGAAAGCGTTTGCTGAAATCGAGAACGAAGAGAATTGCAATAAAACTGATAATCCCTTTGAGGATGATGTACAAGACGGTCGGTCTGTGACGATTCCATCGGTCCATGAACTCGCGACGTGCATCAAAAAGAGCGAAGTAAAGCAGGACAGGGTAGAACAGTAATAGTAAATTTTACGCTTATTCTTCTACCCATTTCCAGACCACCCCAAGGCGGTGTGGAAATGAATAGTATGTTTCTCAATTATTTATATCAAACGTTTTATTACGCTTTGCGCCATTAAGTACAAATTGTCCTAGATATACTAAAAATTAATCTTATTATGTTTTTAAGGATTTCCATATTGATATGGATAAAGAGTATGGTGTAAATTGCTCTGATATAACACCTGAGAGAATATGGTCCCATATAGATGTTTTCGCTTTAGGTCATTTCTTTGGCTGGTTATTTAAAGCAGTGTTAATTCGGCATATGGGCATTTTATGGGCAATGAGGTAACTATAATATCTAGATTACATCCTACAATATCATTCCGGTGGTCATTTTGCCATATAGTCTTTTGTGTCAAATTTATTAATAGGTCATTTAATGCAATAGTAACAAAGTTCCTACCATAATTAGTACAAATATACCGGAAGATTAATAAATGCAACATTTATGTTCTTTTAAAATGGGACAAAATAAAAGTGTGAGTGGATCGGGATGATTTTTTTTAAACGGAACACTCTGTATATTATTCCTTTGTTAAATGGAGAATTAAAAAATGAACATTTTAAGTACTCGTATTTCAAAATCTGTATTTTGTGTCAATATCAGTCTGGTATTTTATCGTTGAAAGAGAATAATGAATAAAAAATATACAGGGTGGCGCACCTCATTCGCCTCGGTTGATTATACGAAAACGGAAAGATGTAGAAACAAAATATTTTATGGGTATATGTGGGGAGGCAATGCGCACAGCAAATTATTTTGAAATATACAGGATGTTTCAGAACTCAGATCCATACCAAAGTTATATTTTTTCTTATGGAACACCCGGTATTTTATTTCATTTTTGGATTCTTGGACCCAAAAAAAGACATTTATTATAAGGGTTAAATATGTTCAAAATCTTTGGTTTTTGAGATATTTAAAGATATACAAATTTGCATGCTACAGTAGAATAGATTATTAACACCCTATACATTACTTTTCAGAATTAATTCTTGTGCTGAGTTTAAAGGTAGAGAAATAAACTTTACAGAAAAAATGTTATTGCTTCCTTAAATTTATACAGGGGTATCAAAAATTGATGATCTATTTTAAGAATTTATTTTACATAAAAACTTCGATATTTCAAATACAACACCCTGTATTTTTTTAAATAAATCGAAGCACATTCAAATGCTCTTTCAAACTATATTAGGGTTTCCTATACCTATCTAGCTCAGCTTTTGAATAAAGAGCATTTTTTCAATAAAATGGCAACCAAGAGGGCTAGTGTCCTCATGCCAAGTTTCTAGTTACAGTTACTAGCTATTTTCAAAATCGAAATTAATTTATGGGCTTATTTAAATTTGTACTAGTTTACTTTTATTTAATTTACTTACAATAGTTTAATAAATAATATTTATTAAATATGTATTTAGTATTCTATCAAGAAAAACGAAGAAGTAGATCTTTGATTTATTTTACGATGACTTGTAGATATATGGATTTTCTATAAAAGAGCCAATTACGGCAAATTCATTTTCTTCACTTTCAACGGTAGGTTTCTGCCTTATAAACCACACTACCAGCTCTGCGAAATAAGACAAGTAGATTTTCGAAGAAACGCTTATCAGGAAGATTCCTATTTGGATATGTTTGAGCGTAAGCCCTTGTGGTCAAGAAGCAATTTTCTTTACAAAATAAAATCACAAGTATCTATTCGTTCTGCCAGCAGATACTGCTTTGTTTTTCTTGATAAAATAATGAATACTTACTAATTAAACTATTGTAGGTAAATTTAAGTAAACTGTTATAAATTATAAATAATAATGTCGATAAACTAATGTCGACTTTGAAAATAGTTACTAACCGTCACTAGAAAATTGCCATGGCGACACCAGCCATCTTGATTGCAATTTTATTTAAAAATCGCATTTTATTCAAAATTTGAGCTAGATAGGTATAGGAAACCCTAATATAGTTTGAAAGAGCATTTGAATCCGCCTCGATTTATTTAAAAAAATATAGGGTGTTGCATTTGAATTTGCAAGTTTTTATATAAAATATATCCTTAAAATAGATTAGCAACTTTTGATAGCCCTGTATAAATTTAAGGAAACAATACCATTTTTCAGTAAAGTTTATTTCTCTACCTTTAAACTCAGTATAAGAATTAATTCTGAAAATTAATGTACAGGGTGTTAATAATCTATTCTATTGTAGCGTGCAAATTTAAATATCTTTAAATATCTCAAAAACCAAAGATTTTAAACATATTTAACCCTTATAATAAATGCATTCTTTTGGGCCCAAGAATCCAAAAATGGAATAAAATACCGGGTGTTCCATAAGAAAAAATATAACTTAGGTATGGATCTTAGTTCTGAAACACTCTGTATATTTCAAAACAATTTTAAATTGTACACATTGCCTCATGGGCGCCGGACAGGGGGGAAAGAAGGGGTATTTGCCCCCCCCCCCCCTGGATCACTGAAACAATAAAAATAAAAGCTATCTTCTTACATTCATCTGTAAAAAAAATAATCATTATTATGAAATTGTTAGGTGTTACCTGTAAAATAATAAAAAATGTGGTAATTATTGTGAAAACTGGAAATCGTCCGATTTTCACCAAAACTGGTATACACACTATTTTGAGGTCGTAGATTACGAATCTATTTTTTTCTTGGCGGTCTCTTACCGTTTTTCAGAAAAACGAAAAATTATTTCAACATTGAATTTTTCTTAATTTCGGCCCTATAAAGTAATAATTTCACTATATTTTCATTATATTATAGTTTATCTAAAAGCCACACTTGATTGGGGATAGAAAAGTGTCCAACATTTTACTGAAAAACACTTTTCTTACAAAATAGCAAAGAAAATTGAGACCAGATGGAAGTTTGACATTTGATATATCCTTCTTTCTCTCTCCTATGTAATAAGAGAGACAAATTTATTCTAGACCTAATCTAGAAATTTGAAAATTTACAACGTTGCCATATCTTCTATTTTTTCGGGTGATTACGGAATTTAAATAAATTACCTATTATGAGATCAACAATAATTAAATATACACCAATATCCACAAAATTACGCGGAAAAGTTTTGATTGCATTGGTTTTAACTTCTTTGCGGAGGAGGTTAATCTTTTCTTAGTTAATCTAATAATATAACAACAAAAGATTAACACCCTCTGCATGGAAGTTGTAACCAATGCAATCAAAACTTTTTCGTGCAACTTCGTGGGTATAAATAGTCAGATCTCGTTGGTAAAATAGCAGTTATGGGAAGGAGCCGTTCTTCTGGCGACCGCCTTTCGTAATTCCAGAATGAGCGAAAAAAACACGCTAAATTTAGGTTTAACATTGGCAACGTTGCTTTAAATGCCAGAAAGACATAAACTTACTTCGGGTTTCTCTTATTACCGATTCTGAACCGTCCTAGAACTGTGATGTGTATGCGCAGAAGGAAATATGAAGACATTACTTCATTTGCGCATGCGCTGCAGAGTTCTTGGACGGTTCAGAATCGGTAATAACAAGAACCCGAACAAAGCCATAATCTAACATTTTCAGATTGTTTACAAATTTATTTTAACAAATTTTCCTCTATTATGCATAGAATTGGTTAAAAAAGTAACAGAAAAGAGCAAAAACATTATTGATTATTGAATACCTAACAAAATATGTGCTAGAAAACCTTAAA
Organism: Sitophilus oryzae; assembly: GCF_002938485.1. NCBI lineage: Eukaryota > Metazoa > Arthropoda > Insecta > Coleoptera > Curculionidae > Sitophilus > Sitophilus oryzae. The sequence goes on along the minus strand of NW_022146261.1, from coordinate 783,256 downwards.
CATATGAGAAATTAAGAAAAATTCGATATTGAAATTATTTTCCGTTTTTCTCAAAAACGGTAAGAGACCGCCAAGAAAAAAGATTCGTAACGTTCAGATTCGTAATCTACGACTTCAAAATAGGGTGTATACCAATTTTGGTGAAAATCGGACGATTTCCAGTTTTCCCAATAATTACCAAAAATGTCAATTTTTTATTCATTTTTACCTTGCCCCCCCCTAAATTTCATTCTTCCGGCGCCCATGCATTGCCTCCCCAAATATACCCATAAGATATTTTGTTTCTACATCTTTCCGTTTTCGTATAATCAACCGAGGCGAATGAGGTGCGCCACCCTGTAGATATCTTTCTTTTTCTTAAACCTTTATTCAATATTTCAATTGTGATTTTCTTGGGTATAGGTTTCTTTATTATAAAATTAAATGATTTCTGGGTGTTTTTAAATCATTTATTTGCCGACGCGACGTTTCGATTTTTTATGCAAATCTTTCTAAAGGCATCTAGATGTTGTTTCGGCCGTTGGATTCTTATATTATTTCAATATATATACAATATTCGTCATACAATTCAGATTGGTTAGTCAACATTTGTCGGCAAATAAATGATTTAAAGACACCCAGAAATCATTTAATTTTTAATACAGAAACCTATACCCAAGAAAATCACAATTGAAATATAAAAAAATATATAAATATATAATACCGGGTGCGTCTCAAAAGTGGCTCACCCCACTAACTTTTTTATTTTTTTCAGATAAAATAACGAGATTTGGTATGTTAGTATATGACATAAATTGGAATTGATTGACGTATTCAATTGTTTTCGGTCACTTCCGGTTTCACCGGAAATGACTACAACTTTCGATTTTTAAATGGTACCCTCGGTATATTTTTACTTTATTTAATAGAAAATGACACTCTGAATCAAATGACATATCATATGTCAACTTTTGACATAGTCACTCAAAAACAAATTCTATTTTAAATTTAAATCTAAAGTGCCATATGGCTGTGTCACAAATTACCTATAACAGATGCGAAAGAACACCGAATTACGCGTTCAGGTTTCTGTGACCTTCAGAAAGAGTTCATAGACAATCCGCATCAATGTATAGTTTGGGTTATTATTTATTTGGGTGAAAATATAATCTGCACCAATATGTTATCGAGGCATACAAAAAGGTCCACAGACTTCGAGACATACGAAAAATCAAGTCCATTTAGCGTGTGTCGCAATTTTCACACCTTAAAAAATTAGTTTTTTATAGCTATAGCAACTGCAGCGACTATGAAAAAAGCTGTGTGATTTTCATTCAAAATAAGGGCACCTGTAATTCATTTGAGAATGTTATAAATCGCTAAAAGAGGTTTCAAATCCCTTGGATTTCTATTAATATTAAATAAATTTTATTAAAAATTGAACTAAAATTGTTAATATCATTAAAAACAATTCAAATTCAAAAATTGTATCAGTCAAATTCCCTCATTTAAGGTGAATATTAAAGTAAATATAAATACAGCCCATTCTAAGCTCTACTTATCTTTAAGAAAAATTTAAATCATTGTTGCAATTGGGCCTTAATGCCATTTCGAATGAACAATAGTATTAATAATGTACATTATAATAATAATAAATTTTATATCATAGTGTGTATTAAAACTACCAAAACACTTTTAAATTGGTATTATATTAACAACTTTTGTTTTTTAATCCAAAAAAAAGTTACCAATTTTCTCAATCAGAATATTTGCGGTCCTGAAAAGGACCTCCGTTTTCCCATGTCCGTCAAGGTAGGTAATGGGTAAACGGTAAAAAAACAGGATAATGAAATTTAAAAAATTACAAAAATTGTTCAAAAGTGCCTCCCTCTTGCATTAAACAATAACCCAAATGATCATAAAATCCCCTCCACACATTGGATAACATATCAGGGGTGACAGTGTCAAAGGCATTAAATATTTTCTGTCTTAACTGCTCCAAGTTTTTAATTTCTTCATGGCCGTAAATTTTAGATTGTATGTACTCCCATAAAATCATTCACCGAGAAGTCAGGCGAAATTAAATGTCAGTCTAAACAAAACTGTAATTTTTGAAAACTTGTCAAAATTTGGACACACGCTAACTGGACTTGATTTTCCTATGTCTCGAAGTCTGTGGACTTTTCTGTATAATCTCACAGTAATTTAATAGATTGCTCGTCATATTATATCAGCTCGTAGGAGATTAGGAAAAAAAAAGATATTTATAGTTTAAAAAATAATTTATTTAACAAAATTTAATTAAAGACGTGACAAAATAGTTACATTTCTATTGGTTCTATCGGACTTTTTTCGACTGTATAAATCTTTATTTTTTGTACTAACTTTAATGCATAAAATATTTTCAATCTAATAAATAATTTAATGATGTAAATAAGAGGAAATTTCTCACATGGGTGGTCAAATTCTATAGTTTTCATTATATCAAACAGCCTCTGAATGTTTTATTCAGTGCAAAACTCATCAAAATTTAATATAAATAATTTTTCCAGCCCGTCAAAAAAAAATGAACAAATTTTTCCACTTTCATGATCAAAGGCTTTTAAATGGGTAAATAATTTCGAGTTATCCAGAGATTCGGATTCTTTTGCAAATTTTAGACAAATATCACATTGATGTATTTGAAGACCCTTTTTAATGATGTAGTCAAACATAATTAAAGGCATTTTGAGTTGAAATCTTTTCTCAGAGGCTGTTTGATATAATGAAAACTATAAAATTTGACCACCCATGTGAGAAATTTCCTCTTATTTACATCATTAAATGATTTATTAGATTGAAAATATTTGATGTATTAAAGTTTACAAATAAAGATTTATATAGTCGAAAAAAAATCCCATAGAACCAATAGAAAGGTAACTATTTTGTCACATTTTTAATTAAATTTTGTTAAATAAATTATAAATAAACACATTTGCATTTTAAATAAGATATACAAATTACCAAAACTTAGAAATAACAGTTCAAAAGTTCAACAAAAATCCTACACGCGTTTTTAAAAAGAAACATATAACCACGCACTATGTCATTCCAGCAAGCGAATACGACACAGCATAGGTTTCCGGACTAAACGACTGGTGTATTTACACCACTCAATAGGCGTGTCGGGTTTGCCGAGCGGTTTCCGATGCAGTCGCTTTCTTTCGCATCTGTTATGGTAATTTGTGGCTGTGTTATAAACACTAATTTTTAATCAAGGAGCCTTAGAAAAATAGATAGAATGGCCTGGCCGGTTAAAAGATGCCCAAATCGTATTTTTAATTATATCTCAATTTTTTTAAATGAAACGAAGGTGGTTCATTTGAAACACAATTTCACCACACACTTGGTATTTCGAGTCAAATTGTTGTTATGAACCGCATGTTACAATTTCAAATAAACCATATTATGCGAAAATGTCAAAACTTGACATATGATATGTCATTCGATTCATAGTGTCATTTTCTATCGAATAAAGTAAAAAAATACCGAGGGTACCATTTAAAAATCAAAAGTTGTAGCCATTTCCGGTGAAACCTAAATATGTATTTGCGAAACCGTTAAGAATTTTGAAATATTTTATGTTCGAAAAATATTCATTCCTTCAATTCTCCGTCTAACAAAGGAATATACAGGGTGTTCCATTTAAAACTCATGCCGATCCACTTACTTTTTTGAGCCACTCTATAGAAGTTAAAATAGTTTTCTGAAATACACACTTTAGGTTAGCACTATATACAAAATTCATAAGTTTTTTTATTATAGGGGCTACAGATGCCCGACTCTCTGTTGCTGTGCCCGTATAACGTATTAGGAAGCACTTTGAACCGTGGCAAACCCTATTTACGGCAAATTTTTCATAGGCGCCCTTATAATATCTTGCACAGAATAAAAAAAACCTTTAATTTGACATATAAATGATGATTTTATGAACGTAATGTCGTAAAAAAATCAGTTATTATTATTATTAATTAAACATACGAGCATAATAATCCTTAGACTATAGGGGGTAACTCAAAATTCCGCTATATTGAATTTGAAATATGTACCTATAACCATTCTATACAGCTATTTTGAAAAATAATACCAATTCGTTATACAGAGTGGTCCGAACTGTTGTCCGGAAACTTTGGCAGCATATTCTGCAGACAAAAATAAGTATAAAAATCGTATAAATGTATGTCCTAAAATGCTTAGTTTCGGAGATACGGGGTGTAGAAGTTTCATTTTTATTTCGATTTTTTTCAAATAATTTTTGAAGTAACGTCAATATTTGGATGAAAACTGGTGTTTGTGAGTTTTTTGACGTGAGAAATTTGATTTTGATGTCAATATGACTCCTACTTGTAGAGGGCGCCACCTACATGTGTTTAACTGTTTTGAAGAGTAATAACTTTTCGTACGTACCTGTATAAAACTACTTAATGAAAGAACATGAATTTCCTTGATTTTTTTACGTAAAAAATGTGTCTTGGTAAAAATTGCTAAGATCAACCGTTCTCAAGATATTTAGAATAGAAAGAGTTTTTAAAAATTATATCAAGATATTTAGAATGGAAAGAGTCATATATACAGGGTGTCCCAGGCTGAGCGAGCATTAGAAGTTTCTGGAAAACTACAACATCTAGCTCGGAGATTTTTTGCACATCATAGTTTCTCAACGAGATCTATCGATTAAAATATTTTCAATATGGCGGCACTTCCGGAAATAGCGGAAGTTGACAGCAACTTTCTTATTTTAAATGGCTGCCCCCATTTTTTATTATGTATTTAAATTCTCTGTAAAATTTTATGAATTTTGATATTAAACAATCTATAACTAACATTAACCGTTTTAGAGAAAAAAAATATTTAAAATTTTTGAACGAAAAAAACTGCCTGTCAAAAATATGTATTTAGCCTAAACGTCAAATTTAGATTACCACAGTCACTGTGTTATAAAGAGAAAACATGTGGCTATCTATTTCACAAATTAAATTGTTCGAATGTCATATAATAATAGCCGCAGCTCTCATAGAATTGAGCGATTTAAAAATTATCATAAGTAATTTTTTTCAAATGGAAATCCACTTTTTTTATTTCACTAGTGAAAAGGCTTTTCAATTCGTTACTTTTTGACTATACATGTTCCTATACCTAAAATAAATCGTTTTTGAGTTATTTAAGATTTAGTTTTAAAGCGTATATTTTTCTTGATTTTAACCAGTAGTCTATGACTTTAAACGTCAAGTGATGTAAAACAACCATGTCATATTGTGACGCTTTGTTAATAAAGCAGCATCATTTTCGAGCTAACTTTGAGCTGTTTTTTTTCGATGATACGGAATATTATTAATATTAATAATATCAACTATTGGATATCACTAAAGAGCGAAAATACGAGATATATTTTTATATATACCCTTTTTAAACTCTTAAGCAGGCAGTATTTATACTATAGGAAATACAGATAGTAGGTAATTCGTTTTCTGACAGATGGAAATAATTTTTCTCACCGTTTGACACTTAATGTCAAAGGAAGCTAGATAAAATAAAAAAAAATATACGTTTTCTAACTCAATCTTAAATAGCTCAAAAACGATTTATTTTAGGTATAGGAACATGTATAGTTAAAAAGTAACGAATTGGAAAACCGTTTCATTAGTGAAATAAAAAAAGTGGGTTTCCATTTGAAAAAAATGATTTTTGGTAATTTTTTAATCACTCAATTCCATGACAGCTACCGCCATTATTATATGACATTTGAACAATTTCATTTTTGAAGTAGGTAGCCACATGTCTTCTCTTTATGTCACAGTGGTGGTAATCATTAAATTTGACTTTTAGGCTATACAAATTTTTTTGACAGGTAGTTTTTTTCGTCCAAAAATTTTAAATAATGATTTTCTCAAAAACGGTTAATGTTAGATATAGAGTGTTTAACATCAATATTCATAGAATTTTACAGAGAATTTAGGTATGTAACAAAAAATGGGGGCAACCATTTAAAATAAGAAAGTTGCTGTCAACTTCCGGTATTTCCGGAAGTGTCGCCATATTGAAAATATTTTTAATCCATAGATCTCGTTGTAAAACAATGATGTGCAAAAATTCTCCGATATAGATATTGTGGTTCTCTAGAAACTTCTAATGCACGCTCAGCCTGGGACACCCTGTATATGTATATAGAAAATAAATATCTTCAGTAGATAGTTATTTGACTGAAATGATAAATTTGGGAACTTTAATTTTTTTTTAAATTAATCATAAATTGTTTTTCGAAAAAATGATAAAACAGTTTCTGTTGAACTTTTGGCACAAGAATATTTCAAATTTATGATTTTAGAATAATTAAATTCAATTCAGTTTAGTCAACATGTTTTTATATCAGTGATGACAGGTATTGATAAGTTCGATTCGAAATATCTCGAGAGCCATTACTCCTAGTGTTTTTTACCAAGAGATCTTTTTTACGCAATAAACGTTGCAAAAAAGATTACTCTTCAAACCAGTTAAAAAATATGTCGGTGGCGCCTTCTAGAAGTAGGAGTCATATTAATATCAAAATCAAATTTCTTATATCAAAAAACTCCCAGATACTAATTTTCACCCATATATTGACGTTACTTCAGAAATTATTTGGAAAAAATCGAAATAGAAATGAAACTTCTACACTCTGTATCTTCGAAACTAAGCATTTTAGGAAATACATTTATAGGAACTTTTTTACTTATTTTTATTTGCAGAATATGCTGCCGAAGTTTCCGGAAGACAGTTCGGACCATCCTGTATATTCCACATTATTCTTATTTGAATAGAAAATACTGTATGATCGAGAAAAAACGGCGTCAAAGGCGGCTGGGGAATGACTATCGATGCTATTTTTGACGAGATAGAACTCTAGACGTCAGTTACTGAGAACTGACATAAAATTTGTCAAAAATTAATACCTTATATAGAAAAACCAGAAAAGAATAGAAAGTTTCCAGATACACATATCTATTTCCAAAAAATTGTTTTCTCAAATGTTTCGATCTGCACCAGTTCTACTCAATAAAAAATCGATATTAAATCATCCTTAATGCAGTAAACGCCTTTAAAAATAAAGAAGAGCAAGACCAGGAAGACTCTAACCTAACTATTTTTGTACTCGCTTCGGCGGTACATATACTAAAATTGGAACGATACAGAGAAGATTAGCATGGCCCCTGCGCAAGGATGACACGCAAAATCGTGAAGCGTTCCACATTTTTGAAATGTTTTATCTTGCATTAATTTATAATCCGCCAGATTCAAATTTACCTAAAAATTTTTTCACTCATCTGACTGCTTATGCAGGGGTTGGGGTGAAAAAGTTAATGTTAATGGGAGATTTTAATGCCCAACACATGGCGTGGGGTTCAGATGTTAATAATAGCAATGGTTTTATTCTTACTGACATATTGGAAACTCATAATTTGACTTTTTTGAATAATGGAGATGCCACGCGGATTACTCCTCCCAATCAGCATAAAAGTGTTCCAGATTTAATTCTGGGAAATAATTCATTACTACAAGATTATTCGTTTGAGGTTTTGTCAGATTATATAGGTATGAGCGATCATCTTCCCATTCTTTGCAAGAATGTATCAATGCTTTTAAATAACAATAATTTTTTAAATAGATACAATACTAAGAAAGCTAATTGGCCTTTGTTTTATGATTGCTTGACGGAGTATGATGGTCAAAGTAACAGTTTGTCTTATCATCATTTTGTTCAGCAGATTAAAAATGCGGCCAACAAGTCAATTCCGGTAAATAAGAAAGAAAAGAGACTAGGTAATCCTTGGTGGGATAAAGATTGTGATATAGCCTGGGAAAGTAAACGAGCAGCATTTAAGACGTTTAAAAGACAGTTTACGGAGAAGAATTATATACTTTTTCGAAAGGCTAGAGCACAATGTCGAAAAGTTCTCAGAGAAAAACGAAAGTTAAGTTTTAATAATTATTGTAGTAGTCTATCTCCATTAACACCTATTAATGAGGTTTGGTGTAAAATAAAACGTTTTTCAAAATCAATTAATCAAATTTCGTTAAGAAAACCTTTGAATTGTTCCATTGCTGAAGATATGCTTGCCCTTTTAGCGCCCCCAATTATTCCAGATGTAGATCCTGACATTTTATTTCAAAAGTGTCAGAGTTCTAATATTTCTCTTGAGGAGACACAGGTTGCCATATTTAGAAAGCAGAGAGATTCTGCTCCAGGCATTGATCTAATAACTTATTCCATGATCAATAATCTTCCTTTGAATCATATTAAATTTTTAGTGTACTTCTTTAATCAAGTTCTTTATCATTCAGAATTAATTCCAGACGATTGGAAAACAGGATTAGTTTGTCCAATTCCTAAACCTAATAAAAATTTAAATAATATTAGCGGTTACAGGCCAATTACTCTCACATCTTGCATAGGGAAAATTATGGAAGATATAGTGAAATGTAGATTGGATTGGTATGTGGAAAACCACAAAATTCTCAGTGATTCTCAGTTTGGGTTTAGAAAAGGTAAAGGAGTTTTTGAAGCATTAACTTCTTTATGTTCATCGATAATTTCTGGACTCTCATATAATAAATTTTCAGTAATTGTTTTTTTAGATATGAAAAATGCATATGATAAAGTTAATATTTCTATTTTGATTCGTAAATTAGCTGAATTGGGTATTGAAGAGAATATTTGTAAATACATTAAAGAGATACATACCAACAGGAAAATTTATATTGTTGATAATTTTTCAAAAAAATTGATTGGTCCTGGTTTTACTAATAAGGGTTTAGCACAAGGATCTCCTTTAGCTCCAATTTTATTTAATATTTATATTAATAATGTTAGTGACTTTATTGGGGATGATGTTAAATTAATTCAATATGCTGATGATATTGCTCTCCTGGCTCAAGGTTATGATATAGATTTGATAGTTAATAAATTAAATGTTACATTGGACAGTCTTGAGGAATGGGCGAGATTAAATGAAATGAGTTTTTCTCCTGAAAAATCTTCCTGTATTTTAATTCAAAGAAAATTTTATAATCGTATTTTACCAGATATTAAATTTCAAAATCATGTTATTAGATGGGTTGAATATGTTAAATATTTGGGTATTTTTATTGATAATCGGTTTTCTTGGAATCATCAAATTGAGGCTATGTGTTCTAAAGCTACTAAGGGTATTAATTTAATGAGATATTTTTGTAAAACCTGGTGGGGGGGACATCCAATTACTATGTTAAATTTTTTTAAGTCCTATATTCGGTCACATTTAGATTATGGTAGTATATTATTAGCTAAATGTTCTAAAAAGTTATTAGAAAAACTTGATAAAGTTCATTTTCAAGCCTTACGCATTTGTTTAGGGTTTATGCGTTCCTGTCCAACTAATATCATTTTATCAGAATCGGCAGAACTTCCCCTTAATATTAGACGTAATTTTTTGGCCACTAAATTGCTTTTAAAAGCATTCTCTATTCAGGATAATCCCATTATTCAGTCTGTTACAGAAGCTTATGGGGCATATAATCAATCATTTGGTTTTTGGTCAAGATATTATCATGTTCCTCCTCTTATTGAAGGCATTGATCAAATTTTTCCTCATGTTCAAGATGTTGATGTTGTTAATATGCATCATTATTATAAGTTTCCTCTTTATTTTAGTAAAAATGAATATTTAAGATTGGATTTAAATAAGAGTGAAAATAATTCTATTAAATTTAGAGAAGTTATTGAGTTAAAATTTAAACAAAAAATTAAGTTTTTTACGGACGCTTCTAAGGAAGTAAATAAAAATGTTGGAGTGGGTATATTTTGCCCGGATTTAAATTTGGAAGCCACCTATATGATTCCTGGATATGCTTCCATATTTGTTGGAGAAATGTTTGCTATTATGATGGCATTGAATGTAATTGAAAGCAAAGAATTGGAGGATTCTGTAATTTTTAGTGATAGTGAAAGTGCTTTACGAGCATTAGCAGCTTATCCTAATTTTAAGGACAGTCAAATTACATTTGCTACAAAACGTAAACTATTTGAGTTAAGAGAAAAACAATTTCGAATTTCATTGGTATGGCTACCCAGTCACACGAATATTTTAGGCAACGATAAAGCTGATCAATTAGCAAATATTGGAAAGACAGATGGTCGAGATGCTGAGATTAAATGTTGGTTTACTGATTTTATTCCAATTCTTAAGGAAAAGTTTTGGTCGTTATGGAAAGGCAGATGGAAGGAGATTTCTTGTACAAAAGGGACAAATTATGCAGAAATTGTTACTTTTCCCTACAAAAGCATATGGTTTAGATCATGTAAAGATTTTACAAAGAAAAGATTGACAACCTTCTTCAGATTAAGAAGCGGATATTGTCTAATTCCGTCCCATTTACATCGTATAGGTGTAAATGCAGATTCCTTATGTGAGTGAGGAGAAATTGGAACGTTAAACCACATCTTTTTTGAATGCAATAAATTTCCCGCTTTAGTAGATAAACTATATAAATCACTTATTGGCTTTTACAAAACATCCCCTCATAATTTTACCTCCGCTTTGCATACTCATCCAATTGTAGTTAATATTATAGGCGAATTCTTAGATAGTTGTGGAATTAATCTTTCACATTTTAAATGAAATTGTTATTAAATTTGTTTATTTTGCAGGATCTTCCTTTGCCAACATTTTCTTCAACTCAACAGTCGGGGTATGGGATTTCCCAGGCTCGCTTTATAGCGATCCTCGTCTGTGTGTCATCATCTATATAAACGCTCAACCGTAGGTAGTTAATTCTACCATCCGGCCGGATAGCCCTGGCAGCTGTGGCCATTAAACTAATATACTACTACTAACCTAACTAAATCTCGTCGTCCGACAAGCCTCCGACCGAGACATTTCGACAACATTTTTGATTATTGTATTGTTAAAATGTACGGATTAGCCTTTTATTATTGTTTCATACACACTAGACCGTTCAGATTTACTAATATTGCGTTGATTATAGCTGTAAATAAAAATAATGAAAATGAAAATAAACAATTAATATGCATATGTCAATCATAAGAAAAGAATCTATTAATTTAATGAACTATACCCATACTACTCGGCAAACAGCAAACCAAACCAAAGAAACTAAGACTTACAGTGTTTTTAATTACAGTGTTTTTAAATTACATTTTAATTTTATCATTTAATAAATAAATACAATATAAAATTTAAAATGCCAATTTTTTATTTTAAAACAAGTGATTTATATATGTATAAACAATTTACAATTATTTATCATTTAATTTATTAGCCACAGCTTCCGGGATTATAGGCTAATATTTTGCTGCCTATAGTGCCTATATCTCAAAAAAGAATAATTAAGATTAATTAATGATTAAGTATCCCTGTATTTTTAAATGTTGAATCTTATGGACTGAAAAAACTGCTGATGATATTTCTACTTTCACTGACCGAAGATGCAGAAACCTAGAAGAAATTCAAAAACAAATTGTACAAACATTTTAAGGTTTTCCTTAAATCCTCTATACAATAGACTATTTCTTGGATATAGTTTTGTTCATTTAATTTGTTTCTTAGAGGTTATACACAGCTGTAGATATTCTATAAGTAAAAAAGTAATAATACAGATTCGTAAAAATATCCCACCTTACCGTTTCTAGTACTTCAATTTAGTGTGTTTATATTTTATACATGTATAAAATTGAACATCATCCACCAGAAGTATCAACAATTATGAGTTGAATATTACAAAATATGACCATATTAAGCAAAATTTAAAGGCCTACAATTAACCTTGTTGATAAACACAATACTTCTTCCATGTATAGTAATGAACACACATAACTGGTTTACAGCTACAGTTTTACTAAATCTGAAGGGTCTAGTGTGTATTAGACAATTACAAAAGGATAATCCATACATTTTAACAGTAGAATAATCTGATTTTTGTTAACGAGTTATCGAAATGCCTGGAACTGGGACGGGCGATTGTTAGGTTAGAGCCTTTTTGATTTTTCTCTTCTTTACTTTTAAAGACGCATTTAGTATTAATTACGATTTACTGGATTTACCTAATATAGATTTTTTATTAATTAAAACTGGTATAGTTCAAATTATCAGAAAAAAATATTTTTTGGATATAGATTTCTGTATCCGGAAACTTACTATTGTCTTCTAGATTTTCTACATTTAGTATTCATTTTATTAAAATTTAATTTTTTTGAAGATCTTTAAAGTGAAAAGAAGAAGAATTTTAATTAACTAAAAAAATCAAAATAAAGTTAATTAACTTTGAGCAGAGTTCGACCTCGTCAAAAATAGCATCGATAGTCATTCCCCAGCCGCCTTTGACGCCGTTTTTTCTCGATCATACGGTACTAAAATACACAGCATATCAACTTATGTCAATAGATATCCAACGCCAGCTCTTTTACGACCTTTTTATCTGTTGCGTCACTATCAATTAGAACCATTTTGAAATTTGGTCAGGTTATAAGTGACACGGCTAAATCACCATAGTCCGCCTGTGAAACTTTCATTTCTTTATAATTACATTTTTTAAGAATTTGTTAATTATTATATATGTATACATTTTTTAGCATCATGTGGGAGATTACAGAATTAGCTTTTGCTCATCTCCTTCCGAATTTTATAGAATGTTGGTGGGATGCAATGATTTTGGACGTTCTGGTCTGTAATGGCTTAGGAATTTGGTGCGGATTAAAACTTTGCCAAATTTTAGAGATGCGAGAATACAAATGGGAGAGCTTTAAAGATATACATTCAACTACGGGTATGAAAGAGTGACAGTTAAAGCACGGCACAAAAGCTTGTCATGTCAAACGATACATTTCCGTAACGACTTTGGTCGTGCTTTAACTGTCTAATACCCCCCCCCCCCCTGTAACTTTGTTATGGATAAAGCAAGATTAAATTTTTACCCTTTTTTGCTTGCTTTACTTTTAATTTTATTGTTGGCTATATTGCCAATATACCTATTGTAATCGCAAAACATTTTTCGTTGCACGTCATCAATCCTATCGACAATATCGACACTAGAGTCTATAAACCTGACAAAATGAAATTTTGGAAAAAATGTTTAAATTTGTTGTATAATTTAAGATATCAAGCAGCTCTTCATTTGACTTTATAAAGCAAATTATTGTAACAGGTATTTTATTTAGATTAAAGCTGTAAAAATTAGTTGAAACCGAATTTTATTATCGCTATGTTGGTCACATTGCGCCGTTTTCAGCAAGGTTGTCGTTTATTATTTGACAATTATCCTAATGTCAGTCATTATTTTGTATAATATCGTTTGTTGAATCTTTGTGAGCAATTCTCGTTCTATTGCCTATTTTCATAGTCCTTTTTTACAAATGTACTGTAAAAGCACAAACAGTTCTTTTAAGAACTAAATTTTCGAGTTTTTGTATTGCATTTCTTAAAATTGTGTGTTGAAAATATGCCGAAGCATTTAAACTGTCGAAGCAAAGAGCTGGTAGCTTTCCTGATAAACTATTTTAAACGAGAACGTGACAAGTCCTTTATTAGCCTTGACTGCAGTCAGAGAAGTAAGTTTGATTGGTAAGCATATTATACCACTTTCAAAGTTATTTCTACGTTAGTTTTTATTAAATTCTGTGATTATTAATTTGTGCATTAATAGCATCCTCTTACTTTTTTTACCACTTATGGCGTTGTAAGATGTACATCAATAACTTAATAAATAACCCATAATACGCTAAGAATAATCTTCATAATGGACTAGTTTTTGCCAATATGTAATAAGTAAAATAAGCTATAAAACAAATAAATCAATTAATTACTAAAATATTAGTTGTTAAATTTTAAAAATAAAACGTAAAAATCTTTAAAAAATTATACAGTGGTGGCCAAAAGTATGGAAACTTTTTTAATTTGTCATTTATGCTGAGAAATTAAAATATGAAATAAAACGACTTATATAATCGTCACCTACAAATAATTTCCTACAAAACCTAATACATTTAAATAAAAAATTACAGCTATCACAAAATATATAAAAAATTATTAATATTTTTTTGGTCAAAAGTATGGAAACTTAAGAAGAATGTTACTTACTTATCTACATCTTCGTGGCATCGAATCGATTAATCTCGTACAATCTTTACTGGAAATGGCCGCCCATTCAGTTTTTAGCACTTCCCATAATTCATTTTTATTTGAAATAGAATGGCTTCGAATTTTGCTATCCAAATGGTCCCATAAATTTTCTATGGGGTTAAGATCCGGAGACTGTGAGGGCCAATTCATTAGTGGAACATTATGTTCATTTAACCAATTTTGAACAAACCGAGATTTGTGCTTGGGATCATTGTCTTGCTGGGACAACCATCTGAGTGGCATTTCTTCATCAGCATGAGGCAGCATATTATTCTCCAATATGTCTTTGTACAAAAAACGGTCCATTATCCCATCAATTTTAACAAGAGGACCAACACCTGAGCGAGAAAAATACCCCCATACCATTATACTCCCACCCCCATGTTTTACTGTGGGCATTTGGTATTTTCTGTGATATTTTAAAAAGTAAAAAAGTTTCCATACTTTTGGCCACCACTGTATATTGTTTGTCACTTTTAAATTAAGATTGATCTCATAAATCCATCACAATCTGGCAGCGCTGTCGCCATCGCTTGTCACATAAAGTTGATGAAGAAATTCTGATGCATGTGATCAGAAATTGTTTTGCGATTACTATAGTAATTATACCTAAAAGTTTATGAATTATCGCTTGTCAAATTTCTTTAATTTCAATAGTGACCACTGACCGATTATCAAAGTTCGGTACTTCTAGAAGTTTCACAAACTTCTAATTTTAAATTTTAGGTAGCTTTAAGCTTATAATGAAAGGAAAAGTGAAAAATCTCGAAATATCCTTATGCATTAAAATTAGGTGTCTGTCACTACCAGTAACTGACTTTCTATTCAACAAAAAGTTAGAAAACTAGAATTAATCGATTTGATATTGTCTTATTTTATGAAGTAACGTCAATATTTGGGTGAAAATTGGTGTCTGGGTGTTTTTTGACATGAAATTTGATTTTGATGTCAATATGACTCATACTTGTAGAGATCACCACCTACATATTTTTTAACTGGTTTGAAGAGTAATAACTTTTCGTCCGTACCTGTATAAAACTAATTAGTAAAAAATATACATTTAAAACATTTTTTACGTAAAAAATATCTCTTGATAATAATCGCTACGAGTAATGGTTCCCGAGATATTTGAAATCGAAATTATCAATACCTGTCATCATTGACATACATTAAACATGTTGACTAAATGGATATTAGACTGAAATCATAAATTTGAAATGTTTTTGTGGCTAAAGTTCAACAGAAAGTGTTTCATCATCATTTTTTCGAAGAAAAATTTATGATTAATTTAAAAAAATAATAAGTTACCAAATTTATAATTTCGGTCAATAAGACCCTGTATATTTTTTTTTATTTTACTGGGCTTTTAATTTGAGAATATTTATATTTTTTGGAATATAATGCCCGCGTTACTCGAAAAATTACTGTATCTTGTAGTAGGTTTGTATTAATATTACATTATCTAATAGGTTATCTCAGTAATCAAATGCAAATTTATTAAGTCTATTTAAGTTAACAATTCAGTTTTTTAATTTCTATATAAGCTGTTTTTATACCATTAACAATTGTTAAACTGTAAATATATTTTAGGAAAAATCAAACGGGCGGTTTTACAATTTACTCCGGAAAGTTGGACATCCGTAAGATGGTTGGATCCAAAGTGTTCTTATATGCGAATATTTGCACTCTGTGAATTAGTTTTATTCTGGCAAGTATCAGAATTGAACACATTTTTTTTGAAGCACGTTTTTGAAATGCCAGCCTCACACCCTCTTGTTAGCGCGAGATTAATACTGATAGGCGTAATAGTAGCGCCATCTGTACGACAATATTATTGGTAAGTAAATTATAGAGGGTGATTCTCTAACTTGGATAAATTTAGTAAATCAAAGATATTTTTTTTAAATGCTTGGGCACATCTGTTAAGCCTCGGGCCTATAAAGCGGTACCACTAAAGCTACACCGCTGAAAAAGCGTGTATATACCAGTGGCGGCTCGTGACTCGTGTGACTGGGTAGGCGACAAAATTTTAGTTGCGTCTATTTACCCCCCCCCCCCTTCTAAATTTACATAATACTCTAACCCAGTTCGTAAATATATGTTATCTCTGGGTTAAGAACATAGCTCAAGAATATTTAGGACAAAACTAAAGCAAAAATGACGGCATTCAACGTAAGGACATAATGATTGACACAATGTACAAGTATATGTTTTTTTTATCTATTACTATGGAGTACATCATAGAATTTTATTTTATTTTTATTTATTTACGAAAACTTAAAAAAATGGTAGTATTGATTTGGTATTGATAAAAAGAATAATTATGTTTGAATTGATGAGTCGGTCTCTTGATAAAGAAAAGTTATTTAATATTATATCGGTAGAATCATCAGATTGTTGAAGAGCTGTGAAAACATCTTTTTAGATTGAAAGTAAGGCAAGTGGCGATAAACGTTTATTTTTCATAGAATCTCTACTATAAATTTTAATGCATTTCAAACATGAAAAATGTCTCTCAGTCTAAGTACTTGTAAATGGTGTAGTAACAATCAAAACCAACAGTTTGAAAGCCTCTGGAAATATATTTCCGGATGATTCTCCTTAAATTAGTTTATAATCGAAATTATCATATCTATTATTAATACCTGCAATTTATTCATTAATTTTTGTTGGTCAATAACATTGTATGTTTGTTAAATCAATATTAAATGCGTTGGAAATGTATCAAAATAACAAGTTTGTTAAATCAGATTTAAATGCGTTGGAAATTTTTTATTGGATTATTTAAATTTCGGATTTATTATGATAAATAAAAATAATTGAGACATACGAGTCTGCAAACCTTATTTCTGAATGTATAACAATGTCTAATCTAATATTTCATAAAATAAAATTCGCAAAGAAGATATTTGACTTAGCCGCGTCTATTAACATATCGAATTGAAATAGCACACTGAGACTTTTCTGTAATATCTGTTGTAACGTCTTCTTGCACCAAATAAAATAACGCGCTCTTTTATTTTCGATTCTTTTATTTTTGTGGCGTGTTCTGAAATAGAACCGGTTATATCATTTTGAATAACGTTTCCAATTTGTATTAAACGTTTTTTGAATTTTCATATAAAAGTTTTAAATGTTATGTATAATGTGTGAATCATATGAAATATCCCCTTAATGAAATGTGATATATCCCCTTATGAAATATCGGGAATATCCCCTTAACTTCTAAGCTTACCAAGCCTCCACGACTTCAGGCGAAGGCGACCGGAGATTTCGCCTAAGCCCCGCTTTAATACGATACAACTCCGACTTATGTCGCGTCGCTACCGCACGATGAGTTAGACAGAGACAGAAGACTGCCGTACGTCGTGTATCGACTCTGATAGTAGGCGATGTAGAAATCGCCGAACAAAGGCGTTTGCAGTACTCCAACGGTCAAAATTATTTTGTTTTTTTAACGCAACGGCACAGGCAGCGTACACCATATTTTAATATACAAGACCACAAATATTAAAATAATATTGATTATTACAACATACTTCCGTGTATGAACAGTATTATTATTATTTGTAATGTATTGGCAACATTAATAATAAATAATGTAATGTAATAAACCGCTTAAATTCTGCCAACATTTTAGCAATCATATACTTGCAAATCGGTGTGTGTTCCTTCAAAGCGTTCGGCTCGAATAAAACGGCGAAGCCGCCAGAAGCGGCCGCTCTGTACGGTGGGATATTGCAAGCAGTTTTTTGACAGTGTCCAGTGCGGTGATGTAGCGTTTTATATTTGAATTGAACTGACTCAAAGCGAAAAGCGGCAGTGTTTTAACGCCACCGTATTTTTTATGATGTATATTTTTATTACAAATCGGCCGAACTATTCGTAGGCAAAAACGGCTGCTATAGTACGGGCAGTATGTGATGATATTTTACATAGCATTGCCCAATGTTTTTATGCATATTCTTAAAAAATATACAGGTTGTTCTTTAATGACATGCTAATATTTAAGGAGGTGATTATTGGACCTATTCTAAGGAAAAAACTTGATATGAATATAATATGTCCTAAACCTCTTAAATTTTCAAATACAGGGTGGTAAAATTTCCTAATTTTTTTTCAAAATATCTCTGATGTTATATTTGATACGCGTTTTCCATGTATCAATTATTAAAAAGCTAATTTTGATATACAAAAAAATTGTTTTATTTCTTAATTTTCTTCCTGCCGATGCAGAAATGATTTCCACACACCGCATCAGATTTTCAACAATTTGACCCTGAAATAAACTGACTTTAATTTGTTTAAGCAAAAACTATACGTCGGACGAAAAAAATCAAGAGATAAAACAATGTTTAGAAATAAATTGAGATTTCGAAAATAATTTTTATTTTAAGAGAAGCCAGTGGTGTACCACTTTTTTCTCCAAAAATATTCAATGTAAAACCCCTATGGGCGTCACTGGTTGAAATAAATAAAATTCTTTGTACACCAAAAAAGTTATTTTGATGCATAGAACACGTGCATCAAGTTTCATAAAGATATCTATAATAAAATGAGACTAATTTCATAATTATACAAGTTTTTTTTAGAAAATTTTACCATCATGTATCTCAGAAATTAAGATGTCTAGGACATACATTCATATGAATTTTTTCTCTTAGAATAGCTTCAAAAGTCATCCCCTTAAATATTAGCATGTCATTAAGGAACACCCTGTATATAGTTTACTTTGCGGTTTACTACATTTTTATTTCTATAAAAATTGAGGCAAATATGTAAAAACAACAACGTGGCCTGTATTTGTAAAAAATCTACATACATTTGAAATACAATTAAAATGAATAAATGTCTAAGATATCTACTTGAACTTGATAAAAACGAAACCCGCTCAATTAATAACTCAGGAACGTACTTAAAATGTTCTAAACAATATTGTAACGTTTTTAGTTCGTTACATGTATTTTTTATATATGATTATATGATGTCTGGCGTATCATCACCTGATACCGTATCGTTCAGGCCTGATAATTTATTTGGCACGCTTGGCGTAATTTTTACGTTCCCTAGTCGCCAACCCTGTTATCGTTTGACACAAACCTGTTATCGTTCTGAGGAGGCGCTGTCAACATCGCTTCTGTCAACTCTCTCCGTGCTTAACCTTACTTTGTTTTGCCGCTCTGTTGTATCCCGGCTTTTAGAAATGGTGATTATTTAAATCTTGCTGTATAATTTGAATCATCTGCTATTTCAAAGCAACAGGTAAAGATGAGATATCCTTTTAGATTCGATATTATTACTGCATATTTTTAGGGTAGAGTTTTGGATGTCCCAACTTAACTTGTATTTGTATTGCTGGCACGTTGGCGTCCCTTTTCTTTTGTCCTCCAGAATGTTACATGGAAGAAAGGACAGTTTCTTTGTTTATTATTGAGCCCTCGGAAGTAATTCGAGGTAGGTTTATTTTGTTTATTAGACCTTGTTTGGTTTTAAACAAGAGTTTCATATTTTTAGGGTCCAAGGTACGGACTATTTACAAGGTACGGGCATTATCCAAGGTCCTAGTCGTATCCAAGGTACGGGTAGTGTTCCCCTGTACCGTTGTCTTATGGATGTACATTATCTTATGGACGGACTGTGTCCAAGGTACGGGTAGTGTTCCCCTGTACGGTTTTCTTATGGACGTACATTATCTTATGAATGGACTATTTACAAGGTACGGGTATTATCCAAGGTCCTAGTAGTATCCAAGGTACGGGTAGTGTTCCCCTGTACCGTTATCTTATGGCCGGACTGTGTCCAAGGTTATGGTCCAAGTTACGGACATTATCCAAGGTCCTAGTAGTGTTCCAAGGTACGGGTAGTGTCCCCATATTGCCACAGTATGGATACAGCGTAAGCCCCATGCTGCTTCGCTCCTATTTCTAAGCATAGTCAGTAGCTACGGCTGTATTGATTTATGGTGTCCTCATTCTGGCTCCTTTTGTTGTTTTGGCCAACAGGATCGCCGACAGACAGTACAGAGATGCGAGACCACCTCACGCTGTTACTGTTTGAGGCAAGATTACATAAAGAACAGCTAAGTGTAGATTTAAGTTCTAGTTTTACATTTAATATTTAAAACATTTTCAGTCTTAAACAGTAACGTACATCTTAAGTAATATCGTACAGACTATGTTTAGTGGTTAGATTGTTAAGAACATTCATGTCGATTTAATATTTAAAATATGATTTAGATCTTAGGTTTCATTACATTACGTCTTGTAATGGTATTACATTCATAGATATTTAGTACAACTCTTAACACCATTTTTTTACATATAACTACTATATATTTATTAGAACTCTACAATGTCATGTACCAGCAAAGAACATCATGAATAAATATAGTCATTAGTTTTAAGTAATATACAACTGTGTTTTCTTTCTCTGTACATGCCTGGCGCCCAATATCTATTTTTTTTTGTTTATTGTTATTAATTAGTTTTCTTTCCAGTGAAATACCTTATGCACGACTGCTCTCCGATGAAAAGCTGCCTTTCGCAGTTGTAATGTTTATAAAAAAAAACGCTACAATATGAACTCATCTCAGACACACCCTAAAACGCATATTTGACAAATGTAACGTTGAACGATCGCTGAACAGTCTACTAATCGCGGTGTTGCAGTTTGATTTGCTGAATTTATTCCAAGTTAGATAGTCACCATGTTTTGTGTGTGGATTATAATTAAGATTTTTTTAGTTATGTGACAGATACAACCTGCAAAAGAGTAGGTACCCAATGTTGGGTTTATGGTTGCATCATGGTTACTGAGTCTTTAATTTGTATAAAACATGGACAGGAGCTGTTTCAACAAACTCATCCATTTAATATTTTTATCTGGCTGGCTATTCAGTTCCTTATTTCAGCTGGATCTGTTATTGGATATGCAATTTATTACAAGTATAACCCGCCGCAAAACTACTTTATTGAAAAACCTAAAAAGGGTGCCAAGAAAATTTTAACCAAAGTGGACTAATTTTTAACTAGCGATGCGCAAATGTTGAATATTTTCAAAGCGTTGAATATTTTCTCAGGTTTTTGGTTTTTATAAAACTGATATCTAAACTGTTTGAAATCATTTACATGGTTATTAATATAAGGTATAAATCTAGTTCAACTTTTGGCTGTGGCGTAATCCAAATAAAGTATATATCTCACTTATGTACCATACCAAGAGAGCTACGTTATAGATTGATATATAAAGTTTTTGAATATTTTGTTTCACTTTGAGACTTTTTTTTATTGTCCATAAAATTTTTCTT
Source organism: Sitophilus oryzae (assembly GCF_002938485.1). NCBI lineage: Eukaryota > Metazoa > Arthropoda > Insecta > Coleoptera > Curculionidae > Sitophilus > Sitophilus oryzae. Next base: position 761,782 of record NW_022146261.1, on the reverse strand, counting down.
TATTAGAGTTTGAATAAAAAATTTGCAGCTATATTTATAATCATCCTTGAATCTTTTTGTTCGGAACTGCTTAAATTATTAAGTTTAAGATTATTCCTTGAACTTAATGTATCTAATTCACCTCATGTTCTGTAATAAATGGCTGTATACTTACCATATTTTGATACAAATGTACTATATAATTGTTTTTTTTTATTAAAAACAATTGCACAAAGAGACGTACTTAGATATTGAACATTAAACTGTATATATATATGTACACACAAAAAATAATAGCTTTGTGATATAATATAGAATATTAGATTACTCCAGATCATATAAATTAACGTGTATATTGCTATATCATGTTTTGTGATATAACTGGACTAAATAATGTCTTTTGCAACTGAATGAATATAGCAATAATATATCATTTCACACGTGTTTTCCTACAATATTTGCTTTATTATATTTTTATTAAAATCCGAATTTTAGGGCTCGAACATAGGAAACAATGTTACAATTAATATTTTTTTTAAATTATTAGAATATGTGTCACCATACATATAAAAGTTCTTCAGTATCGAACACGTTTTATATTATTGCATTTTTAGTTCATAAAATTAAAATAAAAGTGAATTTACTACGGCCCCCATTATTTTGAATCTTAAATTTTACTATTTCTTCATTAAAACGGTTTAATTAATGAAATTAATTGTTGGAATAGAAAGTATTGCTAAAGAGCCCCTAAATGCCCCTAACTGTGTTTTGAATTATACGACGCTATTTATTTGACACACTTTGGCTTGGTACAAAATTTTAGTTCCTAAATATAACGCAAAATATTCAACAAAATAAATTTAATTTCAAACTTAAAACTTACGGAAAACAAATATTTATTGCTTAGTATGCAAATATATACAAGATAGGTTCCTAAATATGTTTTTTTGAGATAGGTGGGGCATACATATTTCTAATACAGTTTTGCTTACTACAATTTGTAGAATCTAAAAATGTAATAGTGTGTATTCATATTAAAAATAGAAATTTATTACCTTTGTATATTAAGGATCGCTTGTATATTATATTTGATTCAAAAACTAATTAGTTTAGGTATAAAACGTTAATAACATAGATACCACTGTATAGTCCCATGGTACAAAGAATACAAGGTATGATATTGCGCAGGTTGGTCGCTACGTCACAGGTGATAACAGGCGCTATTGGTCAGCACGCTCCGCGCGCCAGTTCAAATCGTCAAGATATTGTTATAAACCTGTTTTTTTGTTTATATACCGTCATTGAATTATCGCTAAGCAAGTTACTGTGACAGATTGGCCCTAGCCCTCTTAATTTCCGAAATACAGGGTGAAATTGAGAATTTGGCATTGTTTGACCACCTTCTTATCTCGAGTTCCATAGAGTTTTTTTACGTAGAATTCAGAAAACTTATGTTTTTTTAATGGGATACACGGTGTATTATATTTTTGTTTTATTTGCCGTGTTCTGAGCTCTCTATAAATACTCAATACTTATTTTCATAAACAAGGTAAAAAAATGCATTATTTAGAATTAAATCTTGGATAATATTAAATACTAATATTAATAGTTTACAACTAAATGCCTCTTTTTCGGGATATTTAGAACCTTTCTTTTGCTTCATAAAGCAATTATCGTCTATGCCATTTATCACCTTCCATTAATCAGTATAAAACTATATCAGTGAAATTTAATACTCTAGTCATAGAACCAAATAAGATTATAGTACTAAATGTAATTTAATTACAACACCCAATGGATATACGGTTATCAGCAATAGATAAAATTGCAATAAACAGTTTTAATTAATATTTTAAGCCTTGCTCGCGGGAGGACGGACGATTTCGACAGATGTCATCCAAAAATTGACAAAAAATAATTTTCAATTAAATGGTTGACAACTGTCTGTAATATTGTTACTCGTTGGAAGACTAAATCCATATTGACATATATAGTGCAGATAGCTTTTATATATGAATCGTGATTTGTTAAATGGCATCTGTCAGGGAACATAAGTTTTGAGAAAAGTCACTTGGCATCAGTCACTGACTAATGCCTTTATGTGAAACTCCGAATATTTTGCGCGCTGTACCATTGTGAATGTCAGGACAGAGGCCCTTGTAATAAGAAAGTGTAGTATGATATTAATGTACAGGGTGGTCGAAATTGGTCTGTTTTAACAGAGAAAACATATTTCCTGACTAGATGGAGCAAAACCGACGTAGATGTCATGGGCTCGATTTCTGAGACACGTTTAATGTCATAAACCGCTTGTTGATATTTTCACTGCCAACTGCGATACGGGGTCTTTTTGAATTTTTTACCATTTTGAAAATTGCCCATAATTTTTTTATTTTGCGGAATAATAAAATTCTGTAAAGATGTTCTTAAGGCACTTTTTTAGGCACAATCCAGTGGCGTAGTCAGTTTTTTCTATACTTGCTCTTTTTGTCAGAAATAATAAAAAATATAATTATTTAAATGAAAATCATAGTAGGCTATAAACTTAAAAAATGCTGATGTTTAACCCTTTCCAACGATATAAGTTATGAGTATTTATTTCGAAGAATGAAAGAAATATTAGAGTTTTTTATCTTTGTATCGAAGCGGGCCTTGATTTTGTGTTGACCTAGTTGCCTAATTATTTTCTATCGCAATTTAATATTCTATATTATTATTTATCTGCAAAATTAAATACTTTTGAAAAGATAACTCGACATTCTGTATTAGTTTTACCAATTACAAAATTAAAACGCCATTATATGGAGCATTTACAGAGAATCGGATTGGAACAAGGGGCCCCATATCTTGGCCTGCTAGGTCCTGTGATTTAACTTCTTTCGACTTTTTTATGGGGGAAATTAAAAGACCTTATATATAAGGGAAGAACCATTGGGACGAGAGAAGAATTGCAGGCTACTATTGTACTTATTACACCAGTTCGCCTAATAAATCGCTGTAACTCTGTGCGCAAAAGATGTTTATTATGTATTCAATAAGGAGTTGTCTGTTTGAACATCTTAGATGATTTTTTTTAGAAAACTATATTCGTCCCTCAAAAAATACGTTTTTTATCTTTGTTGGTTTATTGTATCGATTTCAATTGTAATCTAAAACTAATATAGAATGTTAATTTACCTTTTCAAAAGTCTTTAATTATGCAGATAAATATTAATATAGAATATTAAATTTCGATAAAAAATAATTAGACAACTAGGTCAACACAAAATCCAGGCACACTTCGATACAAAGATAAAAAAACCTAATATTTCTCTCATTCTTAGAAATAGGTACCCATAACTTTATATCGTTCGAAATGGTTACACGCCAGCATTTTTTTAAGTTCATAGCCAACTATCATTTCCATTTAAAAAATTATATTTTTTATTATTTCTGACAAACAGAGCAAGTATAGAGAAAAACTCACTACGCCACTGGATTGCGCTTAAAAAAGTGCCTTAAGAACGTCTTTACAGAATTTTATTATTCTGCAAAATTAAAAAGTTATGGGCAATTTTCAAAATGGCAAAACATTCAAAAATACCCTGTATCTCAGTTGGCAGTTGGCATACCCTGTACCTCAGTGTCCGTAGGTTTTTAAACTCACGATATAAACGTTTAAGTTATTTATTACACGACTATAACTACAATAAACTATTTATTTATATAATAACAATCACTCTCAACTTTCGTTTTTTACCACTTTTGTCCGATTCTTGGATCTTTTCCACTATTTATGAATAATTCAAAAATTGACTTGTTCTTTCGCGCTGTTCGCTGTTTATATACTCGCAGGTATTGCTTCATTTCTTGAGAACATTCGCCGCCTCATCTCTGGATCGATCTCGAAACCATTTTAAAATACTACTATCACGTATACTCTCATTTACAGTTCATCTGCTGGATCTGTGTCTACGAAAGGAATGCGGACAAAAAACATTTAAATAAACAGCAATATATTTTATACGTCGACTTGACGAGTACGTCAAATCGCTCCGCCCACTCATTTTATTGGCTACTTGCTAATTTGTCGAATTTTTATTGATGGGACGCGTCGTCTAATTTTTTACGAAAAACACCGAGAGAATATCGTTTCCCCTCTCACGGATACCCCGAAGCTACAGAACGGACAGACGTACTGTATTAACTTATACACAAGAATGTTTTTAGTAAACCAATTTGTTATGTGCCATAATATATTAAACTCGAATATATCCTATCTATTACGAACTTTGAGCGGTCTCGAAACCACAATTTATTTTATTAGGATTATTTAATTTCGTTGCCATGTGCCATAGAGATTATATTGTGTTAACAATATAAACTATTAAAATATAGGAAGTGTATGGTTATGCATTTTTCACGTTAATTTATATGATCTGAGTAAATTAATCATTTTTAATTGCAATATCAATATCACCATTATTATAAGTTAAACATGTTCGGGAGTTTGATTGCTCAGTTATCATTTAGTAGCAATAGAAAATATTTAATTTAGATTATATTAATATTTTTTAGTGAAATAAACTATTATTTTTTAGTTGGGGCTATGTACAGATCTAAAAGTATAGTTTTAGAATATTGTAGTGATCATTTCGTCGGTTAAAACAAAGAAGTATACTTTCTGTTATATGTAATACAGGTATTGTAACTTTTTTATTAGACAGATAATAATTATTTCTGTTTAAACTGAATCACAATGTATGTGATAACTTAATATTGAGTATAAACTATCAGTAATTAATTTGGAGAAGTTGGTTTTTCTGAATTCATCAACACAAATACCGCAAACTGATATATTTTATGTTGAATAAACAATATTATGATCTAATATCAAATCCAGTGATGCAAAATGGTTATAAATTTGTACATTAAAACTGTTTTTATTGCCTCTTGTTTTTTTTCCGCATCTTACTCCTTTGGACTTGAATTAATTGGAACAAGTTACAGCACCTAATTTGTATTTAATTGAAAGTTGTCATTATTTAAACCTTGTGGATTTTTTTTGGTTGACCAAGGCAGATTGTGCAGGACATGTTGAACCTTTGTAGCTGAAGAAATAATCATCGACGACTTAGTAATGGGAAGGCCGCTGAATCTGATTCTGCTTCGAGCATGGGAGTCATATAAATAAGATTTATCTGTTTGAACCACAATAGCCTCTTGTGTTTGTGAAAGAGGGTGTCCAATGGAGGACTTCTTAAAAAAGGTAATTACTCTTATGTAATGCTCCATTGCAACAGTCCACTTATCAAATTCTAACTTTAATTTCATTGCATTGTGTTTCGTTAGATCAACTTTTTTTTATTTATACATGTTACAGGTGACAACTCAGGTGCACAATGGTAAAATATAGTGACTTTTTGCAGGCTATACTATAAGTTCTGTTTATTCTTGATTAGATTTAACACCTTTAATGTAAACTTGATGCAACTAAAGTACCGTTGTTCGTCTAAACAGATTTTTAGTAGCGTACTATCTGTGTTAACATTTTTCATGGGCATATTTTTGATATTTATTATTAAGATTGTGTCGTCATCTTACTACTATGGATACAAGGATTTATTGTGACTATGTTAAGGTCAATGTCCTCAAGTTTAGCATACTTTTGCTGAACATTACAAACTTGATTCTCTGATAATCTACCCAGCTGGGTAGATTATCTGCATGTGTGCATTCCCGCCTGGAGTGGCCTGTGTATACTGCAATCAGTATACGTCCGTCATTTGAGTTACCATTTAGAATTTCTCTTGTTCTCATTTAGATGATCCTACTCAAATATTCTTGGCTGGTCTCATTCCGGAGATGTTTCATTTCAGCAACACCTGATCCTTTATCCATTTGCAAAGCCGGCGATATGTAGATTATTTTCTTTGTTCAGTAATAGTCAAGTATGTCAAAAATAAATTGCGATATCTGAATTCTACAGGTCGTGAAAACCAATGATTTACGTAATATAACCGTAGAATTTTATAAATGGTAAAATTGTATGTAGCAAGATGGGACTGCGGGATACTCTCCATGCAAACGATACTAAGAAAGAATAAATTCTTCTCTGTGTTAAATAAAAAAAGCGGCATCGATAAAATTTATCGGAAACACCAAAACAAACACAATATTATATTTTTTTGGTATAAGTTTATATAGTTAATAGTTTTTTTGTAATTATAGGTATAAGGCGCTGAACAAAACTCTCAGCGTCAGTCAGCTGCTGTATACGATAAATGCGCACATTGGCTAATCGGCAGTTTGTTTCAATTTGTATGCTTTATGACCCCTCTCCACGTTGGCCAATGCATGTGCCAATATAGCTGACCAGTGTTTATGTTCAACTATTGGTTATGTTGACGGCATTGGCAGAGTTGGCCCAACCACTGTTGTCGGTTTTTCAAGATCAACGGGTGTTGGTCTTGGCTCTGGCAGATGGGTCCACACGTTGGGTCCATTGGTTGTGTTTATTTATTAACGTGGTACTGTGTTTATTTACTAACGTCTAATGAGTTGCAAAGTCACGGATAGTCCCAACTAACCAAAACACAATACGACTGTTTTTGTCTTACTGTTCGTCATCGGTCGATGCAGCAGCTGACTGTGACATATTTTTTTCATTGACCACGTTTTTTTACATATTCTTTCGATAAATCTCTGATGGTGCATAGTCATGATCTAAAACAAATCTATCCATACTGGTCCAAAACAAATCTGCACTTGATGCAACTAGTTCAGCACCTAGACGTTGGTCTGTAAATATTTGAGCAGGAATTCTAGGAGGCCGAATTATTAAATTATCTGAATGGAATGAACTTTCCATAATTTCAAAGAGAAGAATTGCCAATTTTGTTAGAAGATCCATTGTGATGAAATTGCATTTTTTGCCATTTTAGCATGATGGTTCAATTGGTGCAGCTTATTTTGCTATGAATGGGGCTTCTTGGTTATAATTTACTTTAGTAGATAGAGACGCTGGAGCGGCATATTTCCATGGCCAGCTAGGCCACCGGATTTAACATGCCTAGGTTTTTATTTATAGGGTCGAATCAAGGACGAACATGGAGAACGTGAATTAAACGGCAATAAAATGGAACTAAAATATTTTAATATTTTGTCATTATCTGTTTACCTTCTTTTTCCTAGCCTACTTATAATTTCAGGCGGCAGGCTAACTTTATTTTTTCTCTTAATATCTCCCGTTAGCGAGGAGATAGGAGGTTGCGGTTTGTGTCATCTTTATGGAAATTTTGTGCTGTATTTAACGGTGTAAAAAGAAATATAGCCTGTTGTTTATTTTTTTGTGCAAATGCGAAATATCTGTTATTCTAGCTTCTAGCTACTACAGCAATACATATGTAGACAAAGTTTATACTGCAGATCAATAGAGAAAAAAAGTTACAAATTTCCGGTATAGGCACTTGCTCAAATTCTATTGGTTTATTTCAAACCTCTCGACTTGTTGAGCGGTGCTGAAGTCCAGGTCGGAATATTGATATGTATAAATACTTAGTGACTGGTTAGAATGAGGCACTATATAAAATACAACGAATATTTTTATTATCATAGTTATGGACATGCACTTTTGTCTCAAACTGCGTATAATTAGAAGTTTTTTCGGCGGTAACTAAACTGCTAGAAAAGATAGAACCTTGCAGAATTCACGAGCCTGTGCCAGGTTTTCATGCAACTTTGAATACCCTAACGAGATTTGTATACTAAGTAGGCATTTGTTGTATACAGGGTGGTCCTTAAGTACGTTCCGATATTTAAAGAGGAGATTATTTGGGTTGGTTTGGTCAAAATATTTTTAATGGTCAATATTTTTATTGGACAAAATAAGAATAAAAGTTCTTCTGAACATCGGTCCCGGTTTTAAAATACAGTGTGTTAAAGTGACAGAAAAAAACGAGTTTTGATGATATTTTGAAAATTTATCGAGCTACTTTTGTGATACTATTTATTTAATTACCCTATCCAAATATTATCGAGCAACCACACTGAAATGTCGATACATTTTCAAAATATCATGAAAACTCGATTTTTTTTCTGTTACTTTGACACCCCTGTAGGTATTTTAAAACCGAAGCATTTTGGGACCTATGTTTATACGAACTTTTATTCTTATTTTGTCACAAATAATCCCCGCTTAAAATATCGGAACGTACTTAAGGACCACCCTGTATAAGGTACTAGTACTTAAAATAGATATACTGAAACAGATGTTTGATATTTCGCTTTTTTTGTGATGGTAATTATAGGTATATTTTGGACACCCTAAAACATAGAAAGAAAAATTACGTAGATTAACTGGCGTAGTAAGTTTTATTGGGGAAGTCATCCCAAACTTAGTGTAATGGGAAATCGCATACCTACTTAATACCGTATGATCGAGAAAAAACGGCGTCAACGATGGCTATGAAATGAAGATCGCTGTCATTTTATATGTAAATTTATATGGGAAATGTCATCGATCGTCATTTCCCAGCCAACTGGACGCCATTTTTTTTCGATCATACGGTATAACATAAATGATATAAGGGAAGGAAACATATTAGAATATAGTTTTTTTAGCAAAACTTAAAAGTCTACTTAATTTAAAACTGTACTAAGTACTTTCTTTAGTGACCAATATCGTAGGGTTTGGCATTCGCTTGATTTCGTGCAACGTTAGTTGCCAGATTTCGGTTTCTTATTTGGGGTTCAGCTCTCCCGTTGGTGGCCTACCAAGTGGGAGTCGTTTATAGCCCCTCGTCGTTTCTACTTTGCATTGACTAATTGAAGGGGTCAGTGCAAAAAGTGGCTAAGTCCATTTTTGAGTTTCTGAGTTACAGCTTGATCACAATTTCTATTTTTTTAAATAATAGTTACTCCTTTAGGAGTATGAAATAACATAAATAATTTAATCAAAAATTAATTCAATTTCTAGAAATTTTTTTTGGAAAATTCCACACCTGTAATTTTTAACCAATCAAAACGTGTTTTTTTGACAAATCACCATGGCAACGGATAAATTTTAGTGAAAATTTTTTCCTTGTGGGCACCCAACAGCGAGTTATACTGGAAATTTTTTGACGTTTATAATGACAGAATATCTTTTTGAGAGTCTGGTTTTTATTTGTTTACATGATAATTTTGATATATATCAATTGAGGCAATCCCCGGAAGAAGGGCCTATATGCCAAATAATGGCAGTTTTGAGAAAAACGCTATTAAAATTTTATAAACTAGTCTAAAAACAAAGGTTTAAATTTTGAACTTTATTGAAAGCTGGAATGAAAATATTGTACCTAAACTAACCAATGAGTTATTTTAAAGATATAGATATATTTTTATGTAAATACAGTGGCGGCCAGCTAATTAAGAACGATGGTATAATTTTTTATAATATTACCTTTTTGTAAATATGTATTTTAACTGTCAATACACGGTTAAGAGTACTTATTTTTTATTCAAAATAAATAGACATTCTTAAAGAAAAATTACCAAAAAAACTCTTTTAAAACTCAAAAGGGACAACAAATTAAAACGCATTCTGAATATTGAATTCTACAGTGAAAAAGTCAGTGTTTCGCAGGATAACCCTTATTTTCAATGACTGCTCGACATCTTCTTTGCATGGACTCAATTAGATTTTGACAGCGAGTGACTGGAATAGACTGCCATGCGTCTTGAACACCCAAGAATAATTCGTCCTTACTTTTGAATTGTTTTGGCTGAATCATTTTTTTACGTCGTTCCAAAGATTTTCTATGGGATTCAGGTCAGGACTGCATGAGGGCCATTCAATTAAGTCAACTTGGTTTTGTTGAAACCATCTTTTAACCGACCTTGCTGTATGCTTAGGATCATTATCCTGTTGGAATTTCCATGTAACGGGCAAATTTTCCTCTGCATATGGCAACATCACAGTTTCTAATATGGATTTATATTTTTCATAAGGAAGAATGAAATTATTGGGCAAACCTACAGTAAGATTAGCCATGAAACATGGCTAAAAAACGACTACCCGTAGACACTTAGTGCTTCTGTCCTCCAGCTTCATCAATACGGGAGGAATCAGCAACGATGAACTAGCGATCCTGAAAAAAGAAAAAGGGGAAGCAAACGAGGCACTAGGCACCATTTGCAACCTGGTTAAGCAGTACTAGGGGGGTGGCGCCCCCTGCAAATCGGAGTCATATTGACACCAAAATCAAATTTCTCATGTCAAAAAATTCTCTCTCTCCCAGACACCGATTTTCATCCAACTATTGACGTTACTTCATAAATTATTTGGAAAAAAATCGAAATAAAAATACAACTTCTACACCCTGTATCTCCGAAACTAAGCATTTTAGGACCACCCTGTATATATTTTTAATTGGCTTGTTATGAGCCCTTTTTCGGCAGAACATTTTCGGAGATGTGAAATGAGTTTCAAAAAATGTTTATTTGACAAAGGACGAAAAAAAAAACATTATAATAAAACGCCAAACCAAAACAATTTTATTTATATAAACAAAAATAAACGCAAGTTATACAGAAACTTCTTCTAGTATCCAGCGTATCCATTGTTCATCTTCTTGAGACAAAAACGAAAAAAGATCTCTCACATCTTTTTCCTTTGCTGGCTTTATTCCAACCACTGACACAGTTTGAAGACCAATGTTCATGTTTGGGTTCCTTCCTTTCCAAATGGTGAATGGTGTTTAATTTTCTGTGCAGCTTGCGTCTGTTTTGTATTTCCGTGCTTCAGTTCTTTTATGTTCCGTCTTTTTTGTTTTATTTGTACATACTGTTGAATGTTGAAAGCAAGCCCCTGTGTTGTTGGCTTCTTTAGAAAAAGTCCCTCCAAACTTTTAGTCCAATTTTTTATTGGTGAGTTCTGTTCATGACAACATTAAAAGGGGATGGATTTTTCCGATAATGCACCATTGCTTCCAAATATGTCTTAGCCGTCCCTATGTATTCCTTTTTTTTAAAGATGCCTTTAGCAGCTCAAAATAGCATCGCACTGGTTGAAGGAATGACCACGCACCGGCAATATATGGCGAATATTGACGTTAAACTTTTTTGCCAGCCACATTCCAAATTTGACCATTGAACTGTTCTTATTTTGTCCTCCACACACATCCGACAAAAACACGATTTCAGTGACATTGCCATTATTTTTTTGCACAAACAGTCATAGACGAACGAAATCCTTCAACAGAATCGGCGCCTTTTTTGCCTTGTCCTTCCATAAACGTATACATAAAAGACGACCCGTCATTGTGAACGTGTACGTTAAAGAGATAACACCAGAGAAGACGTTTATAAAACTGCACTGTTACAACTGGCAGATTTTGTTCATAGTTAAATTCAATAACAAGGCAACTCATGTTAGTTTTACTTCTTTCTATTTTGACATTATATAGCTGATAGAAGCTGAAGTTGCACAAGGATCATTAGGATTAATAGATAGTTTTTGTTTACATTCTGTGCAGAAATCACATACGTCGCACAGTGGGGTATTTGACACTGATAGTTGATCGAAATTTTTTTATGTAGACCTTATATAAATTATTGCTATTTTCAATTAAAGAGGAAATAATATGAACAAAATAAAGGATAATTCGTCGATTTTAAAAAAAGAAAGAAAAATCACTGTTCAGTGTTTCCACGGTCAGTGCCAGTAGTAATATCGCAACTACTACTACTAATGCTACGACTGATCCGCGAGCAATGCCCATACCACTAAAGTCGCTACTAATGCCAAATTGTGCTATACTGCTAATGGCACTAATGCGATCGCTTTGTACACAACAATGCCAACGCGGTTTACACCTCGCATTAGTATATCACTGATTGGCAAATTAGAGGAAACCAAGAATGTTTTTCTCATTTCATCAGCAAAATCGCAAAAAGTCGCAGTATTTTATTTTACTGTATGAAAGCCCAATGTTTACTAAGTAAAACGTATATAGACAATATGCTGAATTCTTCGAAATGCGCAACTAAATCTCTAAGTATAATAAAAATGTCACAAATTTAATCAAATTTTCTGAACGCCTAACTTTTAGTTGCAAAAAAAATCGTTAGTATAGAGAATATCAAAATAAATAATACGTTTTTGTAGAGTACATACCTGCAGCTTGCTGAGCCATTTTCAATCAAAACGATAATATAAACGTAAAAAGAGCACAAGAACAACAATTTATGATTTTAAACATAAAATTTAGCCATTTACCTCTTATCTGTGAGAAGTAACAACTTTGACGTTTCGTTGAAACAAATGAATGCAACTAAACACACCCATAGCAACGCCATTCATGGCAGAGATGATTTAACTTATCATTTATCTTTTTTTGGGAAATCTTAAACACATTTGCTTTTTCGAATTTCGATCACCTTTTTCATGCTAATACCCCACCGTGCGTCGGTTTTAGGATTCTTGAAACTGTATGATCACAGTGACTTAAAGTACTGAAAGTATGTCTTGTATTTCATTTTTAGATTTGTACTTGTTTTTTCTTTGTAGTATTGTATGAAACGTTCATACAACTTTTTAATATTTAACTCGAGATTTTCGAAATATTTTAGTTCAGATTTGTGTTGGGAATAATGACTTTTTTTAGACGGAATAGTTTCCAAATGCGCTTTGAGCAATTCATATACAGGGTGGCGCACCTCATTCGCCTCGGTTGATTATACCAAAAAGGGAAAGATGTAGAAACAAAATATTTTATGGGTATATGTGGGAACGCAATGTGCACAATTTAAAATTAATTTGAAATGTACAGGGTGTGTCAGAACTAACATCTATACCAAAGTTTTTTTTTCTTATGGAACATATAAGGCATTTATTATAAGGGTTTAATATGTTTAAAAGCTTTAGTTTTTGAGATATTTAAATATGCATGCTATAATAAAAAAGTTTGTCAACAACTTGTACATTCCATTTCAGAATTAATTCTTGTGTTGACTTTCAATCCAGAGAAATAAACTTTACTAAAAAATCTGATTGCTTCTTTAAATGTATACAGGTGTGTCAAAAATTGCTGGTCTATTTTAAAAATTTATTTTACATAAAACTTCGTTATTTCAAATGCAACACTGTATTTTTTTAAATTTGAAGCAGATTTAAATGCTTTTTCAAACTATATAGGGTTTCCTATACCTATTTGGCTCAGATTTTGAATAAAAAGCGATTTTTCAATAAAATTGTAATCAAGATGGCTGGTGTCGCCATGGCAATTTTCTAGTGACACTTACTAGCTATTTTCAAAATCGACATTAGTTTATGGACTTTATTTAAATTTATAACAGGTTATTTTTATTTAATTGACCTACAATAAGGTTAATAAATAAGTATTTATTATTTTACCAAGAAAAATGAAGCAATATCTGCTGACAGAAGGAATGGACATGTTACTAGTGATTTTATTTTGTGAGGACAATTGCTTGTTGACCTCAAGGGTTATGCTCAAAGTTATCCAAATAGGAATTTTCTTGACAAGCGTTTCTTTGTGAAACTTGAAAAACTTTTCCTATTTCGCAGAGCTGATATACCTAATGGTATGGTATATACCTATTAGGCAGAAACCTGTCGTTGGAAGTGAAGAAAATGAATTTGCCTTAATTGGTTCTTTTATAGAAAATTTAATTTATCTACAAGCCATCGTAATATAAATCAAAGAACTACTTCTTTATTTTTCTTGATAAAATAATAAATACTTATTAAACTGTTGTAGATAAATTAAATAAAAGTAAACTGTTATAAATTTAAATAAAGTCCATAAACTTATATCGATTTTCAAAAATAGTTACTGTCACTAGCAAATTGCCATGGCGACACCAGCCATCTTGATTTCGATTTTATTAAAAAATCGCTTTTTATTCAAAATCTGAACCAGATAAGTGTAGGAAACCCTAATATAGTTTGAAAGAGCATTTAAATCTGCTTCGAATTATTTAAAAAAATACATAGTGTTGTATTTGAAATAACAAAGTTTTTATGTAAAATAAATATTTAAAATAGACCAGCAATTTTTGATACCCCTGTATACATTTAAGGAAACAATAAAATTTTTAGTAAAGTTTATTTCTCTGGCTTCTAAGTTAGCACAAGAATTAACTCTGAAAAGTAATGTACAGATTGTTGACAATTTTTTTTATTATAGCATGCATTAGAGATGTGTCGTTCGTGAATGATTCGTTCACAATGATCGAATCTTTAGAAAGACCCGTGATTGACTCGGTCACCTCACGTGACCCTATCAATCATATGACCCGAAACACAAAATCCTCTCCTGCGTGTATTACTGAATTTGAACCTAAAACAACGATCGGATCATTGAAGATTAAAATGAAAAACGAACCAAACGAACTCTTTTCACGTATCGCGTCGCGTTGCGTCGTTCGAATTAAACCTCGATCCGTTCAATGATCAATGCAAACATCCGAGCCGCATTTTAATATCTAATTTACCGTAATTTACGTCTTATATTGTTTTCACATTATTAGTTAATCAAGCTAGGCATCGCGTCATCGCGATGGCGATAATATTTCTTCATATAATGATTAAGATAAAATCATTCATGCATCATTTCATTCAGCGTTCCGAGTTTCGAATGTTCTGAATAAGTTACACTGAAACACAGTAAAGCGATCATTCATATGAACGAATCATGATGAACGGGTCATTTCAATGAATGACCTGGTGAGACACGGGTCACGGGAATGAACCGGGTCTTCCCATCCCTAGCATGCATATTTAAATATCTTTATATATCTCAAAAACCATAGCTTTTAAACATATTAAACCCTTATCATAAATGACTCATTTTATGCCCAAGAATCCAAAAATGAAATAAAATACCGGGTGTTCCCTAAGAAAATATATATATATATAACTTTGGTATAGATCTTAGTTCTGACACACCCTGTACATTTGAAAATATTTTTAGATTATGCACATTGCCTTTCTACATATACCCATAAAACATTTTGTTTCTACATCTTTCCGTTTTCGTATAATCAACCGAGGTGAATGGGGTGCGCCACCCTGTATATCGGAATCCAGTTTGTGGGGTCTGTTAGCATGTGTCCCTCGCTTTTCTATAAATGAGTCCCCCTCAATTACTTTTTTTTCTACTACACGAATACGCTTCACAAATACTTGTAAAAGTTTTTGGATCATGGTCCGACATGATTTTATTTTGTCACCGTTTTGGGACATGGAATATTCCCATGTACACCCCCGTAAAACTTTGGGATTCATCTTGAGTCGTTTACGGGCCACATTGAGTTTCTTCATGCACTGGGCCAACAAAAAGTGTTGTTGAGACTTTGGTTGTAAATAGAATTGTTCAAATAAGTGTTTTTGATCATCGAGACTTAAACGAGCAAAACATTTTTCTTGGCAACATTTTGTGATCACCTGAAAAGACTTAGCTGCAACATCACGACCTGCCGAGTTGACGCACATTTTCCCAGATTGCCTTTTAAGTTTCCTTGTTTTTCGCGTCACGTTAATCTTCTTACATCTTGTCAATTTATGTCTAACTACTTCCTCATCAGAATCCATTCTCAAAACCTCACTAAAGTGACTAAACACACCGAAACGCTAACGACAAGCAAATCAACAACTAACGAAAACTAAATTTTTGTTAAAACGACCGTTAAACGTTTATTTATAGAGTGACACAGGTTTGCGACATCGTTGCCAAACTTGGCCGAAATAAACATAACATCATGGCGGGTCGATTTCAGCAATCTGCGGAAAAAGGACCCAATATAGTTTATGGTCCAAAGGGCCTCAATTACAAAGCTGAGATGTTTTCTATATTCTTTGGACACCTCCTTTCTTCTTAATGGCGAAAATGTAGGACTTGGAATGGACTGAATTAAATGTCTATGTCTAATGAAATATAGAAATATAATATGTTATTGACAAACTGAATCTGTTCATGTATGTATCTATAGAACTAATAAACTTTTTATTTTCTACCACTTGTAGTAGCCCAGAGTAAATAAAATATCAAAGAATGTAATATGTTTCATTAAAAAACTGCATTATCGTGTAACGACAAGTAAAAATCATTAATATCTCATACGGCAGGCTGAGAAGCCATTACCGAAACTGCAAAGCACAGTAAATTTGTTAAAATTATAACTTTCTCCCACTTGTAGTTTGTAGTAACTCGAAATTGATATAAAATAGAAGAATATATTATGTTACGCTCTAGGTTGCCATTTTAATGCAACTACAAAGAGTAGAAATTAAGAATTATCGCAGGCTTGTAATCTATACCTAGGATGATCACGAAACTTCAACCTAATCTAAATTTGTTCATGAACCTAGGTATTTGAAAATCAAATAGAGTTTCTAGCAGTTAAAAAATAACAAATAAAATAAGCTTTCAGTTTTTTATTTAAATATAAGTACCTAGTGGTTACAATAAGTAGATAATAATAAATTTAATTATTTATATTATTTTAACTATTGTAATTATTGTTTATATGAAAAACGCAATTATTATAAACTGGTAGGATTGGCAGGTTGAATGGAAATAGTTGCTTGTCTTTGTAGAAGTTGAAGCAGACCTCATTGCGTCAATTATTTCCTGATGATGGCCCAAATCTATTTGCAGATATGGTTTTATGGAGTGGCTGCTACCATGCCCTGTTATTTTAATTAATTGCTGTTCTCCAATTCCCGTTTTGGCTAAAGTTGAAACAGCAGTGGCCCTTGCAGAATGATTTGTTATCTTGATCTTGTTAACATCGATTCCAATCAATGATGCCGCCGATTTGAACCAGAAAGATATTGTATTTTGTCCAACGGACTGTTGTTGTACCAGCCTTTGGAATTGGGGTGCTGCCAGTTTGGATTTGGAGTTAAAAATAAACGGTTTGTTTTGATGAGATGGCCGCGCTTGCTTGTTAGTTTTTTGAACAGTCTAACTGGGCATGTTTCTTTATTGATTGTATTCGGTACTAGCCACTTACTGTCAGCCATTTTTTTTTGAACCGTCTTGAGTGGTCTTGGAAAAAACCGGGTTATACTCAATGCCGCCTGTTGGTTCCTCTTGATTTTCAATGTCCTCCACAAAATATTCTATTGTTGCTGCCGCTCCTTCATTTCCTCTCCAGGTCAATTCATAAGCAGCAATGTGAAAGAACTATCTTTGCAATCGTTCCGGAGTGTTTTCGTCCCAAAGCTCAATAATCTTTATCAACTCGGCTGCTGATAATACGGATGAACTTGACTTTCTCTTGGTTGGATCCATTTGTAGCTTCTGACGCTTAGCATTTTTTGCAGCTCTTGCGTTCACAAATTCTATGTCAGAGAATGGATTAAATTTGCGATTATACCTACCTTTCGAAAAAATATTCCTGCAACTACTTGGCTGTGAAGTTCCATAAAACTTTGATAACACTCCTTGTAGTCTTCAGAGTCCTTTTTTCGCATGTTGAACCCATAGTCTTCAAGAATAAGCGCCAGTTCTTCCACAGGTATATCCGTTCTGTCGAAATCATACGATTTTTCTGCGCAAAAGTTTGTAAACTGCTTCCATACGCTTGACTTCGATTTCCTAGTATTCGCGGGTGTCAAGTGCTTAATCTCCTGGCGAATATTTTCTTTGCTTTCTTGACCGAAGCGAAACATTTTTTTTAAGTCGTGCCGCTTGACAGCTTCAAACTGAAATCATGAAATAGTTTTTAGGTTTGGGTGTCACTTAGTTACCAGAGTAACTAAATAATTAAGTCGACCAAAAATCAAAAAATACATTTTATTTGATTTTCAAACACAGTTTGGTGTGGAATTTTCTTACCGAATACCACACGAGGTCAAATTAAATCCAATTTGGCCAATCCAAAAAAAAATTCCGGAAATAATTTGACCTCTAGTGGTATTACTAGAGAAAATTTGGACTTCAATGTTCAAAATATGAAAAATATTAATACTGGCTTTATTTTTTTTTGTTCAAATACGTAAGAAACAAAAAAAAAACGAAAATATGTCAAAAATATATTTCTCAAAAAAGGAAAGTATAAATATAGGTAATAGGTACTATTCCCAACCATCTTTACTCGTAAATGTCAGCATCACGTTCGATATCTTGTTCGCCGCCACTCGCAGTGCTAGCCGTAGTCACATTTTCAGTGTTAAAAAGGGTCCTTGTGTAAAATTGAATATCTCCCGAAATAACCATTTTAACAAGTTTTGTCACAGATTCGAACTTTTTTGGTTTTATTTTCAGGTAACTGTCGCCGTAGGCCAAGTAGGATTACTAAAAATTCTTCTGTTCATACCCACCTTGTACAGAGCCATAGTGTTGCTTATTCCTGTCATTGACTCTAGCGTGAATGGGTTTTCCGGTTTCAAATTTAACAAAGCGAGTTTTAGAAATACCTGGTACGGACGTATGGCAGAATCCATTGTTTATAATCTTTTACTTTAAGAACTCTTACTTACTAAAACCAAACCAAATCACCTGGGGACAACTATCCGTTTGATCGATGACTGTGTTGAAAAAATACGACCTTAAAGGCATTTTTTCCTGCATGTTTTTATAAGTTCTACGTAAGTCTCGGGATTGTCAACAACTTCTAGTTTCAGTCGTTTTTTCTCGATAGCACCAAAGTCCCTATCGACTGGCATCATAGAGTGCCCTGGAATAGGATACCATATTTCAATGTCATTGAAGACGTTTCGTTTACTGGTTTAGATAAGTAAAAAGAATTCGATTTTTGTTTTGGCTGAAAGCGTTGTCACAAAAAGTCTTTAGTTTTGTCTGTAGCGGATCCCTGTATTTTTCGATATACTTGGACAAACACGTTATAACCTCATTCGCCCTTTTTGGGCAAAGTTCTCTGTGTAAGTATACATTGTTGTTTTGCGAGTTTTTAGGTTGTGAATGCCAAAAACATGTAGCCATAACTGACTAATATAATATTCGTCTTGTGCGTTAGTCACAGGCAAGGGGAGATTCTTCTCATAATCAAAACATATTATCATTTCAGATATATCTGTTGATTTCTGAACTTAAGCTAATTTGGTTTTGAACACGTCAGCTTTTCTCAGATGAATTTCTTTGTCTCTTTTAAGGGTTTTCAAAGTTGTCTCATTAGATTCAAGTTCGGCTTGAGTTATATTAATTAGGAATTTTGTACAGGTGTTGTATATATCCTTTCTTGGATATCCAAAGGAAATATTGAATTCTTCATTGAATACCTTAGCGAAAATCCCATATGAGATTTTATTGTCAGAATATGCATTAACATTTTCGTGTAGTTTAGTGATTGACAGATTAGGGTCAAGATATTTTCTGTTACGGCTATCAGATCTAGTATAGTGCGATTCTCGAGCTGGCAATTCAGCAATAAACTTCCTGACTTTGGCGAGAGTTTCTAATGGCGTTCTGTTTGGCCTGATGGCATGACGGCCTCTGTTTTCTGTTGGCTGGGCTGCGGTTCTAACTTTTTTCTCTAATCTCGATTTGAAAATCCCGTGGACAGCTAAAAAAGCCTTTTGACACAAAGAAACTTTTTCGTTTTTAGAATTACTTCATAGGAGAAGATTGTACGACTTCTCGGTCTTTCATTGAGACGCACACGAGATCGGGATTTTCTATTTTTCTTTACACAATTTGCAAATTTTGCAAATAAATTGTTTGTTCTGAATGGGTTGATAGATTACAGTATCTTTCAAAAATTGTTGTCTGCTCTAAAGCACTAAGTTTAGTAGCACATTTACACCTACAGTTACCAATTTCACGACGTTTATTCTCCTTAAACAGTTTTTGCCGTTTTAAACTCCTTTTCCATTTTTCTGAGTTTCGAAGTCGCTTTTTACCTTTTGGAATGCGTGCTACATCTTGAACAGGAACTGTGTTATCGGCTAAATCTTCTACAGCGTTAGTTTCACCATCATTTTCGCTGCTAGACCCTGAACTAACCATTCCAGATACATTAGGGTGACCATATTTTTGTTGACCAAATGCTGGAGGGGCAAAATTAGGAGGGGGGGGGAGGGGGGTATAGTATGAAAAAACAACTTTTTTTCAACACAAAAGCAAACAAAATTCTTTATAATAACTTATAGCAACTTATAAATACTTCTCGGCAGAGTGAGTTTTTTTATCTGCGAACTCTCCATAAGTGCTTGCAATTTTGCAGGGAACAATACACGTAGCTTTAAGGGTCTCTACACTTATTTGCAACTTTTCATCGGTCCAATAATTGTTAATTATTGAAAACTGTCTCTCGGTGGGTGCATTGGTTCCGGGCAAACACAAAGAAAACTGAATTATTTTTTCACTATCAAACAAAATATTTTTCTTTTCAAAAAAGTTAAACACCTCAACCCATTTTAAATCCACCGGTTTATTTTCATTTTTCCAACTTAGTAATCTTTGCTCTGATACATATTCTTTCAAATACGTAATTTGGTCAAATAAAGCATTTTCATCAATAATTTCTTTATCATGAGAAAAGTGGTCCCTAATAAAAAGCAAACTACCTTGAACTTCTTCCCAGTGTACAACGTTTTTTAGCTCAGTCCATTCAAAACAGTCAATCTCTACAAGTTTTACTGACCAAATTTCTAAGTAGTCCAAACAATGTTTATAAAACATTTTTACATTAGATATAAACCATGCCTCATTGATAAGATCACTTTCTGAAGTTTTTTTTTAAATCTTGTTAAAAAAGGGGTAGAAATGCGTTATTTAATCTGGCTTTAAGTTTTAAAATAAGATTTTTTATTTCGCGGGAAACCTCGACAATAGTATTTGTGTTGGTTTCCACATTTTTTACATAGTCCGAAAACGAAGAGGCCTGAGAATGCAGAAACTTTAACCACAACTCCGAAGTATCATTTAAAAAAAAAATTCAATATAAACCGGACATTTATCTATGGATAGAAAATACGACTTTAAGGGTACAAATAATTCGAGAATTCTCTCAATGACAGGAAGCAAAGAAAGCCACCTAGTTTTACTATTACTTAACAATCTGCGGTATTCAATATCTGCTTCCTCACAAAATGTTTTTAAAGTTTCTACTCTAACGGTAAAAATATAGAAATGGCTATATATTTTGTTTATAACAATATTATAACTTTTAATTCTTGGTTTGAGGTCATGTAAATAAATATTTTAAAGATTTAATACATTAATTATTATTTATTGATAATTTTTTTTTATTTTATGACGTTTGGACCATTAACTTGGTCTTTTTCATAATGATTCTTCTACTTGTTCCATCTGTCAGGATTAATAATATTTACATGTAAAAACAGTTAAAAATACAAAAATAAAGCAATAATGACTTACCCTGAACGTAGATTTGTACTTTTTGTTAAAACTTAATCCTAATTTTTAAAAGTCAACAACACATGCACACACAGATAACATATACATATTTTAGAATGAATTTAGAATGAGTGGGAGGGGGGTTAATCACTTCGACCTTACAGATCCATTGTGTCCCCCTTTCTTGAATCATAACTCATCATACAGTCCCAGGGCTTTGACAAAAGCCAGTATCTGGGACGGTTTTATAGAGGGTAGTTCTCCATCTCCAATATCAGTCGTACCAAAATTCACATGGCACGAATGGTTTGTCGTCTCCGGCGCACTCAGTGATGAGGTGTACTGGTGTTTCAACCATCTTCCCCACAGAATCTGCATTCGCCGTTTCTTCTTAGTTTCAATCTGCTGAGGTGTTCATTGAGGAGACAGTGTCCTTTGATATTCGTGAGCAAATTGCACTCGTCTTTGTTTATTTAGTTCTGTTAAATATATTTTGTTTGCAGAACATCTATTTTTGAGTTCGAATCCCCGAATTCTTCTTCGAGCTGTAATTGAAGATCCAGGAACATGTGATTCTTCTTTAGCCTTAATAGCGGTTCCGAATGGTTGTCCCTTAAATAATTAATTAAATTTATATCTTCGTCATCGGTGGAAACTTTTGGGCGACCAGAACCTGGGTTTCTCACAATATTTCCATGTTCTCGAATTTTGGATTTAGCCAACAACACTGTTTTTTTATTTATCCCTAATGCATCTGCAATGTCCCCTTATGGGAACCCCATTCTTTAATCGCGTAAATATAATCAATTTTTGCTCTGAAGTTAAAGGCATTTTTTAAAAATTACGTGACACTGACACAAGAATTCTTTTGACACTGATTTATCAGTTTGAAAGAATATATTTTATTATAGACCAGCAGATTAAAGGTTGATTCTCACTATACCTTCCATTTCCATTCCATATCCGTTCCGTATTTTTTATTGTATTGACGCTATACGTAAGCTTCCGTTCTATGTCTGTTCCATACTTTTTATTGTACGATTTATACAGGGTTGTTCACTACATACGACACGGAGTTTTGTAGCTAAACGATTAGATTTTTACAAATTGTAAGTTTTGGGTTCGTTGAAGGACTATTAGAGCTACAATTTAAAAATATTTTTACAGGATACAGAGTGTCCCAAATAAATAAAAAATATCAAAGTTGTGTTTTTTTAAATGGAACACCCTGTATATTATTACATTTTTAGTTTCTACGATTAAAATAAAGGTAAGTTTGATAAAGGTTTATTACACTTAAACCTTACCGTTTTTGAAATCTTTTCAATTTTGTGAAATTGCAATCAAAATTTTAAGGCTTCATTTCTCCCAGGGTATCAAAGTTTTTAATACTAAATATTTATTGAAGTTTATTTATCGATCAGTTATTGTGCTGCAATAATAAAAATTATACTACCTTATACAGAGTGTCCAAAATTTTATTTTAAATAATTAATATCTTTAAACGGCAATAACTTGTTTAATTTAAATGGAACACCCTGTATATTTTATGCGAATCAGATGCACAATTTAATTTTCTATCAAATTGTATTATACTATTTTTTACCTATCTCTTCAAGTTTCCGTAGAAAATGAATTTTCTTGTAATTTAAAACTCATTTATCAATATACCCATGGAATACTGACATTTAGATTATTTTTAAAGATGTACCAAATTTTTAAAGAGTACAGATACTAATATTGTCGATATAGTTTGTTTATTTCATTAAAAATTAAAAAGAAACTGTTTAAATATTTGTTAAAGAGGACCAATTAATATGATTCCAGTATTCAAACTACATTAATTGACTGTTTGCGTTGATTAATAATAATTACTCCAAATACTAAAAAACTGAATTTTGTATGTGTATTAAACAGTGTGGTAAAAAGTAACACCTTAAAAATGATATTTCATTTTTTGACAAATGTTTATTTATACATTTTCATAACTTATTATTATATGATTTCTGATTCAAATCCACATTTATTTAGAATAATTTATTAACGAACATAATTAAGTATGTAATTAATTAGTATTTGGGCGGAAATAATGGTGGTATATTTAATTAATGGTATACTCTTTTATAAAGATTTAAATAGTTTTCTTTTTGCATACAGATGGGCTAGTAATATTATCATTTTGCTAAAAACAATAATATTACTAGCCTGTACATTTTGTACCTTTGTTGCTTTAAAAACAATCTAAAATGTCAATATTCCATGGGTATATTGATAAATGAGGTCTAAATTATAAGAAAATGCATTTTATACGAAAACTTGAAGGGATAGGTAAAAAGTAGGGTAATACAATTTGATAGACAATTAAATTGTGCATCTGATTCTCCTAAAATATACAGGGCGTTCTATTGAAATTAAACAAGTTATTGCCGTTTATAGCTAGAAATAAT
Organism: Sitophilus oryzae; assembly: GCF_002938485.1. Classification (NCBI taxonomy): domain Eukaryota; kingdom Metazoa; phylum Arthropoda; class Insecta; order Coleoptera; family Curculionidae; genus Sitophilus; species Sitophilus oryzae. The sequence continues at coordinate 738,045 of NW_022146261.1, read as the reverse complement.
TTAAAATAAATTTTTAAGACACTCTGTATGAGGTAGTATTATTTTTATTATTGCAACCTAATAACTGATCAATAAATAAACTTCAGTAAATATTTAGTATTAAAAACTTTGATACCTTAGTATTAAAAACTTTGATACCTGAACTTAGCTACAATACTCCGTGTATTTTTACGAAAATTTTATTTTAAAAATATGTATCTTTTGAAAAAGTTAATAGTATCCTATACTTGCTCAAGAGGTGAAAGAATAAAAATATCAGCAAAATGTTAACAGATGCATTGTCCTATTCATTTACATGATATAATATTTTATGTAAACTGAAGGGAAACGGAAGGGAGCTGATATGGAAGGTATAGTGAGAATCAACCTTTAATCATATTTTGTTGTACTACTTGTTTTTATCGCAATGGTACGTATGGTCACCCTAAGATACATTAATCCGCCGATTGTTTTCGTGAGGATCATACTCTCTGCCCGAAGTTACATCTTCACTACAACTTGATTCTAAAATAAAACAAAAAATAGTTAAATCGTTTTTTACACTAACGCATGTTCTTTTTTTATTTTGTAAACATTTAAGCTGTTTTCAATATAATATCATAAAAATTGATTGATTCTTACCAATATCTGACATTTTTTTCAAAGATACTTGACTAAAATCACAAAAAACTCAAACAATTTACAAATTATAGGCGGTACGCCAATATTTACTTCTCAAAAAATTTGTAGGTTAGAATATCTTGGAATGTCAGTAGCAAAAAGTGGATAAGTCCGTGGAGTTAGCCACTTTTCGATACTTAGCTACTTCTTGCATTGAAATGACAATCGACTAGAATATCGACATAAGGATTTTCACGTAGAAGGGTGCTTCTTGTCACATATTTGACCTCGTCAACGTATAGAACAGATAAATTCGTATAGATGGCGGTACTTAACTCAATTTCATACAAATATGGACTTAGCCTCTTGTTGCACTGACCTCTTCAATTGACGTTGGCTATACTTTTATAGTCAAGTTGGTCTTATGACGCAAGGAAATCGAGCTTCCTCTAGTATTTAAAAACGACTCCCATGATGTTTTTGTTTTTATGGGGTTTAATTTTTTTATGACTTTTTGTTTTGTACCACACGATAATGCCAAAAGTCATATGGTATCCTTGCAATACCTCGCAATACCAAACTATTTTATCAAAGGACTCACATCACTCGACTCGACACCATAGCTTCTGTCGTCGGCGTCGCTACTACCATCAACATCAGAGATATCTTTATTTTCAGGGAAATTGATATTAACAGAAATAGTTTTTTCGTAATGGATTTCAGAAGTGTCGGAATATTATTATCAGCAAGGACTCGTAAAAAGAAATTGGTTGGATCTTCTGCCCAAACGCTAATTTTGCCATCGAATATTCTGAGTTTAAGGTCACTGGAGGAGTATTTAAAATTTCATTATCAAAATAAAAGTAAACTGCAGCCTGACGCTTGCAAAAACTGCCCAATTTTTCAATTAGACAAATGCAAGATCCGTTGATCCCATCCACATAAAAAAATAATTCACTTTTGTTGCTCATACAGGGTGGGGCGCAGTAACTTCCTTTTTTCCGAGAGCAAATTAAAAACAAGTACTGCTTATAAAAAATATTTATTTTCTAAAAATGAATATATGCAATTGAAAGTTTTAATTCATATTGTTTTAAACAAAACGTTTTGAAGATGGTGCCCTCCATTATCTATGCATTGTTGTACTCGATTTTGAAAGCTTCCCATTACACGTTCCAACATAGCTAGTGGAATTTGAGCTATTTCTTGCCGAATACAATTTTTTAGCTGCAGAAGGGTTGTGGGGCGATGTTTAAAAACCTCCGCTTTTAGATATCCCCACAAAAAAAAATCGCAGGGGGCTATATCAGGCGAGCGCGCTGGCCAGGTGATGTCACCCCGAAGAGAGATGAGTCGCCCGGGGAACATTGCCCTTAAAACTTCCATACAAGCACGGGATGTGTGGGCGGTTGCACCATCCTGTTGAAACCACACATTTTCTCGTTCCATTTCTTCAAGACGTGGTGCAAAAAAAGTTTGCAACATGTTCACATACCGCTGTGAATTGACGGTAACTGCTCCTCCATTATCATCCTCGAAGAAAAAAGGACCAATAATCCCATTTCTAGACATCGCGCACCAGACTGTCACTCTATCACTGTGCAGGGGCCTCTCATGAAGTTCCCGAGGGTTATTGTCACTCCAATAGCGCATATTTTGCTTATTGACGCAGCCGGATAGGTGAAAATGTGCTGCATCACTAAAGAAAACCAGTGCGTCATGGGGTAAATCTTCCAATAAAGTTTCGCATGCCGTTACGCGGTTATGAAAATCACGGGGTAACAGTTCTTGCACAACAACCATTTTGTATGGATGAAAGTGAAGCTCTTTGTGAAGTATTCGACGCATTGATCGGTTAGATATTCCTAGGGCTGCCGCATGCTTGCGAGCAGAGCGCCTTGGAGATCTCAGAATGGACTGTCGAACTGCCTCAACATTATCTGGCGTTGTAACGGTCTTTTGTCGTCCCGGGCCTTTTTTGATCACATTTCCGGTTGTTCTGAAGTTCTCTACCCACAAAAGAATTGACTTACGGTCGGGAACTGAACCCCTGGGCTGAATCCCAAAGCGGACACGGAACGCTCGTTGCACCGCTACAAATGAATTGCTCGAAAAATACGCTTCCACTGCAAATGCACGCTGTTCTCTTGTCCACCTCATTTTTACGACTGCAGCGTATACAAAACAAAAGTTGCCGAGTGCCTGCGTTCAGCGCCTGTTTCCCCACTCTTCTACGATCTCAACTGCTGTTACAGTGTGATCGCAAAAAAAGGAAGTTTCTATGCCCCACCCTGTACTTGGAATTTCATACAATTTTTCAATATTCCATTTTACACGTCCCTTTTTTTCTGATGATTTTTTTTTAGTTAGTAATCTTGCTTTAGGATTTCAGGAGTGAACAAAATTTCTAATCCGTTTTTGGTAATACTCTTCTAAACAAGTAACAATAAAATCTGTCAGGGCTAAAATGTTGTACGCCTTATTTCGTATTAGAACGAAAGAATACGAATAATATATAAAAGAATATATATATAGTCCTTGAAGAGACGGATGCTGACTTCACAAAAGCTGTTTGTCAGGTGACCATGGGTGCATGGGTTTTTTGAAGGTAACCAATCCGCTGTGGATATTTTCTAAGTATAGAACTCTTATCGTTTCTTTCATTTTTTATCACAATTCTCATTTATAGAGTTAACGTATACGTTGTCGGCTGCGGGGAACTTTTGGAGTATTTTTTCCGCCTTGTCTAGCTCCGGGCGGAGGAAATTTCGACACTAAGCAGGTAGCGACTAAAATTTAATGGCAATTTTCGACACCAGCCCCAAGTTCCGTTTTTATCTGACAGGTATATTCGACACCAAATAAATATAGCTGCGAAATAAATAAAATATCATAATTAATTTATATATTTATTTTAATAAAAATAATGTACATTTTATATTTTTAAAATTAATAATATCTGAATACAATACTTATTAATAATATCTGAATACAATACAATTTATTTGGTATTATAGGAATGGTAAGACATAGCTTTTATAAAATCTAACCTACATATTTGTTGGGATCGTAGTTTATCCACCATTTTCTCCATAAATACCAATTTAGCCTTAACGGTATTATCTTTGACTTTTGCTGGTATTTTTAAACTATTTATTTTGACATAAGTCTCTACTTGAAATTCTTTTAACTTTTCAATAAAAATAAAAATAGAAGGATGCGTTGAATAAAAAGAAGTATTAAATCTTGAATGAAAGGATTCACAGGCATTCGTAGTCCTCGCAATAGACGGATTCTGATTAGACCATATGTGCGGTGGAAATAGAGCGCTATCGATTATGTAATTTTCCAGTAAATAGTCTGCATATAAATCAAGTGACGCGTTTTTAGGTTTATATGACATAAGATCATAAACAAAGCAATCTTCAACATCTACTGGATTTAAATAAGTTAAACCAAACGTATGTCTTAACCATTTTCCAATTTCTGAATTTGTATCCTTATATTCTTGTACCAAACCCAAAGATTGAATTTTTTTAAACCAGTTCTGATGTAAGTGAAAACGGCATCCACTAATTTTTACATTTGGCCACATAGACAATAAAGCACAGTGAATTGCTTTTTCAAAGTCCACAAATATTTCAGTTGGCTCTAATGATAACTCAAATGTTTCAAAAATCTTTGACTTTAATAAAGAAAATAAATGTTTGTATGTCATTGACAATTTGTCCTTTAACAAACAGTATGCTAAAGGTACATAATGTCCATTTTCAAAGCCATGTATTGTAAATAATTGGAGAAAAAATTTGGTACTGTATGAAAATGTACCATCCATATACAAAGTTTGTAGTTTACACAACAAACGAATATTTGTCTCGCATGAAAATACAATTACATTAAATTCAGGATGATTTAAAAACAAAAAACTTTCATTGCGACAGGTTTTAGGAGAATAATTACTAACCGCGTTATGAACTTCTGATATGCTTCTAGGTAACGGACCTGGTAACAGTTTACGACGACAGTTGTAAATGTTTTTTCTTATGCAAGCTATGTCAGGAACCGTTAGCAAATTGGCATCACACTCAGTAACAGCAGTTCTTGTAATTTTTGCAGGCTTTTCTGATATATCCTCTTCGGCTTTTCTTTTACATGCATTGGTAACCATCTTTACTTGAAGCTTTTTCGGATCGGCTTCATGATTATGTACCAAATCACGTCTTGTGATGGTGAGGTCATTACAGCCTATTGTAAACACTTTTGCGGAACACTTAGTGTTTCTTTGAATGCAGCGCCAAAATATCTCGCCGCTTTTTAACACTTTCTGTTTTGAGAACGAATGATTCTCCACCACTAATAAATCTCGACCACGGGAACTTTTTATCAAACTCATGTTTAAAATATCTATAAGTGCACTAGTCAACGTCAAACAATAAACTCAACTGAATAATTTTCGTGTAAATTTAGTCACAAGTACAGAAGTGACAATAAATATTGGGGAAACCCAATTAATTACCTACCTACCTGCTTTAGGGCGCGGTGTCGAAATTTCCTATAATAAAATTTGACCCCTCGATTACCCCAGGTACAAACACAATTTGGTGTCGAAAGTTCGCCCGCGCCTAGCTCCCAACTGATAACGAGACAGACTGCTGAAGTTTAAAGATGTCGAGGTTTGGGGTCTGGATTGTTTTAAGACAGTTTGCTTAGAGATATTCCTAACAGTTTTCAGTTGGCGTGATGACATTTGTAATTCCTTTGCTGATTTTAGCGCCCGTCTAAATTCTCTCCATCCATGCTATAGGAAATTCCGCCAGTGTATTCTTCCATTCCTTGTTTAAATCGTAAGCTACCCCGGTTTGGGTGCCAGTTGAAGTTCCCGTTGTGGCCAAGTTAATGGCCCAAAATCGACTGGATACACGTACAAGTCTTTTAGATACTTAACACATATTTCGTGGCAGCTAACTTAGTGCATGAACATGAACCTAGTGGCTAAGCTGATACTGATATCGTGTCATCTAAACGGCACTAATTGACGCGTTCGAGGCAGCTACTTCCCGTCGAATTCTCCTTTTCATTTGTCTCCTATAACTTCCCCATAGCTTGAGGCCTAAATTTATCACTAGGAGCACTACGATTAAGTATAAAATAATTTTTACGTTCTTGTTGACGTTGTATTCTTGCTCTTGCACAATAAAGTTTGAATTCACTACCCCATTTTCTTGGACTTCTTGCTTAGTCTGTTTCGATCCCATCACTTTCGCCGCCGTGTTATCTACCACAAAATCTTGCCTAAAATCATTTAAGACTGGCAGGATCGCCATGTAAAGTTGTTCGAAAAAATACTCATGTGTTTCGTTGGACGTTCGTTTATTCAATACTTTATTAGTGCCGAATCTGCGACATGGTAACATTGATGTTAATATAATATTGCTCATCAAAACAATAAATTGTAACATTGGTTATTCTAACTGGGTTACTGTGACTAGGTTATTATGATACATTGATGACCTGCTTGAGTTATTGTTGTTTGGTAATATCTAAATATGAAAATGTAACAAATATTTTCCCTACGTTTGTAATATATAATCCAAACTTGATTGTTTTGTTTTACAAAATCCAAAAAAGTGTTTGCTGCACTTTGGGCTTCTTTGGAATTGGAACAATCAATAAATTTCAGAAATCTTTCTTCTACTTCCAAACCTTTCGCAAATCTAACAACTATTGATAGCTGTTCCTCTTTAAAATGTCGGGCTTCGTCAGCCATCAAACTCATGTTTCAATAATTTTTGATTTTCAAAACAATTTTTTGCAGAGAAAGCTGAGAAACAATTTTGATTATTTCGTTCTGCACCTTGGGACTACAGTAACTAACAGAAAATAATTCCGTCATTTCCAAAAAGTTTTACCTACTTTTTGAGGAAATGTCTTCTCAATGTTCTCTCAACAACTTGTCGTAACAAAACTAAAATTTTGTCGACCAATTTTTTCATGTATTCCCGGTTTTCGGAAAGTTGTAACTCCTGAAATGACATCAGTTGTTTTGAAACGGTTCCAGGTTCTGAATGAGATGTGGTTTTCTTGTATTTTCTCTGTACATTTTTGCACGACTAGAATGATATCCTAATTTTTCGTGCTTGGCCAACGATCCAAAATTTTTTTTTCATATGCGAAATCCAGTTTTAACAAAAGAACCACCCGTTGGCCAGGTGTTTCAGTTTCAAAAGAATATTTACCTTTGCGAAGAGAATGTGATAAGTGGATAAGATGGTACTTAAACTACTGAATTTTCAAAACTTACTTCGACGTCAATCAATTTTACAACAGGGAAGGACCACCCGTCGGGCAGGTGTTTGCGAGGGTGGATTGTCAGCCAAAAAAAAAGGTTCGGTTCGTTATCGACCCATTTTACAACAGAGAACGTTTTCAGGTGTGCCAGATGTTTCAGTTTCAAAAGAATATTTATCTTGGCGTAGATAATGTGGGAAGTTGGTACTAAAAGGATACTTAAGCTACTGATTTTTCAAAATTTGGTTCAACGTCAATCAATTTTACAATAGGTAAGGACCACCCGTCGGGCAGGTGTTTTCAGGTTTAGACGTTCCAAGAAATTTTACATACGCTACTTATACGTCTTATACGGCGCTAATAGTTTTGATTTTTGCCTTTCTGTTCTTGGTTCAATCCCCGATAAGGGTGGTTTTTCAAGATTTAATTTTTTTATTGTTAGGCTTTCTTTTACAAAGGGAATATCCAACGTAATTTTCTTTTTTTATCTATAGAAATATGAATATATTATTATATAGAAATAAAAAGAAATATATATAATATATAAAAAGAAAAAAAAAATATACAGGGTGTCCCAGAAATAAGTGCAAATATTTTAAGGGGTGGTAGATCTCGATAAAAGAAACATATTTTCTCTTTAACGTTTTTCAAATAAGTCCAAAATAACGGAGTTATTTTACTTTGAAAATTTCCAAAAAAAATGATTTTTTGCTTAAATTTTGAGAACCACTTGATTTTTTGTGGATTTTCTTTCTTGTAAATTTAATCTACTACCTATGTTGCCATATTATCAAGAAATTATGTTTTTTAAATAAAAACTAAAAAAATTTCCAAAAAAATTTTCAAAAAATTCCGAATTTTCAAAAATTTTTATTCGCGAAAAAAACCTCATAGGCGTGTTTCTGGGGTTGAACTATACTACCAGTTAAAATATTTGCACTTATTTCTGGGACACCCTGTATATAGAATATAACTCATAAAAATAAATTAAATTAATATATATGGGGTTCTAAGATTTTTTTTATTTATAGTGAGATTGTTCTAAGATTATTTTATTTCATAATTTTTAACTATATACAAAAAAAAGTAATTTTCTTTTATTTTATCTATGGAATATATCTCATAAAAATAAATTAAACTAATGTATATGGGGTTCTAAGATTTTTTTATTTATAATAAGATTGTTCTAAGATTATTATATTTTATAATTTTTAACTATATACAAGAAAAAAATTTAAAATTTTTAATTTATAAATTTAACTACCTATACAAAATACTTTTTTTTTTACTATTTTATTAACTATACAAAATACTATTACACTATTACAATACTATTATACAAAATTATACATATTACTATATACAAAAAAAATATATTATTGCAAACAAAAAAAATATACTAAAAATTACACTTATACATAAAAAAATATTAATTTTCAATAAACATTGCCGCTAGGCCGTCCTTTTGAGATTTTTGGATGCTCATTTTTTTTGAGCATCAAGCTCCAATTTGGCTCGCTTTAGGGCTTCCTCTGCCTTCTCCACTACCGCTTCAGCCTTCGCCACCGCGGCTGCACCATCCTCTTGATTTTTTTTATAGGTCTTCATCCATATCTGGATGTGTTGCGCCAAACCAAGCTTCTCCACAGGTGATGGTGCGACACGATGTGATGACAAAGACCCCGACAATGTAGCAAATGTTGTTGATGATGATGGAGATACTGTTTTCTTTCTTCTCTTCTCCGTATTAGTTTCATCCATCGTCAACATTCGCTTTAAATTTTGTAGAGCTGAGCCGGGCGAATGGTGTTCCTTCGATATTCTTGATTCTTCTTCTTTTTCTTGATATTTCCTGTTGTCTCCACTCTCGTTTTGAACGAGATCTTCAAAATCTAATCGAGATCTTTAAAATCTAATAAATGTGTAGTTTGGATCTTCGCAGTCCGGAAGGGAATTTAAGATTTCTTCACCATTTAGAGAAGACATTTTTTTTAACTCTTCGGCAATATCTGAAGACTACGGACTTGGAAAATATGAGTCTGATTACGGGGGATTCGGATTTTTACTACTGGAAGGGGCTTACCTTTACGGGTAAGGCGATGAATTTCCTTGACTTCGAACCCTTGAGAGGTCAAGTCGTCGATGATCATTTCATTCTCGATGTCAGTTTCGATGTTTTTAATTACGATATTTAGGTCCCTTTCTTCAGGGAGAAAAAATTTATAATAACTTATCTTCTGACACTTGAAGTAAGCTGTTATGAGCCTGTGATCGGCGATAGTGGCGGGGCTAATTTTTATACCGTCTGCGAGTTATACTCGACCACAGTCGAGTATCTCTCAGAACTATTGGAGTGGGCTTAGTGGATGTCTATTGGGTAGGTTTTTCTTGCTGCGTTTGAGGAGCAGCAGAGGGAGTAATTTCTGCAGGAGCCTGTCTAGCAGGGCTGCTGGGACGAATTTTTGGATCTTCCTCAGAGGTACCGGAGGAAGATGGACCTGAGGAAGATGGGCCTGGAGTGGGGAGCGGGGGGAAATTTTCATGTTGGGGGGAAGCAGCCCTCTCTGCTATTTTCTTGGTTTTTACTGAAGAGAAGGAGTCGTCAGAATTACTCTGACATGCCCTCTTCTTTTTAAGGACCTTCCTCTTGGGGCTAGGACCCTCTGGCTTTTCCTTTGGAGTTTTTGAATTTGACGACCATTTGACAGGAGAGTTTCGCGAAGACGCTCTAATTCGTCTAAAAGTTTGAAATATTTAGACTGGATATCGTCTAGATCATCTGGGTGGATGCGAGGACGAGTGTCGCTCGAATCGGTTTCGTACGAAATGGAATCGTCTGATTCCATTGGGATATCATTAGTGGGAGTTGTGGAGGAAGAAGTTGATGAACCACTAAGGCTCATTTTGGGGAGTCCCCGGACGACGTCCAGGGATGCGAAGGGGTTGTTGGATGGCAAAACAATAATAATATAAAATATTCACTTACCTGAAAATTGTTCCTGGGGATAAATCACTACACTAATACACTGCACTGCCGGCGCGGTACAATACCGGGAGCGAATTTACTATGAGAGCTGCTATGTTCACTGAACGAAGCGCGGTACTCGACTGATCTAATGCAATAACGTATGAGGAACTCTATATTATAGCCCATCTCCCTACTGTTACACCCTCTGCGTATACTATGCAGTATTATAGAATAACTAGGAATTTTTAAAACCTATGGTAACATCGCATTCTTCCTTCGTCTAGTTTTCACCCTGAACCCACTAGTGATCTATAGATCTCAATATATTTAATTGGTAAAATTCACAAAGTGGGCGACACCTACTGTCAAATTTGAATACTAGTATAGAGGTGAACAACAAACAAAAATTAGTATTATTTGTCGTGTAGGTTTTTTAAGTTAATTTTATTTTTTGTTCAAATCAGTGTAAATAAGCAGTTTTTACATACAATTTGTTTTAAATATTAATGTTTGGAGTGAATTTTAAGATATAAATAAAGATTCTGTCCCGTATGTACATTTGAATCCTCGGAATCGGTGTTACAAGTTATATGAGGTTAGCCAAGAAATTTCTTTTGAGGATTTTTAAAACTTTTCTGCATTTAAATTTAGTTGTTTTGGTAAGCGATCTTTCAAGTGGTGAAAGATCGCTTACCATTAGTATGTACTTACTAGAAATTATTTTAGTTTTGTATAGTTTGGTATAAATTTTGAAGGAAAATGCAGTCTGTTCATAAAACAGTAGACACCAAATCTAGAAAAATATGTTCAGTGCCTCAATGTTCATCATATTGTACAGCAGATGTTTCATTGCATGCTTTTCCTCAAGATCCTAAGCTATGTAAAATCTGGCAAAACATATTGAAAATTGGAAAGCCGATAACAAAATATATGTTAGTTTGTAGCCTTCATTTTACAGAAAATGATTTCACTATAGGTAAGATATGGAATGTGTAATCGACATGTTTGGTTTTAAATAATATCTTTACTCTACTTTTAGCAACAAATAAGCGACGTCGGTTAGAGAAACTAGTACTTCCTAGTCAAAAAATCCCAAAGACGAGCCATTCATTAAAAAAGAAAATAAAGTCCAGATCGGAGCGACATTGGCTACAAAAATGCACATTAAATGTTGATGAAAATGTAGAAGTAGAAGAGCATGAAATTTCGCTAGAAGTTGATGCTCAATGTGTCAGTGAAGCAAAAGAACATGCTACTCAACTTGCTAGAACTGTTGATGAACCAAAACCTTAATTAGTGCTAGCACGTATGAAGCTCAACATTCACTTATATTTTATAAAGATGCCTCAACAGAAACAAATTTCAGTGACTTTTTGAATTGCCTCAAATTTTAAATACAGATGAGAAATTGATTAATTTTACTGGGATTAATTTTGATATATTAAATACAATTACAAAATGTACTGAGAAAACAGCTACTTTTAACAAGTGCCTCTGGAAAGACATCAGGACAAGACTAATTTTGTGTCTCTGCAAATTGAAAATGAATATTTCATTTGTATGTTTGGCTACTTTATTTAAAGTAAGTAAAAGTATGTGTAGGAATATGTTCTACTCCACTATAAGTCTCCTGGCCGTCAGCTTAAAACCGGGTATATATTGGCCAAGTAAGGAGGAGATCTTAAGTAATATGCCAAAGTGTTTCGACAAATATAGAGATACCTGAGTTGTCCTTGACTGTACAGAGCTGAAAATTCAAAAACTGAAATGTTTAAAATGTAGAGTCAGGACGTACTCCCATTACAAGGGAACACATACTATCAAGTATCTAATAGGAATAACCCCATCGGGATTAATATCCTTTATCAGTGCTGGATATGGTGGTCGCACTACAGATAAAGCGATTTTTAATTATGAAAACGTTATTGATAAAATTGATATGTATGATGCAGTTATGGTTGACAAGGGTATTTTAATTCAAAAGGAATGCGAGGAAAAATTGGTGAAATTAATTAGGCCACCTTTTCTAAGGAAACAGAAGCAGTTTTCAAAGAAGATGCTGAGGCTACAGCTGATATTGCTCGTGCCCGAGTGCATGTAGAAAGGGCTATACAAAGAATAAAAGTGTTTAAAATCTTGAGCGAACAGTTTAATTGGTATTTATTACCATATGTGGATGATATAATGACTGTAATCGCATCAGTTGTAAATTTATCAACACCGATACTAGCAGACAATAAAATTCGTGAATGACTTAAGCTGTATTTTATATGTTACTGAATTTCTATTATTTAAGTATGAAAATTTTGTTGTATTTTTTTAGTTTATAGAATGTACACCCTTAGATAAACACATCATTTATAAGATATTTATTTAAACAATAATAACGCAACATATATACCTAAAATAATTTTCTTTATTAGTTTGCATTTTAATATAACTGAATTTCTATTATTTAAGCATGAAAATTTTGGTACATAGTAATTATTATTTTTTTAATATAGAATGTATACCCATAAATAAACACATAATTTTTAAGATATCATTTATTTAAACAATAATAATGCAACATATGCCTAAAATAATTTTCTGTGATTCTTTTAATCAATAACTCTGCAAAGTTTCATTAAAATTAACATTAATTTTTATGAATGATTTTGAAAAACTCGAATACAAAATTAATTTTGTATTTCTTAAACCCAAAGAAGAGCCATCCCCAATTGAACCTGGCCATAATAAGAATGTGCCTCTTTCAGCTTCATTTCCGTTCCAATTTTAGTTACGAAATCACATTCCGAAAATTTCTCAGGTGGATTATCTTTTTCCTAAAATAATAAGTTAAGAGTTATTAGGAATTAATCCAACAAAATAAGAATTGACAAGAATTACCAATAAATGGGCACTTTATTTCGAGTAATGTCGTGGGGTATCATTCTCAAAAACAACACCATCAGGAGAAAATCCCAGCCATGGAAATGTTGTTGAAACTACTAATCCAGGAGTTACGATTTCATCCTCACATTCTTTTTTAAAAGCCTCCAAGGCTTCTTTCTCATATCTTCTTCCATGTTCAACAAATTTATTCGTAAAATGTTTGGGAAAAAATAACTTTTTGGCTTTATTCTCCCATTCATCTTCCTTTTTAAAAGTAAAAATTGAGTAGCATGTTGAGCCTGACAAAAATTAAACCGATAGAAAATAGACAATACATATTATTTTATTTACATACCTGTAATTCTTAATTTTCTTTCTTCTGACCAAGAACTGGAACCTTGCTCGTATTTTGTTGCCACCTCTAGTACATTGCATGACGATAATACATTTACAATTTCTTGACAACAATCCTGTAAGTTGTATGTACTTATTTCAATTTGATTCTTTAAATGTTTTAACCACTTGGAATTTTCCGCATGTGCAAGAGCAACTTTCACTAGTGTAACAAAATGGCTAAAATATAAAAGTTATTAAAACAATAATTATAGAAACATGTTTAAAAAAAATGTTTACCTATGAAGAGCCAAAGTTGTAGAAGGGTTTGTTGACCGACCTAGAAATCTGGTGAGTGCCGAATCTGGTACACCTAAAAATTTCAGAAAAATATATTAAAATCAAGTAACACAAAAACAATACACTAAAACATTTTCAATATGCAGAAAATTTATTCAATCCTAGCAGAGCACTTTCAACTCTGCTTTCAATTGTGAAGTCAAACTTACTGCCAGAACACTTTTGGATGTAAAACCGAACTTTGTACCTAATCTGCTAATATTAAATAAATAATTATTTACATATAACACATAATTCTATTTTACTATTATAATTATTTTTAATTTCCCAAAAAGAATAGTTAAATTAAATTATTATCTAGGGAATTAGTTATAACAACCTAACAAAATAAATTAATACCTGTGCTAAGAAGAGCAAAATTTTCCCTATCCACCTCTGAGGATGAAGAAAAGACGTATTTATTCTTCACCACTGGGTGACAAAATTCTTTGAATGGCTCAGGCTTATAGGTTTCTTGGACACCCTTCTTTTCCTTTCCCCATTTTTGCTCCAAATCTGTACAGCTTACCACTTCTAAATCCTCATTTCTACAGACAAAAAGACTTCATAAGCTGGATAAAATGGACTTAAGATATCATATAAAAATGGCAAATAAATTACAATAGTGTGTAATATACTGAAGTTCACTCACCTATTAACATAAATTAGAGTGGCTATAATGTGTTTGCAGAAACCTGACATCCCTGCCTTGCAAGAACAACTACAACTCCATTGTTTTACATCACAATTCAATGTAATTGTTATTTCATGAGGTCGAGTAGTCAGGTCAGAGGTTTGTAAACACAAGCTTTTAATCATTTTTGAATTTGATCCCTCTAATCCACATAATATTACATGACCAGCTTTCAAGAGAGCTTCGCCTTCTTTAAGTGGTCTGCTCCGGTTCCCTATGTATTCAATAATATCCGATAGAGTAACCTCTATTTTCGGCATTTTTTCCAGAAATATCACAACACTACAAACTCAGTCTAATACAACGATCTAAAGTACTAACAACTTGTAACAGACCTTGTAAATACAAAATTACACGAACTTTTATGAACAAAATCAAAGAACATATAGTTGAATATACTGACAATCGTCTTGTAAATATGAAAAGATTTTGTTGTTCACCGTTATAGACACCATATTGGAAAATCCTAGCGCCATCTATTGGTGGCCGAATTTCGCCAATAATAACTAGTGATCTCAATATAAACTGAAACAATTATAAAACATATATTCTAAAATAAAGAAGAGATCTGAATATCTTTATTTCTCAATTTTTTTTTGTTATTGAGATATTTTCTGTTATAAATTAACTGTATTTCAGGATACTAAAAATCAACCGTCTTAAACTAAAATTGTTCTAAATTAATATACACTGAAAAAAGTGTATTATTTGTATTTACTTTTGTTGTAACGAAAAAAAAAATAATCACAATAATTATTGTAAATAGCCTTTATTTTAAATCATTTGAAAAAAAAATACTATAATTACAACTTCCTATCTTAACCAATACACTAATTATTTTAAGAGACTTAATATAGTCCTCATTCTATGTTCACACTTTTTTAGACGCTCCTCCCTAATCTGAAGTTCCAGTTGTTGTAGTGCAAGTGTTTCTCGCGCTTCCACTACACTCAATTCAATTTGCTTGAATTCGTCCAAGAACTGTTCCTTTATTCGCACCACTTGGGCGAACAGGTTTCGCTCTTCCTCACTCAAGTAGTCGTCGAAAGTCTGCTCTTCTTGCTGCTGCTGTTGCTGCGGGTGTTGAACCGGTTGCGACTCTTGCTGCAATTGTTGGAGCAGCTCGTGGTGAGGTTGCTGTTCTTGTTTTTCCTTATTGCACTTAGTATTACGTTTTTCACCACCACTTTTTCTCTTATAAGGTGTCTCCTCCTTCAGTATGTTCTTCAACTTTGATCCGGATGGTTTGTTTTTACCCCCTACTGGAGATGGTTTAGGCTGAACCACCTGAATATTTGATATAATATTCACTTTCGGTTTTTTCTTAATCCTCTTCCACCACTTTTGCAAATATGCGATCAAACTCTTCACTCTCAAGTTGGAAATCGATATCATCACAACTTATATTTGCCATTATAGTCTGCGTATTAAATAGGTTATGTTCGGACATCTCTCGCTAGGAAAACTAATGAAATTTATACTGTTGAGATACTTTTTATATACGAACACCCCACTACAAATTCTCCCTATACCTGATGCATGCGGTTTGAGTATTATTCTTCAATATGTTTCAAGGGTAAAGTTACGTTATACAGAGTGTATCTTAAATGTTCGGTTATATACTTTAACCTTAAAAAGCCCTTAACATCAAGATATAAAGGGCGCGTTCAGGGACGGTTAGCGGCTGCCTAAGCGGTCTCTTTTTTCACACAAAAACAGCCAGCCGTTTAGCAAAAGTTTCAGCGGCCGGTCAGCCGCTGTGTTCCCTGAACGTTACCAAAAAGAATACATAAAAATTTAAACACTTACAAATCACAAATGCGTAATTGACACAGTTATATGCATTTACATATTCTATTTTCGATTAAAACTAATCTAATATCTACAGATAGGACTTTTCAACTTATACGCTTTCATCTATTTCGTCTCGAAGCATCTGTTCGGCGATATATAAAAATATATTTAAATTAGTATCGGGATTTGTTTTATAAAACTCAATATCTGTATGCCCCCAAGGTAGAGTTTTTGTTGTCGTAGGAATTAGATATATTTTGTCATCTCTAGAATTAGGAGCCACTCGGTTGGTTATCATCGTGTAAACGTCATGCAAGTCACTTTTGAAAGATTTCATTTTACGAAATATAAGGCCACCACGTTCTACTACTTTCTTATAATCGTCTACACTTAAATCTTTTGCGATTATTGTTTTTTTTACACCTTTTGCCTTTTTTATTTCAGTGTTGACTGAGGCCACATAATAAGCTTTGGCACCTGTGCCATAGAAGCATTTTATTGGATCAGATGGAAATTCATCTTTCATGCTACCCAGTACCGATTCGCTTTTCTTAATGTTGTAGTTGTTATTAAATGCATAATTTGATGTATCAAATTTTGTTGGGTTTTCAGCCATAATCTGGTAAAAATTTTCCGTATATATTTTTAATATCAATGAATCCGTGTCACTGTACAGTAGAGAAGCGTCAGCGCCAAACTTTTTTTTAATAAAATTATAGAAAAAATCATAAATTACAACTTTAGACATATCCAATATTGAAAATCCCGTATATATAGGTTTATCATATAGTATTTTCAGTCTACCCATATGAATTGCGACTAAATTCTCAGTAAAAATTGAGCTGGTTTTAAAATTTGGACGAGCAATCAAAGCCTGGGCTCCTAATCGTTTACCTTTATTTTCCCAATGAGTGACTAATTTAATATCTTTACGATTTTCAACATTTTCCATGGTTTTTCCAAAAACGGCATTATTATATAGTTTAAATAAGTCTTTTTTAAATTTAGTTTTAGATTTATTCCTTAGTTCTGTATTAAAATCGATATATTTTTTTAACCATCTTGACTGCTGAAATTTTAATACCCTATGAATTTCTGTTACTATCAGATCATTTTTTATGGCTTGTTTGAGTGTTTGATAATGAACAATATATTTTCTTTTATCGTTTAAATTCGGAATTAGTTTTGTTAATTTTGATGTTTCCGTAGGTGGCTTGGTTTGGTTTGGTCAGTCCCAATACACATATTTTCAACTAAGAAAGGAAGATCTGAATGTTTATCGTGCAAGTGCTTAGGATAATGTATGTCAACTTCCAAAACCGTATTTACTATCGTCTTCAACATTCATTATGTCTAAATCTATTATTTCACGTTCTGTTAACCAACGGAAATCTCTTAATGGTAATGGTTGAAACATACTATATCCATATAAATTTGTTGCGTCTAAATACATAATAAATGATGAAGGTTCTGAAGGATTATAATTTGGAAGAAACTTATTATTTGCTATATGTTTTCTTTCCGAACACTGACTTACACCACCACGAATACCGTTTTTAAAAAAGTGAATCATATCAATATCCGTTAGCAATTCTAACTCTACCTTGGTCATGCGCAGCATCGAATCAAATGATAAGCTAGGCAAACTAGATCCCATTTATGTATTTTTAAACTTGTATCGCGAAAATTTTCGAAAACATCGCACAGAAGAAGGGTATCCGATTTTAAGTATAAATCCGAATAATCCCTTAGAGTTTTGCAATTGAATAAGCGCCAGACATCCTTTGCTCTTTGATAGTCCACATCGCTAATATGTTCATTATTTAAATCATCGTAAAATTCATTTTTAGTAGGAAGTGAACGGTTATTCATTTTCTTCAAACTATCCATAAATGTATACGGAAATATACCTTTTTGACGCATTATGTCAAATTTTTCTTTCTCCGGAAAATGCTTATTTGTTTCCTTAAAGTTTTCAATTGATAAACCATTTCCCAAATTTGAAAGAGATGTAGATAAAAATTTAAAACTGTCTATAAACCTCAATTTTAAATATTTCTTTTTTACCTCACCCTTACTACCTACATAATCGTCAACGTAAATACTTTTTGTAAACGAGACATACTTTTCTTTACTCTGGGCAATAATATCAATTTTGTCTCCATGACGACATAATTCCTTAATGAACATATGAGAATCCTAGCCGCTTAAATTGTGAAAGATAATAGGTACAAAGTTGGGTAATTTAAAATTTATATTACAGGTTCCGTGAGCTGCACCTCTGTATTTTCCGGTGAGATGACAGTGGTCCCTAACTTTTTGCTCTTGAATATCAAATAATCTTTCACATATAAAACATGTGTTAATAAACTCAAGTTTTTCTTTATTGCTCAATGGGATCATCTTCTTAAAATCTTTTAGATATATGTTATAAATACTTCTTAAATCATATTCTATGTGAGAAACTACAGCTATAAGGAAGCAGCTAAAGAGTTTTAGCTGCTTCCTTACCGCGATACGTCTCAAATTTAGAAAAACTATCATCGAAAGAACATTTTATCAAATAAGCGAACGAATAAGGTCCGTGTTTGACGCTTTTTAATGTATATGATTTTGTTGAACTTGGCGCAACAGTAGCAATCGGTTTAAGAATTGATTCAAAATCGGCATATACTACAAACGGTACCCTTAATTGTTTTTCGATGTTTTCCAATTTTAGAATGTTTTCGGGAACGCATTTACCGTATTTATCAAGCTTATGGGTCACAGAAGGTATTGATGTGTACACGTGATTACAGTCATGATTCTGATGCAATACCAAAGCATGTGCTGAACTGAAATGTAATAAACAGCCATCGCAAAAGTAAAGCTTATGTTGATGAGAGTTTATTTTTTTTTATTTTTAAGTTTATTTTAGTAATAGTAAATTCACATGTACCACCAATTTCCTTTCTGTGTACCGCAATGGACCTACAACTTCGCAAACTATTTTATTATTATCAATTTTGCTTTCGAGACCATAAACATTAACTGATATATTATTCAATTGTTCAAAGGTTTTTATATCGCGCAAATTCACTGGAAAATCCAAACCTGCTATATTTAACAACGTTGAAAAATGTGGATATGAAGATAGTTCTGCAATTTTAGAGTTAGGCGGACACAAGGCTGACGTTATGGCCCACGGAAAACAATACTGATCCATGTTTCTGACATTGACAACGGCTTCTTTTCTCCGAATGGGCGCTGGCAACTCAACGAATGAAGATCCACCGATAGGGTTAAACTTGTTAACGTTAATTTCTAAGTACATAATTTTTTGTAAGGCCCAACCTAAAATAAAATGAAATATTATTCTCTACACATCTTATTTAACTTTAGTATCTAGAACATACCTGAGTCTTTTTCAAGAAATTCAGATGCTTGTGTCATCAATTTCTCGACAAACCATAAATATTTCTCATCTAAGTCTGAAGACCCATCAATAATTTGATTAGCAGTATTAAATGATTTCTCGCTACTATAATTTTCAGTGGATGGTAAAATATAAGAACCAAATACTTCCATGTTTACTTTGATGCTGTTATGAGCCAAAATTTTGTTTTTCAATAGGTCTAACACTGGATTTTATTTCATTAAAGAACATTTGGTAATCTATGTAGACATTAACTGCACATACTCGATAACTAACGATCCTACATTTAAATGCAGTTTGAATAATTTGGACGTTTTCTGATAACGGAATTGCTGCATTATTCCTATGCTGCAATGTTCTCTCATAAAGGGATATCTGATTGCTGGGAATTGTGATATTACATGACGTACAGGTGTGCTGAACATTTGATATTGATGGGCGTAGAGCTTGACGTTTAGGTGTTGAAGGTCCAGGATCGGTTGCTTTTTTACACGATTCGGCTTTATGGCGCAGCATATTATAACTTCGCGTAAACGATTTACCACTAGCTTCACATATATATATATATATATATATATATATATATATATATATATATATATATATATATATATATATATATATATATATATATATATATATATATATATATATATATATATATATATAACATTTTGTTAATGTAAACTTTATAAGTAATTACTGAACAACCTAAACAATGCTACACACGCCAAAAAATATATACGTTACAATAAGATTCTGTAGAGGCATGTCAGAGTTTAAATAAGACTCCCCCCACCCATATTCTCCTAAGAGCATCGAAACGCTCGATTCATTCCAAAGACATCTGGTCTTTCAAGATCATACATCAAGGTCCTTGTGAAGGGTACACAAACGCATTTCAAATACATCTGAAAGTCAACCTTAAAGGTCGTTTAAGGTCTCACAACAAGGTTCTTTCTGGAATCACTCAAGGAGGTTTGAAAGGCACATATGTCAAGGTCAAGCGCACTGCGCATGTGGAGGAGTCGATTCGGCTAATATCTCCTACTACTCATTCCGGGACTGTCATTCCAGTCCCGAAACGTCGCGGCCAAGTTCCAGTCCCAAAAGTTGGCCAATGTCATCGAAATTTGATGTGGAAGTCCTGTCTGGAGATTTGTTTTCTTTGGGTAAAAGGAAACGGAGTTGCTCGGGTTGTTCCATGTTTTCAGGATGCCGCGTCACACAGTGAGTAATATCAATAACAGCCTCCGAAAATTAAATGAGCGTTTTTATTAAATGCTTTCTATTTTGTATTATCATACATGTAACGAAAAAGTGTTTACAAATGTTTAAAATTATTATTATTTAGTTTGAAATGCAGTTTTTTGCATAAAAGTACTACAGGGTCATCCTGAGGGTTCGCAACAAATGAGAACATTTTTTATTATTAATATATTGAAAAAAAAATACGGCAAATCAACTCAGCATGAAAAATGACAAGAAAACACACTATGACATATGTCACGTGACAACTGTCATGGCGGCAAATTTAAAAATTCTACCTTAAATATACGAAAAGTGAGGTTAGGCGTTCCTTTGTCAAAAAATGTCAAAGAGAAAAGTTGTTCACAATTCAATTTTACCCCTATGTGCAAATTTTCACAAAAATATGACGACTTAAAAAATATCTGAAAATTCCAAAAAATTTTTTTAAATAAAAATCTTTGCTGTTGGTTTTCATAAAATAAGTCCATAAAACTGATATTTTTTATCGTCATATTTTTCTGTAAATTTGCCACATGAGGGTAAAATTGAATTGTGAAAAACTTGTTTTTTGACATTTTTTGATATAGGGTGTCTTAACCTCACTTTTTGCATATTTAAGGTAGAGTTTTTAAATTTGCCGCCATGACAGTTGTCACGTGACATCTGTCATAGTGTGTTTTTTTGTCATTTTTTATGCTGAGTTGATTTGCAGTATTTTTTTCCCCTATATATTAATAATTAAAAAAATCCCATTTGTTGCGAACTCTTTGGATGGCACTGTATAATGTTGCAAAAATTTAACAATAATCTTGTAATCCTAGTTAAATAAAACAAATTAAATGTTACAACTACTATATCTAAACAAGAAAACAATAGGGGGGTTAATTACCTACCGGTTGTCCATAATAACTCAGAAATTAAAGATAATTTGAGAAAATTAACATCATACATACTAAAATATCTTCACTCACTATCAGACCTCAAATTTGTATTAACAAACTGATTTAGGGTTGGTAAATGCGGGCCACAGAGCAACATTCTTACTTCTTCACCTAAGGGCTCCGAAGAGCAACGTATCTGTTTTTATGTGGATCTTGAAATGGAAGAAATCACTGGATCAGAGGAATACATTAGGGTATTTAATAAGTCACGCATGGTTTTTTCACAAGACATTTTCCGCGTGTGAAATTTCCTATAATTCCTAAAGTCCTTATTTCGGGATTCCATTGCTTCTTCTGAAAGCATTCCAATTGGCAACACAGCAACTTTCATTATGTCCGCACCATGTAACAAAATCTTATGAATACTAGATGGCCTATAGTACCATGAGTACTGATCTAAATATACTTTAGCAGTTTCATAAGAGTATTTTCGAAAGGCTTCAACGTCGACTGCGTAACCACATGGCATTGTTTTTAAAATAATGGCTAGTCTCTTGATCAGCATTTCATCGATACCAGTAATAGATGATGCTAAACTCTGGTTTCGTCTGACTGTGTTGCTGTACCATAGCCGGGTTTTCGTATATCCACTAGAATATTCATTTTCTTTTTCATGTCATCGATTACTTTCTTCTTTTTTTCTTCCACAATCTTTTTTTCTTCCGGGCTGCGTATTTGCCACTTTTTGCAGTCAAGTCTGTATGAAACGTGTAATCAATATCCACTCAAAGCAACGGATCCATGCGTGTAAAGTCGACAACCCATATTCATAAAAGTTTTCGCCTTCAGCTTTTTCAAGTTATTTATTATTTTTGGGGTTGCTCTGCAGATTCCGCATGTCTGCGTCGAGGAGTCCGAAATTGCACTAAATGTTTTTCCATCGATCATCGTCAAACAAAATTTGTGGTCAATAGTCATAATTGGATCATCTATCTTTGTTGCAGTGATGTTTCGTGTTTGTTCATTTACTGAAGAGAAGTTAAATTGGCCGACAAAATCTTGTAGACGATGGACGAGGGTTCTGCCATACTATAGTATCCTCAGTGTTTAGTTGTAACGGAACTAGACAAATCGCATCATATATTCGTCGGTAATATTTTCATTGTTTTCTGTGAATTTCTGTCTATATGTAGCGTGATCAGAACTTCCGTCACAACCCCATTTATACGTCATTCTGGTATTTCTTAATTGAGTAGTTAATTTTAGTTGTTCTATTACATCTTTCTGAACTTCAGTGATTCTTTGGACAGTATGATCGACAAGACTTTCTAACGTTACTTCGGCAGAAACGTCATATTCGAGCACGTTCACAGTTTCTATTATATTAATTATGTTTTCAGAGATAAAAAACGCTTCCACACAGAGATAATATAACAATACTAAAAATCGCACCGGCTAGCCACCACGTGGTGTAGGATACACACGAACTCGCGCTCTCGGCAATATTTACAGCACTGAAGCGGTGACTGAAGCATGCATCGCTGTGTGGATTCGCGTTGCGCGCATAAAGGCGAAGAAGGGGAAGCGAGCGAGAGGGCGAAATAAAGGTAGGATTTCCTAACTGCGTCGAGACGCATGCGTCTGACTTGTGCGTTTTTAGATGCGTTGAACGCGCGGCGGCAAACGCACCAGGTTGTGTTTTTCTATCAGCGTTTCATATTAAAATAATGTTCTGGAAAAAAATATTTTAATTGTTATGCAATTTGTTGTACCAAATTTTGATATTTTAAACAGTTTGTAGTTTTGAACATGGAGAATATCGTAAATTTATTATTGTTACAAGAAGAGGAGGATGAAGAAGCAATGATACTTTTTCATGTAGTAATAATAAAGGAAAAAAGAAACCCCGAAAAAGAATTATTTAAAAAAGGGAAACTGAGGGTTATGCAAATTTACTAATAAGAGGTCATTTTCGATACGACGAACAAACATTTAGACAATTCAGAAAACAGCGCATCCTCTTCAGGCGAAAATTGTAACATTTTATGTTTCATTACAGTTGATTTTTCCACTGTAGATATGTTTGTTTTTATTATGAAATATTAATAAAAAAAGAACGCATACATATTCCGTATACTTTTCACTATGAAAACGCAAAGCATGTGCGTCTAGACTCCTCTCGAGGGCAGTCATGCGATAACCGCATGCGATTGCCGGACACTGAGCGTCAGACGCTCACATAGGAAATCAGTTTTACTTAATTGCACTGAACCAGTACCTCGCGTTTATCGCATACGTTTCGACGCAGTTAGGAAATCCTACCTTAACCAACCATTGCTGTGGCCGTGGGTGGGAATAAAGGCACTCGGCGACGTAGTCTTGTAGTCTTGTCCCATCCAACGGACGATCCAACTGACTAACCGCGGACGACGTGACTTTGTGTTACGAAGATAAAAAAACACCAGTGTCATTATTATTCAAAAAAAGTTTCTGTTGCGGAACAAAAAAAAAACAGAAAAAATGAGGCGAAATGTTAATAAGTGGATACCGCTGTAACAATAGAGAACAACGGCATACCGTCGAGTCGGCCGCTCCTGGCACGTATACGTAGACGTAAAGAATCTTTTACGTGTATAAAAAATAGAAAATATAAGAAATGCGCATGCGTACGTAAACGTTTACGTGTTTGTAGGCCGATTCGACCGTATGCCGTTGTTCTCTAATGAACAGAACCGTCATAAATACGCGGCGCGCACCCCGGTACGTTTCAGCTTCAGCAAGAAAGCAGCACCATCAGCAGTGATGCCATATGTGGTATGTATACGTATACAGAAAAGAGGTACATAGTAAACATCTTAAAAGAAGAACGGCCTTATGCCGTTAATAAATTTCCAATTGCACACGCTTTTTGTATCGTCAGCAATGACGATTATAAGTATATAGGTCCAGTCGAGGGTCCATTCTAAATTAATGTATTACATAATTGCAGGATAATAATTATCCGCCCAACCCGCTTGATTACTTTACTGTCACAGGCTGCTTGGAATGATTAAGAGTTGTTTCGTTTTCCGATCTAGTTCGCCTGTGGGTCTTTCTTTAACCATTTGTATAGTTACACGACTACATATGAAGTTGGATGGTGAAGTTCTTATACATGTCGACAAATCCTTTAGTTCGCTATAGTAAATCCTCGTACTTAAAAAGAGGTACGGGAACAAAGGATTTATATCGGAATGTATAGAGGTATTGTTAAGTTGTACAGGGTGGTCGAAATTGGTCTGTTTTAACAGAGAAAATCTATTTCCTGACTAGATAGAGCAAAACCGACATAGTAGATGTCATGGGCTCGATTTCTGAGACACGTTTAATGGCGTAAACCGCCTGTTGATATTTTCACTGCCAACTGAGATATGGGGTCTTTTTGAATTTTTTACCATTTGGAAAATTGCCCATAACTTTTGTATTTCGTGGGATAATAAAATTCTGTAAAAAAGTTCTAAAGGCACTTTTTAAAGCACAATCCAGTGGCGTAGTCAGTTTTTTTCTATACATGCTCTTTTTGTCAGAAATCGAGCCCATGACATCTATATCGGTTTTGCTCTATCTAGTCAGGAAATAGGTTTTCTCTGTTAAAACAGACCAATTTCAACCACTCTGTACAGGCAAAGGAATTAAATTATATCATTCAAAAAGATCCTTCGTTACCAGCGAGCGGTATGTTTATAGCGAAAATTAATAATTTTTCTATGCAAATCACTTATAACGAACAGATATCGAGATACTTATATGCGTTTTCTAGCTTATCAATATCATAAGCTAATTGTAATGTTGAAGTTAATTTAATTTTTATGAGTTACTGTTTTAAATGTCTAGGTGTAATTGTGTTGCATTCTTCATTTAATTCGTTTACTATTTCAGATAAGAGCTTCAGGTGATATGTTACTGTTAGTGAGTAACTTAAAGAATTAACCCAGATAAGGCCAAAACTATTAATTTTCAAATTAGTTGATATTATGTTTTTTGAGTGCTAAATATAATATACCAACGATGTAGTAGGCGCTTTTTTCAAAAAAATATATTTTGAAAAATAAATAAATAAATATAATTTAAATTTTTTAAAAACGTTTATTAGAAAAGCAAATGAATACAATAGAACAAAATGAACTGTATGATAACTCACAAAACAATTTTTAGGATGTAATGCGATTTTACATTTCTGACAGGTGAAATTACATTTTTTATGACAAATACCACACCTTGTCTGTTTTTCTTGGTAAGTAACTAAATAGTCTGAATTGCGACTATGGCCTCTTTTCGATGATTTTTTAAAAGTTTCCAAAATACTGAGAGCAACTGATTGCCTGAAATGTAAATGGTCCTTTTACCCATTACATTCTCGATATAGCTGCCACGCGTTATGTAAAGCCATATCTATACAGTGTCTAATTAGGGAAAAATACCATTTTTCCCTCTTATTGACGCTTTATGTAGACTAATGTTCTGGTCCGCTCTATCAACCTCTTCCAGATCCTGAAAATATAACATGTGGTGGTTAAATTAACGAAATAATAGCTTTGTTCCAGCAATCCATCAATTGGCTATTTTTGGATATTTTCAAAAATACAAGGAGGGTCAAAGATAAGCCCCTATTAAGTACTCTTTGGAACACCCTGTCCATAATATGATTATTCTTACAAGATATTGTAAAGACTTACCTGAATAGAAAAAAAATGTTTCCGATTGAGGTACGAATCAGCATCTTCAGAAGGTTTATCAATTTTTATGTGTAACCCATCTATGACGCCCACAACACCAGGAAAGCCTCTTGCTTCAAAATGGCCTTCAATAATATTTTTTTCTTCATTAGATGGCCATGTTATTAAGTTTCTTCCAACATTATTCAAAAAAGCAGTTAATGTTTTTATAATCCTGAAAAGAGAACTAATGCTTACTAACCTAAATTTACCCATACCGAACTTTTTTGTGCAAAAGTAATATACATTGCCTTTTCCTACATTTCAAATAATAATAATTATTATTGTACTTACCAATTTTCTTGAATAAAAATGCATGATTTTTTACTTGCCTGTTCCATTCCTCAACTTTTAGTGCTGTTGCTATCATGTCATCTGCATATCTCCTCTTATCAATTTTAAATTTCCTGATTAAATATGCCAAATCTCCTCTCGTGACAAGGTTTATTCTCTGCAAATGGTCATTTTGAATTATTCGTGAATCTACAATAAAATTATTCTTTCATTTGAAACGCCTGCACTTGGTTTTTTGACGATTGTCTCCTGTTCAGCTGTTGATAATCTCTTGGTCCTTAGTTCATCAGTGTGTCCTACATGAGTTTCGACAAACTTTACAGTCACAGATCCTAAAAATATAGTTAATTTGTAGGTAAGAATAATATAATATTATTTACCCTCAGCTGAAATGGTAACTACAATTCTTGAAGGACATGTCGCATGAATATGAATTCAACCCCCAGTTTTCACACTTCGTTTTTTAGCTGTGCTGACAAATCCTTAAAAAAATGAGACATTATAGGTATTCCTACTCACATATTAGCACGCACATAACCTTTGTAATCACTTCTGTTACACTCATAAAATATTTTTTCTTCACCGTGTTGATATTTTCTTCGTGTACGTCAAGCATAATTTACTTCCCTATTCTCTTGTGTCCTCCAAGCTGAAAACTCCTCAATATTCCTAAAATGCAAAGTAGATTAATTAATAGTTAAGCTATGAAAAGAATTTAAATGTTTAATTAAGTCTGTATGAAGTAAAAAAAAAGTAGAAGTCCTGGCTGTGCATATTGGGCATAAAATATGATGCATTCCTTCAGATCCTTCTTGGTCAGAGTGTTTTGTCCGAATATGTCGGTTTTTAGTCGATGTATTTGAAAATTCCATCTCTCAAAATTGGCAAGTCAAGTTATTTCTAAAAATTAAATTATTACATCAAGACAATAATCAAGACAATAACAAAACAATAATGTGAATCATAACCTACAAACATACAAAATAAAAGCAATAAACTTACCTTTCAAGTTCCATTTTAAAGGCAAACGGCCTGAAATAAATATCAAAATGATTATTCACAAAATATAAGTCGCTTATTAAACTCGATTTCAAGAGCAAATATGGGCTTGCTATATCAGCAAAAATCCAACGGATTCTGTCGAAAATAAAATTAACCTTGTCTCCGATTAACCTTAAAAATTGGCGGGTTGCTACACGATTAAACTCGATATCAAACGAAGCATGCTTCGGATCATATTGATGCTCCCGCCTTCTGATTGGCTCGGCACGTTGGAAAATTAAGGTAGCCCCCTAGCGTCTACGTTCAAAACCGCATTATTATTATTTTTATGGTATAAAAATCGTTTAAAAAAACGCTCTTTTAAACGATTCCTCGTTTGTTGGATTCTGATCATCCAGTCCGGAGTTATTAACATTTAAATAAAGATAGTTTAACCTTCCCCCACCACTTTATTTTAGCAGATAGGGGAAAATGGTTCTAACAAAAAAAATCCAAAATTTACTGAAAATTATGAAGCTATTATTTATAGTACTCATTATCTAGGCAAAATTCTGTAAAAATTCTATTTTCCTATTTTCCATAGCAGTTGCGTCCTCTAGCCTACTGTTTTACAAACTTCAAAATAATTTCCAGCAGTTTCTCATAGCATCTTTAGTTATAAAATTTTTTTTTCTGTAAGCCCTACGGCTAATACTTTCCGAGATACAGCCGAGAGCTGTTCTTAGTGGGACACCCTGTACATACTATCAAGTGTATTAATAAAATTTCAGTAGAAATGTAAACTAAAATGTAATATACGTTTTTCCATGATCTTCTATCGTTGCTATACTTTTCTCTCACTCATTATTGAGCTTTTCTTTTTTCATACGGACAAGTTGCAGCTCTTCTAGCAAAACAAGTCTGTGAAGCTCGGAATTAGTGAGCTTCTTCCTTTCTTCAGTCTCATATTTGTCAAGGATGCTCTGCGTTTTTGGAGGAGATACTTTTGAAGGTTCAGTATGTGATGACTGCGATGGAAGGGACGTATGTGTACCTCCATTTCTGAGGAACATCTTTTGACTCCTATACTGCACTTTCCCTCGAGTTTATTTAAGACAGGATTGGAGTTAGAACTTCCTCCCTGCATAGCTTGATATATGTGTTCCTCAGCAACGCTGAATTGAACTTTTCTATTTCTAGTAACATTGGAATCTGTTTTCTTTTTAACGGCAGTCTTTAAATTATTAATCTTTTTCAGAATATGCTTTGGGGATGTGAGTTTCCGTCAGCGGTTTCATGTCCACGATAACACTCACTTTGAAATTCATTGACCAATAAATCCAATGCTGCATTTTTCTTATGCGTTATTAAAGGGGTTTTGCCTTTGTCAAGAATAACAGGATGTTCTTGAACAAATCTGGCCACAAATTCCAACTCTGAATTTGGTTTTTCGTTTGCAGTCTCACCGGTAGCACTACTGTCAGAGTCCGACATCTTCAAATGCACAAAACTGATTGTGATTTTGATCTAGTGCTAGTAGTATCTACTATATAAGTATGTACTAATTTTTATTAATACCACTCAATATGATTGCTGCTCAAAATTAAAAAAAAATCTCTGTGCGTTTTATTGCATTTCGAAGGCTTTGTAGCGTAATCAGTGTAATTTTCGGTTTGTCTGTACATAAAAAAATCCCATAATTTTCATTTTTAATTGAATAAAATTTGTAAGATAAAACCCCGCTTTTCATTAAAAAGATATAAAATATAAGCCAGTTTTTTAAATTTTATTCGAAAACAATTATTTTGTATATACTGGGTTCTGACTTAGGACGACAGTATGAAAGGGTCCAGTTATTAAACTCTAAACCCACCACGAATTTAGAGTTGGGCCCTTTTAGTTTCGCTCTGTATAAGCCTATGATGGAATCTTATTTAAATAAGAGATTACGTATATGTTACTCCTTCAATGGCTGTATCGCTGGGCGAATCATCTGTAGAGATGGACGACATGGCGGTTCGTACTTCCTCTTGATATTCAGTGAAAGTTAGTAACTCAAAATACTACAGTTTAGGTTCATATACACCATCTGCCGATGACCCTGTTCCCTTCGATCGGCGTATTTTTCTTAATTCGCGGCGACATCCGTTGCCTAGAGAATCAATTTTTTTCTTTACGTAATCCAAATCTGCGCTAGGATTTATTTCCTTGCACATCTCAATTAGTACACTATATGCTTCGTTTTTCAGGTCTTTGCTCAGGTAAGCTTTACTTTTTACTTTCCAAAAAAATGGTTTGGATTGATATAAAACTTTCCCAAAACGGTTTGTTCTCCGAAAACACCATGTCACGACGAGCAAACAATGCGCGATAACAAAGCCGTTATTCCACCTTTCCTATCCGACTGACACTGCCTGGCTGCCTGGCCTCACAACTTGCATTCACTTGCCGGTGTGCCTCTGCCCGGTCGCGATTTTACTAAATATACTTAACGCTAGCACAAACCACGCCGCGTTTTATGACTTACTACTATGTGTCAGCACGTTTACTGAGCTGAAACGCGGTAGCAAATCTAAATAGCATAGCGGGCTTATGGGTTTTCAAACCGTACGTAAATTGTGTGCTGAAATCGAGAAGGGTTTCAGAAGTCTTAAAACGCGTAATAGCACTTGAAAACCTACCTTTTCAAAAACGCGCAACGCCATTATTGAGTGAAAGTAAAATTTTACTTTTCTTTATCGTTTTTTGTGACCATCATCAGTGTCCGTAGATATAGTTAATAGTTAATTTTAAGTCTTTCTCTCTAATGAAAACTTAAACTTTGCTATAATAACCTTACAGAATCCTAGTAGCATTGCATATCAGAAGTTCTCGAATTGTACTTACTTACCTATTTGAAAAATCAAAATTGTAGTTTTCAGATGAAACTAAAATAACCGTGGATCATCCATTCTGAACCACTTGTATACAAGATGCTGTTTTATTACATAAATAAAAAATAACAGAAAATAATACTTTTATTCTAATAATATACATGTTGCTCCTAAATATCATAATACATATATGCAAACTTTCGAGATGCAGGGTGATGAAGTTTTCAATAATAAAACATTTTTTTATTAATTTCTGTAATACCATTTTAGAAGTCTGTGTATCAAGAATACCACTTTTTTCCACCAGTGGCGCTCGTAATGATTTTGTCCTGCCTATTTTAGCAGCCATTGGTAGGTACGTCACCGATTTTTCCTAAAATAAAAATTATTTTTGAAATCCCAAATCATTTCTAAGTAAAGTTGTTTACCTTTTCTCAAGACTGCTTTAGACTAACAATGCATAAATATTTTTTTAACGGCAGTTTAAGTACAGCGAACTTTAAATACTAAACAGTCAAAGATCTGCATGGTGTCCATTTTAATCTATTTCATTTAATGCTATTTGGGAAATGGTGAGTGGTCGGTTAAATTAGAGAAAAGTTGAGCATTTCTGTCATCAATAAAGTTACGTTTACAGAATTGCCAAATTTTCATTTGTTTTTCAATATACAGGGGAAAATGTAAATAATTTCTTAAAAATGTATTTATTAGTGAGAAAGTATGTTGCCATCAAAGTGGGATCATTTAAAATGCACATCCTGTATAGTGTAACGTAAAATATTGTAACAAAATTTATTTTTTAACAAATTATAAACATACCGGATGTAAAAGTCAATGCGCAATTTTGAAATTTTGTTTTGTTATTTTTTTCTTTAATTATTAATTTTGTTTAACTTATTTGACCTAACATGTTTATATTAACTTGATTCCTAAGAAAATGGGGCTTATTTTAGCTGTATTATACTTTACTATTTAGCTGTAATTATAGGTAAACATTTTAAGTTTTTTTTAGTAATTTTGTTAAGGACCAACAAAAAATATTCAATATTATTTTTTACAGCTAATTTAAGCATATTAAAGTATTTTAGGACACTTCATGGTATACAATAGATCGAAAAGTAAAAATAGTTGTAAAGATTACAAAATTACTTAATTTTTTTTATTTGATACTTTGTAAAAAAGGTGTAGAATTTAAAAACGGAAAAATATAGAGGGTGTTTTATTTAAAAATATGAAATACAAGTATATCATAGTATATCATCATAATTAACCATACATTCCTACCAAAATTCGTGTAGCGGATAAAAAATAACAAAATGGCAAACATCTTAACTTTGTTTACAACCGGTATATTAAATATTATAAATTATTTATTTGTACTTCTTTTTGAGCACCCCCTCCCCTCTCGGTCAACGGTATTTCGAAGATAATAACCACCGATAACCAAGAACCTCCGATCAAGAACCCACCAACCGAGATTTAGGGTTCCTTCTTACCGCAGTTAAAAAAAATATATATATATATATAATAATTATAATTTATATAATTTTTTGGAGTTTTTTAGGTTTTACATTTTGTTTAAGGTTTTTTTATCTTTTTAAAATAAAATGATTTTTACATAATACTAATCATTTGTAAGCAATCTCATACATTCTATTTAACAACGGTTAAAGTTTAACCGTAACGTTTAACTTAAAACTACTGTCAAGTGGATGCTTAATTATTGAAAAAAAATTACCTGTAACACATTTAGTTATAAATTTAAAATTCTTTAATCCACCCTTTTCGTTTCTGCCAGACCAGTATAGAGTTAGGGTTAAATCATGATTAATGATTGTTCCCAACATTTTTCGGGTCATGGTGGCCCCATATTTCCCCCCTACCAGACTTAATTTCAGACACCGAAATTCAAATTAAGTTATATGAGGATATAGAATACCAGTTTATATGTATGAATTAGGGATTGCAATCCCCGCAAGGTTTTTGTGATCCCGGGATTATGAAATTGGGACATGAAATCCCGGGATTCAAGATCCCGAAATTTACCGGGTTTAAAATTGTTGGATACCGGGATTTTTGGAAACTATTTTTTCGGGATTGGGACCCCTAGTATGAATACATAATATCGTGGGCTTACAGCGAAAATCCACTAAGTCACATTTTTGGTTGAATTGGATTAAACACACCACTATGTCCAGTTTTTCACGGTCTTTAACATGAAAAACCCATTAAGTCCAATTTATGATATAAGGATGCCGAAATTGGACTTAATGGGGTTTTCATGTTAAAGACCGTGAAAAACTGGACATAGTGGTGTGTTTAATCCAATTCAACCAAAAATGTGACTTAGTGGATTTTCGCTGTATACGCCCACGATATACTTATTTTCTTGGAAAATTTATTATTCTTGGACCTTGTTTATGAAAATTCTGATTTTTTTTTTATTTTCTTGGATTTAGGTTCGGGAAAACCTAATTAAGTTTTCATTTGGTTTTTCATATCTTTATTTCATTTTTAAAAGGAAAAACAAACGTTTCGGCCAACATTACAGCCTTCATCAGTGTAGTGTCTATAACAAAATACCAATTTCAAATTAACTTATCACAAAAATCTATGTTAATTTTTTTTTGAGAGAAACAACATTATTTATACAAATCACGAATACATAGTTAAAATTAAAAAGTCAAGTAGTTTATATATAAAACCTTAAGAAGCTTAGTGTGACAAAGTTTATGTTATAAAAACAATAATTAATTCTTTACAAAACATTTTTTTTTCATACTTATTTACCTGCTATTGAAAGTTAAAAACAAAATTTTACAACACTTACCAAATCAAAAAAACAGTGTCGAACATAATCCAAAAATTACATACAAAAAATTCACAAACACACATAACATAAGTTAGATAAGTAATCACTAAGCTTCTTAAGGTTTTATATATAAACTACTTGACTTTTTAATTTTAACTATGTATTCGTGATTTGTATAAATAATGTTGTTTCTCTCAAAAAAAAATTTGAAATTGGTATTTTGTTATAGACACTACACTGATGAAGGCTGTAATGTTGGCCGAAACGTTTGTTTTTCCTTTTAAAAATGAAATAAAGATATGAAAAACCAAATGAAAACTTAATTAGAGTTTTCCCGAACCTAAATCCCAAGAAAATAAAAAAAAATCAGAATATACTTATTTATACATTCAGGAAAATTCAGAGTAGGAATTCTTGAAGAAAAAAATTTAAACTATTTTTTCTGACCTCAAACATTTTTATGTCTGATATTTTTACAGTTTCACTATCTAGGGTTTTGTATAACTCTTTAACGCCCATATTCTTACTCAAGTCTTTGAGGTGAAAAAATTGGTGTGGCTGAATTCATAAACGATATAATGCTGACCAGTTTTTTTGACTTGTCTTATAAGTGTTATGTATTGGTCTGGTACATAAATTGCTGCAGACTTTTTGTAGCGTGTTACCTGCCTTTCACCTGTCTGTGTCACCTTCATTTTTGCAGTAAAAGTTTTTTTGCTTCGCGAATTATTTGTGATTTATTTTAACGCCATCTGAATTTTTAGAACATTTTATTGACTTATAACTTTTTCCGCTATTTCTTAAACGCTTCGCGACATTTTTTTCCAATTAGCTTCATTAAAATTTCTCTTTCATCCTCTTTTCTTTGGTTGCTTTTCACCTTCATTTAATTTGTTCGTAACTTATGTTTCTTCAAAATTATTTTGTAATACTTCAATATTTCCCTTGTCATGAATAAGAGCTCTTGTGTTGTCTTCCTCATCTGAACTTAAGGCATCCGAACTCAAGTGATAGTCTGGATCATTTTCAGAATTTCCCGATCCAAATGGTTCAGAGTTATCGGTAGAACACGTCGAACAAGTAGAACTCGATGAACTGGAAGAGGGATTTATGATTGATGGAGTCCGAGAAACTGGATGGTTGTTGCCTAAAATAGTATTCAAAACATCACATAACATACATAAAGTATTAATTATGGGTACCTTGACTTCCAACTAGTATATTTTCCTTAATTTCTATGGAATGTTCCTTTGGTTCGGTTTCCTTCGTATGTTGAGTGTTTTTAGCATCCCATTTTAAAGGATTTTCTTCTGTTTCAGTCGTACATAATATTGTATCTGACTGCGTAGCAAAAGTTTGTACAGATTCCAGTTTTTCATTTTTGGTTTGTGACATTTCGTGACAGTGGCGCTCAGCGGTATTCTTTGGGATTAGAAATGTGCGTTTTTTTGGTAATATTTTGCTTAACCCTTAACTACCATGGCCAAAAATAGTTACGTTTATACTATAGCAGGGTCAAATTTGACCCCTTTTTTTTAATTAAAAAAATCTCACTTTTTGGTCCTGTTTTTTATTTTAGTTATTTTCTGCACAAATATTTTTGCACCTTTATGAAAAAAATAAAACAAAAAAAAATGTTTATAACTGTATTAATAAAAATAAACTTCAATATGTAATAAAACTAACATAACAGTAAACTTCCTCGTATTAACAGAAAAATAAAAGAAAAAATCAATTTTTTTATACGGAGTGGTCAAGTTTAGGCTTTATGGCTGCTACCTAGAACAAAAAAAAAACATTCAAAACTTGTATCGAAAAAATAACAAAGATGTATTACACCTTACTTTTCAATGCAATTTTCGCACAACACCTTCTTGCGTGAATGATTCTTGCAAATAAATCCTTGACAATTATCGCACTTTGAGCTTTCCTTCTTTTGATTTTTTGAATAAGGGCATACCTTACACCTTCCCCTCTTTTTACCTTGTGGTGGCTCCGGATCATTTGGCGGTACTGGTTCGCTACTTTCGGTAAGTCCAGAAACTCTAAAAATTACACTACGAAGTTCTCTCGGTAAACATTGCTGTTGAGCT
This sequence comes from Sitophilus oryzae, assembly GCF_002938485.1. Classification (NCBI taxonomy): domain Eukaryota; kingdom Metazoa; phylum Arthropoda; class Insecta; order Coleoptera; family Curculionidae; genus Sitophilus; species Sitophilus oryzae. The sequence goes on along the minus strand of NW_022146261.1, from coordinate 702,801 downwards.
CTGCGTTTTATATGTTCTTATATGAGTTGTTGACCTAAAGTTGTTAAAAATCTTCTTCTTTCCATTATTTTATTTCGTTGAACACCATTAAAAATTACATTAGCATTTACTCCAGCAATATCTAAAATGCGAAACCATATGACTTGAGGCCATCTCCGAGTTCTTCTGCCAGTTTTATAGCATGCACATTTTTTATCCAACGAGTCCACCCCGCCCTTTGTCTCGTTATAAAAATTTACAATTTCTGGCTTTCCATTTACCATTGCATTTGAATGATGCATAGTTGATACTAGTAACACCGCACGATTTTTTTTAGGAACAAAAGATACCAGGCTCTCGCTTCCTGTAAAACCAAATAATGCGGAATTTGCTGGCCTGTCCTTGTGAGGTTGAAATTCATAAGGGACCTCTCTTTTGTTTTTCTTTAGGGTTCCAACATATGTAATATTATGCTTTCTTAGTTCCCTTATTAGCTCAACGGAAGAGAACCAATTATCAGCAGTTACGTTCCTGTTGGTTCCTGATATCGGTGGAATAAGGGCTAAAACATCTAGGGTAGGGATAGCTAGCTTTCTTGGATTTGTTTTGTGAGTATCCTTTCCAGAATATATAAAACTGTTTAACAGATAATGTGTCTTAGTATCCACTAAACACTGCATTTTTAGACCATATTTGTCTGGCTTACTTTTCAGATACATTCTAAATTTGCATCTCCCTCTAAATGCTACAAGCATTTCATCTATGGTCACATATTCGCCGCAGCTATAATTGGACTGGCAATTAGTTATAAATGTATTAAAAATATTAGATATAGCCGCTAAATTGTCTCCGTTAGCAATACGTTCTAGTCGCGTAACTGGATCATCAAAGCAAAGGCTTGCAAGCAAAAAATAAAATCGGTTTAGTGACATAGTGGCTCGAAATATATCACGGCCCGTACCATTAGTTGCAAATAAAGACCTTAAATCTTCGTTATTTGATTTGAATACACCTGCTAAATATAATAGTCCTAAGAATGCTTTTAATTCGATGACATCCAGATGATTGGTATACTGACATGATAAATTGTGTAAATTATACTTAGATGCCATAAAAGTAATTCTTTCGTTAGTTTTTGTAAGTATTTCTTGTATTATATCATCGCTAATAAGACACTCCCAAGCCTGAAGTGGTTCCTTAGGCATCTTAAGTCGTGCTTCTCCTATAATACCAGGCAAGTGACTTATTATATTATGCTTACGGGTACGAGATGAAGCGGGAGGACTTTTAGCCCACTTGAACCTGTTTTTACCAAAATAGGAATTTCTATTGTCAGAAATACTATTTTCCTCAGTTGAAGATTCACTGCTACTTTGGGAGCTATCGTTTTGTATATCTTCTTCGCCGTCATCATCCCATTCTTCTTCGGAATCTGTTTGGTGATCACTGTGTTCACTAACTTGATCCGAAAACTCACTATCACTATCTAATCCATTGTCCATAATCTTTTGTGCCTCCGCTTCAAGTTCACTTTGTGTCAGGCCACATTTATTGTTACTACACCCGGCCATTTCAAATAACCCACAGATCAATCTAAACGCAGTTATACCATAAGCGGGTCAAATTTGACCCAACGCCTACGTGTCTCTACAGTGGTTAAAAATAGACTAAAGTAATTTACGGGATCCGATATATCACTGACCGCTCGATGATTACACGGAGGCGCGTAGAGAGACATCTATATTCTACTAGTGGAAATTGTCATCAAAAACGTGTGGGGTCAAATTTGACCCCGCCATGGTACTTAAGGGTTAATTCTGATTTTTTATGCCATAAAAAACAAAACACTGATTTTTTTTGACTTGTGACGGTCTTTCCGGAAGGTAGCGATATGTGGGCAAGGAATACTCTGCTTAAAGTCAAAACAAAGAACTTCTGTATCTTTTCCTTTTGCTTTCAACAAACATTCTTGCATTCTAGTGTAGAAAAGCTCTTGTTTTATGCACTTTGAGATCTGTTTCCAAACTTCTTTTCAAGGCTCCATTTTTTTCGCGTGAAATTTTGGTCTTCATTTCTGAACAAGTTGTACAAACATCTGAACGAGGGCGATCAAATGTGTAGTTATAGTTATCACGGAAATACTGCAAATAGAAAGAATACTTAACTTCACATTGTAATTTTTGTAGATTGCGTTCGTTTTGTTTAGAATCAAAAAGGACTCCTGGGTAATGTTTTTCCAAAAACATTTCATACATTTTCAAAACACTCAGCTGCGATGATACCTTCTTCGCTCACCGCTCGGTCCATAGTGTACAATATAATATGGAAAACTTTGTATATGTGCGTCAATCGATCAAGTTGAACAGTAGGACCACATAATTTGTTTTCTCTGTTTCGATGCTTGTCACGACTATCGCTTGGTACCGCAGCTACAGTCTTCAGTCTTCGACGCACTAATATTTCGCACCCTTTTGGTTCCATTCAAACCCATGCAAACTAGCAAATCCTTTTCCATGCAAACTAGCAAATCCAATTCCATGCAAACTAGCAAATCCTTCATGGTAAACAGATAAAACTTTCTCACCGATGTGCCCTTTATAGGAAAAATTAAACTTCTTTTTAAACACTCCCTTTCTTTTTTGGTTGACTGGCGAAATTGTAATAAGACCTTGTAGGTAAACGTTTTGAACTACATGGTCTCCAATCCTATTGAAATTTAGGCTTGGAGATCTCCAGCTCTAGAAGAAAACGGGTTTTGCACAAACTGCACGGATGGGCCCTTTTTTATCTAGGCTTTTCAATTTTTACGTTAATTACCGTTTTGAAAACGGCGTTAAATTTTGCCATTGAAATTTTAGCAATTTGGCGTTGCATAAAATTGGTTTTTATTTTTTTTTGCGAAAACTGTGCGTCGCGTCGTACGCCAAAAAGTCAGGAGATATATTTTTTTTCTAATTGAATGGAAAACATCTATTAAGTATTTAAAAAAAGCAGTGGTAAAAAAAAATAAAAAAATTGAACATTTAAAACTTTAACATCCTGTCGAAAATAATTAGGGCTTATTTTTGATTAGGATGTGCTGTTCTTCTATTTAATATTGACTCACACTGTATATCCAATACTTGGAGGTAACCAAGTATCTAGCACAAGGTAGGCATACTATTTCCAAGCTCAATTTTTAATATTTAATTTACAAAATACAATTAAGTTCAATTTAAAACACCCCCAGAATAAATCTGCCCTTCTTAATAATAATCCTCCAAAAGCAACAAAAACTACTATATACGTATATATACGTATATATATATATATATATATATATATACGTATATATATATATATATATATACGTATATATATATATATATATATATATATATATATATATATATATATATATATATATATATATATATATATATATATACACTATGCTAGTGTTACTGCAAATAGAATATCAGCCAGGGAACGTATTGACAGTGAAATATCTACAAAAAGATACAACAAAAAGAAAACAAAACAAGATGCTCTACTTATTAAAATAGAGAACAAATCCTATACTGATATTCTAACAAATCTGAAAATGCAATTAAACCTAATGAATTGGGAGTAGAATTAAAAGAAGTTCGAAAAACTCAGAAAGGTGAAGTACTTTTGATGGTTAAAAACGGCACAGACAAAATGAAAGTGCTTCAAAAAGAAATTGAAGAGAAGCTCCCTGAAGCAAAAACCTCTCTTCTACAAAGCAAGAAAGCGATACACTTAAAAGGTTTGGATGAGGTTATAACAGAGGAGGAGATTCGAAATGCAGTGTATGACACCCTGACAGTAAATCCAGAAGCTTTTCAGGTTCGATCCTTGAGGCCAGCTTATGGTGGGAAGCAGAATGCAACTTTGGTGTTAAACGAAGAGCAAGCAGATAACTTGATAGCGTTAGGGAATATTAAAATAGGTTGGACCCGATGTAAAGTAAGAGAAAGGATTCAAAACCTAAAATGTTTTAAGTGCTGGGAGAAAGGTCACACACAAGATAGCTGTACAAATCCTAGCAGAGAACACCTTTGTATGAAATGTGGAGGTGAAGGTCACAAAGCAGCCGTCTGTAAAAATAAAGCTTTCTGTATAACTTGCAGTAAAGAAGGTCACCAAACGGGAGGAATAAAGTGCCCAGTTGGAAAGCCGAAAGAAACGTTGAGTGTCCCTGAGAGAGACAGTAATATACAAGAGATACAAAGCATATATTAAGAAATTAAAGTACTCCAAATAAATACAAATAGAAGTAAAGCAGCTCAAGATCTTGCGCTTGCTACAGCCAAGCATATTAAAGCCGATATGTTACTAGTCAGTGAACCAAATAAGCTTGCTTTAAGCGGTAGAAGGGATTGGATTTATGATAGTCAATTAAACGCTGCAATATATCTGACAGGAAAACATACCATCATAATGGAAAGAGGGAGTGGACCCGGGTTTTGCTACATTACCACACCAAAATACACAATCTATAGTTGCTATTCCTCTGGTAATGAAGATATAGATTGTCTAGATAAAATATTACAAGATATAGAAGTTAAAATTAAGAATGAAAATAAAATGGTTATTGTATCTGGAGACTTTAATTCGAAGTCACCCCAGTGGGGTATGCGAAATTCAGACTCAAGGGGACTCCTTTTAACAGACTGGATGGCAACAAATAATCTAAAAGTGGTAAATAAGGGATGTGAGCCGACATTCCAATGTGGAAGTTACGGATCCATATTAGACCTGACAATAACATCTGAAGAAGTTCAAATCGAGCACTGGCTAGTCAGCGAAGAAGAGACACTTAGCGACCACAGGTATATTATATTTGAAATATCGGAAGCACAAGAAAAACTACAAAATAATAAGCAGGAAAATGGATGGCAGATAGGGAAACTAAATATCCAGCGATTGGAAAAATCTATAGAAACCCATTTACTAGTAGATGAGCATCCTACAGCATCAGCATTTTCTAAGGCTTTGAAATGTATTTGTGATGAATCCATGCCACGCAAAAAGAAGTGTCACAGGGGCCCTGCGGTTTATTGGTGGTGTGACGAGATTGCTCAGCTACGCAAAGAGTGTAATCAAAAAAGAAGAGCATACACTAGAGAAAGAAACAAAAGTCTCCTGATTTCAGAACAAAAATTGAACAATTATAAGGATAGCAAAAAAATATTGAGAAATAAAATTAAGAAAGCTAAAAAAGACTGCTGGAAAAATATATGTGATAGCGTAGACTGTGATATATTTGGTGACGGATATAAGATATTAATGAAAAAGATAAACGGGTTTCCACCTAAGCCATATTTAAGTATGGAGCAGACGGAAGAGATAGTGAAGGACTTATTTCCTCTTCATGGTATGTCAAAACAAAATAGTGAGAGAAGTATCTGTGATATATATGTTAGTGATGTAAATAGTTGTGATAAAAACGTCTGTGATATACATAACTGTGATGCAGATGACTGTGATAGAAATATACATTTTGAGCTCTATACACTCGAAGAATTATTAGAAGCGTGTAAGAAATTAAAAAATGGTAAAGCACCAGGACCCGGAAATGTTCCTCCAGAAGTACTTAAGCACGTAATAACACGTAAAGCGGAGTGTGTACTGCAGGTCTACAACAACCTAGCACGCTTGACTAAGTTTCCGCAGGAATGGAAACAGGCAAAACTCGTCCTTCTCAGTAAAAATGGAAATGGTAACTCATATAGACCAATAAGCCTTTTAGATGTGGAAGGTAAATTATATGAACATCTCATACTTGGGAGATTAAATAATGAGCTGAAACGGACAGGTGGTCTCTCAACTAAACAATATGGCTTCCAAAAAGGAAAGCAAACCACAGACGCCATTACAAAAGTAATTCAATTAGCCAAGAATGCAGCAGCATTTTCTCATATAAATAGAAGATTTTGCGCCGTAATTACGTTAGATGTTAAAAATGCTTTTAACAGCGCTTCTTGGGAAAAGATACTGAGAAATCTAAAAAAAAGAAATATTGACAAAGTGTTGTGGTCTACGATTGCTTCCTATCTTAACGGAAGAAAGATAATACTTGAAGCTGATGGAAAAAGCAAAAAAGTTGACATTTATGGTGGTGTACCACAGGGATCCGTCCTGGGGCCAACCCTATGGAATGTGTTGTATGACGGGGTTGTTGGAGCTGGATATGCCAGGTGGTGTAACTTTGATTGGCTTCGCAGACGATATTGCTATGGTCATTGTAGTGAAAATGAAGAGATCCTGATAAATTTGGGAAATGCTGGCATAGCGAGAGTAGTAAGGTGGATGAAAGAACATGATCTTCAGTTAGCACCACACAAGACAGAAGCTGTTCTACTTACAACAAAAAGAAAAATTGCCCCAATTTTCTTCAACGTTTTAGGAATAGATATTGCACCCTCCAAAGCAATAAAATATTTGGGTGTGTGGCTAGACACAAAGCTGACTTTTGGAGAACACATAAGTAGGTTAGTAGTTAAAGCGGAGAAAACCGTAGCTGCATTGTCAAATTTAATGCCGAAAATAAGAGGTCCCAGAGCGTCTAAAAGGCGCATTTTAGCAAGTGTTATACACTCACAAATATTGTATGCAGCGCCGGCATGGCATACAGCTACTAAATGTCAGAATAGGCTGGTGAAACTAAGGCGATTACAGAGGTCTTTGTGCATTAGGGTTTGCAGCGCCTACCGAACTATATCAGGGGAGGGCGTTGGTGTCATTGCCGGAATTCCACCGATTGATCTCCTGATACAAGAGAGGTATGAGGTCTACAATGGTTCGACAAAAAACGAAGCCAGAGCGCAACTCATGGAAAAATGGCAGGAAAAATGGACGGGCGGAAAGCATGGAAGGTGGACATTTACACTCATTCCCAATCTGCATAAATGGATAACGCGACCATATGGTGAAGTCGATTACTATATCACCCAGATATTATCTGGACACGGCTATTTTAAAAAATATCTATACATCAGAAAGAAAATCGACACTCCGGACTGCGATTACTGTCAAGCTGAAGACGACGCCGAACACACTCTTTTCAATTGTTGTAGATGGCAGACACAAAGGGAGGAGTTCTATAATAGGACGGAAATAAGTTTTGTGTGGCAGAAGTGGTAAAATGTCTGGTGGGAAGTGAAAAAGAGTGGCAAAATGCAGTGGGACTCATGAAATATATTATAATGACAAAAACTTCTGAACGTGAGACATAATGTCTAAGAACGCCACTGTAATGAAGCAATGCGTGAGCGGATTCCGTTGCAGATGGTGAGGCCTGCTGGTGAAGGGGGTTTTTTAGTCGGTAGGAATCCGACACTATCTGGTAAAACATTTCTTTTTTTCTGGATGTCTTATGGAAGATTTTTCCCCAACACCAGGAAAAAAAAAAAATATATATATATATATATATATATATATATATATATATATATATATATATATATATATATATATATATATATATATATATATATATATATATATATATATATATATATATATATATATATATATATATATATATATATATATATATATATATATATATATATATATATATATATATATATATATATATATATATATATATATATATATATATATATATATATATATATATATATATATATATATATATATATATATATATATATATATATATATATGAAATGAACAATCATCAAAAAGCCCTAATCTTTTTACTTTTTTTTTTTTATTTTTCTCTACTTTCGATTTTTCGAAATTAGAAAAAATACACAGCTAAAGGCAAGAAAATATTATTTATTAATCACACCAGTGTACACCAGTGCAGACACGCACACTCACACACTCACACAACCACACACCTACACTAGTGTACACTGATGTTACTGCCTTCAGGCTTCATCAGTACGGTAAGGAACCAGGAAGCGATGAAACCGATCCCAAAACACAAAAAACCAGGAAGCAAACGATGCAACGAGGCACCGTGTGCAACCCAGGAGATGAAAAAAAAATGATGAAGAAACGAAAATAAATGATGGAAAATAAAAAGGAGCAAACGGGAGCCTAAAGCCCCAATTTGCAGCCAAGAACCAGAGTCGTCCAGGATTGTGGGCTTCGTCCAGAACAGCCGCGGAGGTAGCCAACAGCAACCCGCCGCAATACCCTTAGCCGTGGTACCAATATGAACAAGAAAGAAATAGTGAGGGAAATGTATAAAAAAGAAGAAAAAGATTAAACGGCTCAGCCCTCAACAACTCGCAACCGTATACACCAGTGTACACCAATGCAGACACGCACACTCACACACTTACACAACCACACACCTACACTAGTGTACACTGATGTTACTGCCTTCAGGCTTCATCAGTACGGTAAGGAACCAGGAAGCGATGAAACCGATCCCAAAACACAAAAAACCAGGAAGCAAACGATGCAACGAGGCACCGTGTGCAACCCAGGAGATGGAAAAAAAAATTGATGAAGAAACGAAAATAAATGATGGAAAATAAAAAGGAGCAAACGGGAGCCTAAAGCCCCAATTTGCAGCCAAGAATTTTCTGTCATCCCCAACGATATATATATTTTTGTTGGGGATGACGCTTTTCCTTTAAAACATTATTTACTCAAACCATATTCAAAAAATTCACCTACAGTTCAAGAAAACATATTTAATTATAGACTGTCTCGTGCAATAAGGATTGTGGAAAATTGCTTCGGGCATTTTAGTCTCCAGATTTCGAGTATTTCAAAAACCTATATCTTGTGGATTATCATCGGTTGATAAAATAGTTAGAACATGTTGTGCTCTGCATAATTGGCTAAGAAGCAATTCTAATGGTTATTTGCCAAAAGGATTCGTTGACGAAGAAAATCTTGACAGAGGAAGAATTGTTCTTAGTAGTTGGATAACAGAAGTTCATCATAAAAAAAAACATTCATCACAGTTTGCGAGAAATTTAAGGGAAAAATATAAAAATTATTTTATGACTACGGGAGCAGTTTCGTTAGAAGAACGAATGATTTTTTGAATGTTCAATATTTTGTATACCTACACTTATTACTATGAATAAATTGTTATGGCTAATTAATTCTACTATAGTTACTTACCAAATTGCTAATTGTTTCCCTTCTTTTATTTATTTTCTGCAAAAACGAATACATTACTTGAAACCACTTCATTTTTGGTATATATACATCATCTGTTCCCGCTCCAGAACTTTCAGATTTTTTAATTTTGGCGACCTCTTGCACATAGGTCGACCTCAAGTTTTTAATTTTGTTTTTTACCTCTACTGGGCCGAAATCTTTAATAGCCATTGCATTAACTATTCTTGTAATAGCGTATTACGTGATGGTTCATTTTTATAAATAACAAGCAGTGTATTCCACAGGCATTCTTCATCCCTATACATTTCAACAAATTTCACTGTCGTGTCCTCTGACTATTTTGAACACATTTTAAAAAACATTCACACAACTCACACTTCACCGAAATTCTTTTTAATGTGTACTAACACTAAAACCAAATGCTTGAACGACTACTAAAAAGCGTGTTTACACATGTTTTTTTTTCGATTTTAGTGGGAGTGGGAGAGCCACTTCCTTCAGTAAATAGGATTGCTGTCTATTCGCTGGACTCATAATCTAACTAGAATCATAACTAAACCTGGCGCTAAACTGTAGTACTAGAATACTTGTCTGTACACAGCAAGTAGTAAAATTCAGTACTGGATTTTAGTGACTTGAACAAGTTACTGGCACCGTGTAACGTCGCCTTAAGACGTTATTTCTAGAGTTGACTTTTTGGCGAGCTTTCTGATACTGGTACCTATATCTTAAGGTCCTGGATAGTATCACTACGATATATTTAGGGTTTTTTTGTGTTCCAGTAAACTTACCTCTCCATAAAATATTTGTTGGTTAAAGTTTTGTTGTAGCCTCTGTCCTCATTGCGTAGGTGGAAAACATAAATTTTGCAGCTTCACGTTCGTTCTTATTTTTGATGATGGGTTTAGTTTGATTGAGGTCGTTTAGATAAACATAAATAATAATAAACAACGCTTTAATGTGCAAAAAGCCAAAACAGCTTCATCGACAAAGCACTCACAAACAACAAAATCACAAAAAAAATACAAACAACAAAAAATACACAATACAAATAATACAATTCAAAAAAATTTAAGTCTTTAAAATTACAAAAAGAATATACATGGACAATTTTAGAACAGTACGCAGTAAATAGATATAATTTTAAAGTTATAAAATATTAAATACTTGACCTTTGACCAGTGTGTGAGATGATCAAAATTTTAAAATTCAAAATTGTTCATAATTAAACATCAACAAAAAAGTCGTTTACCGCATATAGGGCTTTCTCCAGTAGGTATGATTTTAGAGCTTTGCGAAATGCGGGAAAGAATGAAACCGATTTGATATTCAAAGGCAGATGATTGTACATTTTTTTGGCATTGTACAGTATTGAACCTTTAACTAGTTCTGAGCTCGGGGTTGGCAGTTCCTAAGTGGATAGTTATGAGATGGCCTTTCGGGAATAGCAGATATGTGTTTGCGGATTAAGCAAACGGATTCAAAAATGAATAAAGAAGGAAGAGTCAGTATTTTCAAATTTTTAAAGAAATTCTGGCAGTGAGTTCTACTGTTCAGTCCCAATAAATATCGAACTGCTCTCTTTTGAAGTCTGAAAACACGATCAAATTTTGTTGCGCAGCAAGTACCCCAGAATGGAAGGGCATAACGAAGATGTGACTCAAAAAGGGCATAATAGGCTATTCTAGAGGTTGAGAAGTTAAGTTCCTTAGAAACTGATCTTAGCGCAAAACAGGCAGCGCTTAGTTTCTTTGATAGAGCTTCAATGTGAAAGCCCCATTTTAACGAGTTGTCTACAAGAAGTCCTAAGAATTTCACAGAGTCCACGACGTCAATAGTAGTGTTATTAAGTACAAAAGGTTGTATAGTACTTTTATATGACAAAACTTTAGTTTTTGATAGGTTGAGGCATAGAAGATTAGAATCGCACCAAGACTTAATGGTGCGTAAGTCACTGGATATAGTATCATATAGTGCCGCAACATCTGGGCCGCTCCAAGTGAAACTAGTATCGTCCGCAAAGAGGCAGATTTTACCGCTAATGTCTAGATTTGCAATGTCGTTCATAAACACCAGAAACAAAATAGGGCCAAGTACTGAACCCTGAGGGACACCACATTCTACAGGCTTACAAGAAGACATAGACGTATCAATCCTCACAAGCTGCCTTCTGTTGCCAAGATATGACTTAAGCCATTCGAGCGGCACTCCCCTGAAACCATAGTATTGCAATTTGTTAATTAAGATATTATGATTTACACAATCGAAAGCCTTAGAGTAATCACAGAAAATTGTAGCTGTAGAGTGATGGTTATTCAGGCTAGAGTATACATTATTAAAAAGGTCGAACATAGCATCATTTGTGCAACTGTTACTTAGAAATCCAAATTGATGGGTATTAAGTATTTTATATTTAAGGAGAAAAGATAAAAATCTTTTTTTAACCAATCTTTCAATGATCTTAGATAATGTGGGCAGGAGTGCAATTGGGCGATAGTTCGAAGCTTCATCTTTATCACCTCCTTTATACAGAGGAATAATTATTGCTGTCTTAAGGCAGTTTGAAAAAAAACTCCTTTTTGGAATGACTCGTTAATTAAAGTAGTTAGATGGTTTAATGTGCATTCAGGAAGTTCAGAGAACATTTTGAGAGTAAGCCCATCAGTCCCAGATGAGGATTTGTTTTTAATACTATTAATTGTACTACGGAGCTCATCTAATGCTACGGGCTAGTGGTGTTCACTAAATTTTTAGCCACATTAATAAAGTAAGTGTTTAAATCTTCAGGTGGAATTAAAGACTGTGCCAGACGAAGAAGTCTTATTCCTTAAGTCGATAAGGAATAAGATATAAGGTTAAGATAACCATGAGAAATGGAAAAGTGTTTTTTGCATAAGACATAATGAGCATCTAGCTCATTTGTTGTACCTACAACCCATGGAAAATTCTTTTGCCACACAGTCCTATATTTGCAAAGCCTCCTTTTTTCGTTTTGGCAAATCTCTGCTAACTTGGCTATCATCACGTATATTAACCTACGTATAATGCCATTCTTCCGGAAGAAATTTATTCCTTTATGTGAAATATGGCATGAATGAGTGATTATCGACAAGTAAAAGAACTATCTTTTCAGTGGTATAATTGCTATGCTTTTGTAAATGATTTAAATATTTTAAGAAAATCTCAGTAGCAATTCGGCCGTTTTGATGAGCGCTACCATCAGATCCTGGAGGTTCTCCAAATAATAGTTCATTCTTCATACGGATTCTTTTAAAAATAAAAATGGTTAACGTAATTTCCCAGCGCATTAACAGCACAAAGATCAGTAGTGTTTCTTCCATGCAAACTATATAAGTTTTTCTTTTAACTGATCAGTAGATTGTCATGAGCGTCCCATAGCCCGTCTACTTTTTCGTAGGACGCGGTTCTAGATGAACAAGATGGCTGTGATTTTTCAAAATAGAGCTTCAAATAAATAATATAAATAGAACTTTATAAAATCAGATATGTATTTTTAAAACTGGGATTTAATATAGTTGAAGTAATGAGAGCAGGATGTCTTTTACCGTATTCAAATCAAAAAAAAATTCATGCAACTGTGTTTTTTATGTTTCTCATTACTACACTTTCATTTAATAACAATCGTTTCAAGATACAAGGAGAAAATCTATGGGTAGCCAAACCACAGTTGAAACAAATCATAGGTTTCTTATTATCCACTGAAACAGTTACACTTTGGGGGTCAGAATTCCTTGGTCCATTATTAAACTTAAAATTTACATTTTGATAATTATTACTATTAAACGAAGTGGAAGGCCATTCATTAATAGGTTTATCTAAAATACTTAAATTCGAAAAAGTTTCATTAGTAGTTAAAATAGAAACCTTTTCTAATTTTCTACAACAATTGTTCAACAGTGTCAGTCTGTTGCAATGCTAGATGTGTGATATACTCAGGTAATTAATGATATCAAAGAGATCACAATGGATATACCTCATATAAGAAAATCTAGGAACTAGTGGGGTTGCAGTCGAAAGGGTTTGACAAAGAATTAATTCTTCTTGTAGTACCATCTTCTGATGAAGGTTGGCGACAATCGCGGCGAAACACTGTCTGTCCTGTGCAGCTCGAAACAGTTCGTGTGAGTTCAGTCCAGTCCAGTCTCGTAAGTTTTCAACCAAGAGTGCTTGCGTCTCCCAAGTCCTCTTCTGCCTTTCCTTCCATAATCAACTTCAGAAGCTTTGCTCTGCTACTGCGCATGACATGGCCCCGGTATGCTGTCTTTCGTTTTTTTATATTTGCAATTAATTCCCTGTCCCTGTTAAGCCTCCCAAGAACCTCTTCATTGCGTACATGCTCTGTCCAGGGTATTTTCAAGAGTCTTCTGTAGCTCCACATTTCAAAAGCTTCCAACCGTCTCATGGTGTTTATTTTAATAGTCCATGTCTCACAGCCGTATAAGAGGATTGAGTATACATAACAATGGACAAAACGCAGACGTATGTTGATGTTGAGTGATCGGTTACATAATAGGTTTCTCATTTTGTTAAACATTGACCTAGCTTGTTCTATACGCGATGTAACTTCTAAGTCGGGGTCAAGGTCTGATGTTAGCCAGGATCCCAGGTATTTGAACTTATTACCGTGTCTACGCATTGTCCGTATACTCGTATGTTGGGTGGTGGAATATTTCTCCACTCTTCACTAACTACCATTATCTTGGTTTTTGCGGTGTTTATTTTAAGGCCCAATGGATCTCCCGCCCGAACTATGTTGTCTAGAAGTTCTTGAAGAGCCTCAGGGTTGTCAGCGATAATCGCGGTGTCGTCTGCATACCTAAGGTTGTTAATTGGGACGCCATTTATTTTTATGCCAATGCCTTTATCTTGTAGGGCCTTATTGAATATATATCCGGAGTATATATTAAACAAGAAGGGAGACAGTACACATCCCTGACGAACTCCACGTTGTACCGGTATTTCGACTGTTTCGTCTTGCCCTAACCTTATGTATGCTGTCTGATTCCAATATAGTGTTTTTAAGAATTGGATATCGTTCTTGTCTAGACCTTTTTCTTGCAAGATGTTAAACTGCACTGTGTGTTCTACTTTATCAAAGGCCTTTTCGTAGTCGATGAAACAAATGTATACGTCTTTTTGTTGGTCTCTACATTTCTGTAAGAGAACAGACAGGCCAAACATTGCTTCCCTGGTCCCCATTCCTTCTCGAAAGCCAAATTGGCCGTCATCTAAATCAATTTCACATTTTTTGAATATTCTGTGTTGAATTATTTTAAGAAGTAGTTTTAAAACATGAGTCATTAGGCTTATTAATCTGAAGTGTTCGCATCTTTTTGCGGTGTTATTTTTTGGGATAGGGACAAAAATTGACTTCAGCCAATCTTGTGGGATCTCACTGCTTTTGTAGATTTGGTTTAACAGTCTAGTTAGCATAGGAATGTTTTCTTCATTTATCAGTTTGAGCATTTCAACATGTACTTCATCCGGGCCGCAGGCTTTTCCTACTTTACTATTTCTTATAGCTCTCTCCACTTCTGAAGTTAAGATATCAGGTGCCTCTTCAAATCCATTTTTGATGTTGAATACTCTAGGGATTTGCGGTGCGAACAGTTCTTCCACATATTGTTCCCAGTGCTTGCAAACTTGATTTGCTTCCATTATAGGTTGATTGTTATTACCTACTAATTTATTTGTAAAGCATTGTCTTCCTTGTCCTGTCAATTCTTTGACTTTCTTATACATTGCAAAATAGTCGTGTCTTTGTTCTAGTTCTTCCACCTCCATACATATTGTTTTCATCCATTGTTCCTTTGCATCCTTAATCATACTTCTTATTTGTTTATCTAATTTTTTGTATAGATGTGTCTTTATTCTTGTATGATCTTCTCCTATCCATCATCCGTAGTATTTCCTCGGTCATCCATTCTTTTTTCTTTTTTGTTTCTTTTGGGCCTATGACTTCTTTTTCTATGGCGACAATTGCGTTCTTCAGGGTGTCCCAATCTTGCTCTATACTATTTCCAAAATCGTGGGTGTTTATGGCTGCTAGTTTCTGATTTACTATGTCTTTGACCTCAGATTGTTTAGGTAAATGTCGAAGCTTGGTAATATCAACTGTTGTAGGTCGTTTGGTTTTAAGTTTTTTGAGCCGCACATCTAAGGTTCCTACAATGGGGTTGTGGTCAGAGCCTACGTCAGTACCGGGATATGTCCTGACACCATGAATCCCATTCCTAAATCTATCGTGAATAAGGATAAAATCTATTTGGTTTCTGCCAATATTTGGTTTGCTGTGTTGTGGTGACTGCCAAGTGTAGAGTCTTCGGGGTGGAAGTTTAAACCAGGTATTCGTTACGATGAAGCTTTAAAAAGCTTTAAAGAATTAATACACTTTGTTAATTGTCAAGCTTTCTGAATTTATTCATTCCTTCCTCAGGACATTAACGTGGTACAAGAGACCTTCATAAAAAAACTACATTAAAAAATTGGCTTGTGTTGAAAACTCCACCATGAAGCATCGGTCGGATGACATATCCTGCATGGTTCTCGCGGTCATTATTATATTCTTGGCTATGGCTATGTCAAGAGTTGCGTCGCTTCCTGCCCTCCTATCTATTCTGCTGTAAGAGTCAGGGTGGAACACTTGATAGGGTTTGGTTTCCAGGTATTTGAGCAGGTTAATACCATGGTTATTATTGGTTGGATTGTTCCATTCGGAATTGCTTGGTATTCAGGTCACCAATCAATATAGTTTCGTCTACCATGTTCATGACCTTCTCAATTTCTTTTGTGTTTAGCGTGGTTCTTGATCTATTGTACGCTGCAGCGATTATGATGTTATTGATTTTTACGGGAATTGTTTAGATTTCCTCTGTATGGATGGGTATTTCCTCGAACTCGATGTTATTTCGGATGTATATGGCAACACCTCCTACGCCATCCTGTGATAATCTATTTTTGTATACTACATTGTAGTTGTCTATGTTGGGTTGCGGCGTTTTTTAATTTCGTTTCAATTAGCGTGCACATGTCAGGTCTGCTATTGGTTATAAAGTTCTTAAACTCGAGTTTTTCCTCTGATACCATTGATATTAAGTTGTATTATGGTTATTTTTGCCTTGTTTTCCTGTTTATCTAAGGAGGTTAGATAGGATGTTGATTTTTTAGGTTGATAGGAAGTCACTTGTAGTTGTGTTTAAATTGATTAGGAATGGCAGGTAGAAAGAAAAATTTGACTTATTTTATTTGTTTTTGGAAGGTACAACAGGATAGATCGAAATTGGTTATATTTAAAGGATTCAGACTTAAGGAAAGGTTGTAGGTGAAACTTCTTTTGAAAAGCTTGCTCTTCTTTTGAAAAGCTCCACTATCCACTTGTTGTTTGCTCATGAATAAGCAATCTATGATTTTATTAAATCAATTAGATATAAATTCTTAAAATTAATATTATTTTATTAGGATATTTTCTTATTTTAAATAGTATACTTTCATATGATAATATAAGTATGAAAAAATAACTTTGAAAATGTGATTTTAATTTGCCTTATATTACTTTCTATATAAATAATAAATTCCTCCGTAAATATTTAAAAAGAAGCACCCTTTATTTAATTTTTTACCTCTTACGTCATTTTTATGAAAAGAACTCACCGTAAAGTTAGTTTGGTTGCCCCAAAAGCTGTCTATATATTCAAAAAAAAAAAGCAATCCAATGTAGATTATAAATTGTCGACATACGCACCATATTTAATTAATGTTTTTTTCTATGATAGCTTCTGTAGGTTGCACTTAACAAAAACGCCCAATGACCTCTTCCACACTTGAGGAAATGTAAAACCATTTAACGATATGCACCTTCTCTTCGGTCATATAAATAGCCATTTTTGAAACATTTAACATACACACCGAAACAGCTAGGCGAAAAGAATGATGCAAGAATAGTTTGGATCTCAGGTGATCTATTCCCTTTCCCCACCCTTTCATTTACATAAAGGTGCGTATTCACTATCCGAACGAACGAATGCTAAGTACTATCCAACGAGCGAACGTCCAGTCTTGTTCGCGCGGTGCTATAATTCTCATTCGTTGCGAACGTCTCTGATGTATCGACTGGAAACGGATGATGGAGCGAACCGAATGGCGAACGACCGCATGCGTTCGGTTTGCTGTCCAAATATACCGAATTTCATTCCTTTGTTCGTTCGGATAGTGAATACGAACCTTAACATATAGCACCGCCCCTCTCAATGCGTACTCAATGCTTATGCTTTACCTTGCCCACACCCGTAAATACCGGCAACACTGTATCGGTCGCACCGGCCCCTTTTGATGTTGTCTGTCTGTCAACCGGTCATTTCTATTATTCTCTGTCTTACACGTTAAAATGCAGCCCACACTTCTGAACTGTCCCGATGTGTATATCGAAGGCTGGATCATGCTGCAATTCCTGTCGTTACTGCATCCTCTGCACGATTCCCAGTATTTCGGAGCGGAACTCCAATTTTTCATCCTCCGAAAATGAACTAATTGATGGTAACAAGTTTTCAAAAAAGGCTCTATCTGCATTAGGCTCTGGTGTGGGTGCTGGTGGTAGCGCGATCGGAGCCTGAAAAAATCTACCAAGGCTGACTCCAGATCTCGTTTCTTTTTTTGCCGCTTTAGAAAAGTGTTATTTGGGATACTTTAAGGGAAGAATGTTTTCCTGCATTAACGGAGGAAAAATGGAGAGAAATTGCCGACGGATTCCAAAGGCTTTGTCAGTTTCCCAATTGCATAGGTGCCATTGACGTCAGAATCTATATAAACACGTCAGAATTAGAAAACCAAAAATGAGTGGATATCTTTACCATAATTACAAAAATTATTTTCAGTCGTTTTGACGCGAACTACACATTTATTTATGTTGACATTGGCTCTTTTGGAAAAGATTCAGACAGTGCAATTTTCCAAAGGTCTAGTTTTTATAAAAAACTTAAAAATAATGAATTAAATATTCCTAGAAAGCAACCTCTTCCAGGAACTGAAGGCCCAAATATGCCTTTCACTTTTATTGGAGATGAAGCGTTTTCACTATCTGAACATATGAGACCGTCTAGCGGAAAGGTTTTGTCAGATAAACAGCGGATATTTAACTACAGATTGTCTCGTGCGCGTAGGAATATAGAAAGTTCGTTCGGTATATTATCTAATAAATGGAAAATTTTTCAAAAATCAATTAATGTCGACTTGGATTTAGCAATATCCTTAATTAAGACTTGTTGTGGTCTGCATAATTTTGTTCGATCTAAAGATGGCTTCACCATTCAAGACGCACTAAGTGTTGAAGGATTTATTGATATAGACCAGAATGCAAGACCATCAAGGGCACCTATGCAATTTATCCAAGTTAGAAATCATCTAGCTGATTATTTTACATCTGGGGTTGGCAGCGTGCCTTGGCAAAGGAATAACATATAATTTTTTTGTATCTTTTGTGCAAATAAAATATGTTGATTAAGAAAGTCCGAGTATTGTCCAATACGTTTCTACTGAATTTCAATAAATTAAACCTTCTGTATAATTAATTAAACTAGATTGTATTCTTGTTCAAAATTGAAGACTAGACTTGAATAAGGCTAAGTGCCAAAAAGAAAAACTTTCAGGAGACTCAAAAAAGCGATTAATTCAACCATTTATGAATAAATTTGTTTGTAAATTATCAAAACTGTTTATTTCCAAACTTAAAACATATACATAGTAAGAAAAACCCGCTAACATCAAAAATATTTTCAATACGAACAAAAAAAATTAAAGTAGAAAAGGGGTAAGTACTACTAGTATTTTCATAGTAGGTAAGTGCCGGCAACTATGTTGTAAGTTTTTGGTAGAACTCCCGGTGCTCAGACACATATTCTTTACCAGACAAAATAAGTTTCTGTTGCTTCTTAAACTTAATTCCACTTCCATATTTATTTTTCTCAATATTATTGTCGTTCGCAAATAATATATTCATTTTATTACTTGTACCACACACAATCCAAATGATTTCGATAGAAGAAACACCGCGAAGTGAATGCTGCAGGAAAAAACGTATGTTTATTTACCAAACAAAATAACACTGATGGCACTTTGCCCCTTTATTAGGAAATGACGTTTGTGACTTACACAGGTGCGCCCTGTGTGTAGCCGATTACATTATGTTTGGAAATTTTTTATTTATGTTGTACTTACACATTTCGTTTTTCTCTCTTTCTTCCATTTCGTCAAATGTCACAAATTTTCGACAAATGTCAATCCACGCACCTCGTTTTTTGATACGGTCGTGATATTCTTCGGCGGCGATATCCCATATTTCGGGATGCTTTTTTACCTCTTCAATAAACAGCTCAATATCCAGTTCATCTGTCATTCTGAATTCCGGCAAAATATCGCACGTGTGCGTCAACGCATAAGCGACAGCGTACTGACGAACGTACTTGCGGCTAGGCACGCTCAGGCGACCGCACGTTCTCGGCGGGAAATACAGCGCCAGGTTCACGCAAAAACGGCATGCGGCGCCGTTGCGACGCCGGAGCTGTGTGTGAACGACTCCATATGATTAATAGTACTGTAGACCGCAATTGTGTCGCCGGACAGACACCGCACGGTAAACAGACACATGTGTGCAGCGGCCCTTATACGCCTATAGCAATGTAAACCTGCTTTTCTTAATCGATTTAAGACCGTCCGAGGGGTGATAGCAGTCTGCTGGCAGCCAAAAGGTCCTGGCTGAGCAACGTATAGTTTCTTGCAGGATCCATCCTAGCTCCTTTCAGTAAGCTTCGGTCCTCCCTAGCATTTGCCGACCTTGATCGACCCTTCCTATACCTCTCCATGATAGCCCCAGTCTCATTAAATCGGTTTTTAAGCCTAGAAATTACACTTTAGGTGACTTTAAATTGACCAGCCACATCGCACACGCACCGCCAAGAACCAACCCAATGGCTTGATTTGCTGCCTCTATTGTTAAATGATTTCTGTTCATATTATCGGTGACAGAATAACCACAGTACCGCAAACTGCCGCTTAGCAACACGCAATCAAGTTCTATTCTAAACAAAAATTAAATGTACAATTTTGATTCAATTGATGTTAATGCTTTTAATTTGTTTGGGTACAAATTTTTATGTTTACAAATAGTGATGGGCAAAACTGTTATTTTTAGATAACAGTTGAAACTGTTATAGTTATTTATAAAAAACAGTTTAAAATAACAGCTTAAAAATAACAGGTTTCTTTATTTTATTGCTAAATATCTGAAAGAATATGAGGCGGTCACCGCCAGGCGTATTAACGCAGTTGCAACAATGACGTGCTCGGTGGTAGTATTTCCAGGGTGTCATAACATTTCTAAATATCGATTGTTATCTAAAATACCTCTCTAAAAACGGGGGTTGTTTACAAATAAGCGCTGTTTACAAATTGCGATATAAAAAAGCCAAAATGCCGCCACTCGTCTATATCTATAAATTCCGATCTACCTACGCCCTACCCCTCGATCCGCGTAGATTCTGAATTGCGTAGCAGTGTACAGGGTGCATCTCACTCGACGGGCGAGAAGCTCTTCGTTATGATTTTACCATTTGCGGTCAAAAAATAGCAATATAAGAAAATGTGTAGTATATTCTTCATAAGTAAACCAACTACACACTAGAGTTCGAATTAATTTTACACTTAAACTAGCATGTACAGTTTGACAAATATAGGAAGAGACTTGGGGATAGCACCGGTCGCGCACACGATAGAGAGAGAACGCATTCGGCGGAAGAGAGATGCAGTTACGCTACGAAAAATCTGATTGAAGCAAATTTGTGGGATGTCCACTGCGCATCGGGGGGCGTCTCTTATTTTATATTTCTCACGTCTCTAGCTATACTTGTTAAGTTGTACCCGCGACTTCGTTCGCATCGAATTATTAATTTGTAATGGTGATGATAAAGCAAAGCAAGAATTTCCATTAACATACAAACTGGATAAAATTTTCTCACATTTGCCAAAAATATGCTTTAAACGTCGAGCAGTTTAAGCAGAATCGTGGTTAATCAATTACTCAACTTTTTGGAACACCCTGTATTATTTTTTAAAAAATTTCAAAATATGTAAAAAAACAAAATAAATTATGCGTGTCCAATCGTTTTCCCGAAAGACTAACCGTTTTTTAAATAATAAATATTGTAATATTTGAGGGGCGTTTTCACCCTCTTGGAATTTGAGATTCGAGAAACCCCTCCTTATCGCACCTCTACACCCCACAGTCAATCCGTTTACCAAAAATCAGCTTTAAACGTCAAGCAGTTTAAGCAGAATAGTGATTACTCAGTGGTCATATTTTATGAAACACCCTGTATATATTTTGTAAAAATCTCAAAATATGTAAAACAACAAAATAAAATATACGTGTTTAAGAGTTTTTTCGAAAAACTCACCAGTTTTTAAATAAAAAATATTCTAATATTTGAGGGTGGTTTCACCCCCTTAGAATTTGAGTTTCGAAAAATCCCTTCTTATCGCACCTCTACACCCTAAAGTCAATCCGTTTTCCAAAAATCAGCTTTTTACGTCAAGGGCTTTAAGCAGGATCGTGATTAATCAATGACCAGATTTTTCAAAACACCCTGTATACATTTTTAAAAAATCTTAAAATATTATTCTGAAAATTTTTCAGAATAAATAAATACTTAAATATTGAAACTTAATAACAAAGTATTGAAACATACAGCGCCATAATATCTCGACCTCCGCCCGTTATGCTCGTAACAGGTTGAAAAACAATATGTATCTAAAACAACTGATGCGTTATTCTCCAACCTGTTTCAAACCTCCGATTATCTCGAACGCCGTTCTGTTATGCTCGTAACAGGTAAAAAAACAACATAGCTAAAACAACTGATGCGTTATTCTCCAACCCGTTGCGAGCCTCCATCGACAATCGACCGATGCAGCAGCGCTCCTTTCCCACTCCTGTTATCTCGACAGCCAGGCGTTATGCCCGCAACTGTTTCAAAAAGCTGCTTCTTTTTATATCCTATTATTTTTAAGCTGTTGTCAGCCCAACACGACGCGCCGCGCCGTAGCGCATACCCCACTCCGTTGTCCGTTGTATCTCGCCGCCTGTATCGATGGTTGTCGAAATAATAGGTTTTCCATCCATACTAGTTGTTTTTTGGAATTGCTTCGAGCAGCATCGAATTTCGTGGCGGTGCAGAACGCCGACTTCGTTTCACAACACTCGATCTCTGCGTGTCGTTATTTTATATCTGTTATTTTTTAAAAGCAGTAACGGTTGCGTTATGTTATTTCTAAATAATTGTTATAAAATAACAGATAGTTAAATAACAACCCATCACTATTTACAAACAGTATTTTTTTAAACACAAACGACATACAGTATCGGACAAAATTAGAGCAACTTTATGATTTTTTCCACTTAAGGCAAATTATTTTGTAATATGAATTTGAAACTACTACCCTAAAACACGATTTACAAATGAAACATGAAAATACTAACAAATCTTTATTTCCTATTGTTTCTTTAAAAAACTATAAATTCCAATAATCCTATTTTTTACTGCTACAAAATTAAAGCAACTTTTATTTATTTCCATGCTATTAAGAATATAAACTAAATTTAAGTATCAAAAAGGCCGCATCATCAATATTTTGTCCAGTACCCTTTATCTGCTATAACAGCTTCACACCTCTTGGGCATTGAATCAATTAAATTTGAAATGACGTCAGCATCAATTGACATCCAAGCATTTTCAAGTTCTTGATATAAACTATCACAATTTGAGATATTTTTTGAACGAATCTTCTTTTCTACTATTTCCCACAAATTTTTAATAGAGGTCAGGTGATTGTGGGGGCCACTTTAAAACCCGAACATTATTATCATTAAACCACTGTTTAACAATTTTCGCTGTGTGTTTTGGATCATTGTCATGTTGGTATATGAATTTAAGTGGCATTTCCCATTCTGCATAAGGCCACATAACATTTTCAAGAATATTGCGGTACACAAATCGGTCCATTTTTCCACATATTTTGTATAATGGCCCCATACCGTAGAAAGAGAAACAACCCCAAACCATTATATTTCCTCCTCCATGTTTAACCGAGGGATTTACGTATTTTGGGTGTAGCCTTTTGCCTTCTGGACGACGTACCCATCTAGCACCATCACTCCCAAAGCTGCAAAATTTTGATTCGTCTAAGAACAGTACCTTTTTCCACTCTCGGGCGGTCCACTGACGAAAGGTAGCGAACAGTGGTCTCGCATCCCGGTTTTTCTTTGACAATAACGGTTTCTTAGCAGGTCTTCTAGCCTTGAGACCAGCTTCAACTAGGCGTCGCTGAATGGTCCTGGAAGAAACCTCTGGTTCCCCCAAATTGGCCAATACTTGTTGAGCTGACATTTCGGCGCCCTTTGAACTAACCGTTTAATGCGACGATCAAAATGTTTGTTGGTTTTTCTATGTCGGCCACCTCGTTTTAAATTAACTATACGACCGCGATTCCGGAAATTTTTAATTGTCTTCGAAACAATATCTTGTTTGAGCAAAAACCTTCAAATGTCTGCCGGCGACATGCCACCTTTGTAGGCGTCAACGATGCGTTGTTTCAAGTCAATTGAATAATGTATACCTCGAGGCATTCTACAGAGCAAAATGGTTACTTGTATCAACACTCTCAGAAAACTAACACTGCGTAAAGATTAAGTTGCTCTAATTTTGTCCAAGAATTTCATCAACATATTTGAAAAAATGCAAAAAATTCCCGATAAGGAATGCATTTAAGTCAACAAATAATCGAAATATTTTGGTTGAAAGAAACATTCCATTGCAAAAATAAATAAACCGATTCAAATAAATAATGGCAGTTAAATTAACATTTTTCTATAGTTGCTCTAATTTTATCTGATACTGTAGGTATTAATAGTTGTAACACATTTTTTCTGAAAAATTTTCTTCCAAGCGTAAACACAATATCCTTAACTTTTTTCGATTAGTATATATATCTTTTAGTTTTATTATGTTGAATGTGTTGTAGAATTGTAATAAGTTACACTGAGCTTATATACAAAATACAAAAAAAGTCGATACAAAAAAATAAATCGTTCCTTCATTTTAAAGGCGAGGCGCGGCCTCAGGGGCCTAGCCTGACGAGTCGCCACTGACGTGAACAGTTTCTTAGAAATAGGGTGGCCGCGATAGGATCTGACGCGACGCGACGACGCGGATTTGTCGGATGACCAATGAGATGCGATGATGCGAAATATCAAGGCAAGAACGTCAAAGGTAATTAAATATCCACCTTATGATCGATGCGTGGGTGTATTGTGTCCTAGTTTGGAAATCTTAGGCTTATTGTACAGCAAATAACAATTATATTAACAACTTCGTTCTTCATTGCATAATGTTATTACTTTTTATGATTTACCTTGATTGGTAATTAAAAGTTTGCTTACCGACAATTTTGGATATTCAATTTAGTTCCGACACAATAACAAGTTCTGCATTCTAAATTCATTTTCTAAACTTGGCAACATAGCTTGTTTTCTCCTACAATCCTTTCGTTGTTTAAGACTAATGTCTTTACCTAACTATCCCTTCAACCTTCCCCTATTTTTGCCTGCCCGAACCCTTAGGCCGTTTATGTGTCATCCTCACAGCTTGTTTACATTAACACCATTAATATTTATTGCATCTTAGACAACTAGATATCTTTTTAAGTATCACATAATATAACATAAACATTTCCAATGTTAAAAGGTATTTTTAGTGTGGCGAATACAATTCAGCAAAAATTTTCAAACTGAGCACCTGCTTGTTGAAAACACAGTAAACATTTTTTGCGCACAGAGTTCAGCTGTTTAAGAGTTGAACTGGTGAAATAAGTCCAAAAGTTTGCCTAAATCCTATATTTTTTCTCTCCTTTAATTTGCCTTAATTAATTTAATCCGGTCCTTTAATTTTCCCCATAAAAAACTCCAAATGACCTCGCAGGCGAAGATATTGGGCCTCCTGTGATTCTTTCTAAATTCTTCATTTAATAGTTTTTTTTGTAATCCTGGCGTTATGGGGAGTGCAACCATCTTGCTGATAATAAATATCTCTAGCAACAGCCAGAGTTAGTCCAAGCCCTGAGTGAAAAAGCGTTCTGCGGCGCGTGCGGCGTTTTAAACGCGCTTGAGTTAAAAGCGTGCAGACATGTCCTCAATAAACAGACAGCGTTTCAGCGGAAAACAACAGAGTCGTCATGGCATCTTATGATGACATTGATATGTACTTGGAAGAAAACTCATTTTTGAAATTTGACTTTATTAAAGAAGGTCCTAGTGATATTGTGAGACAGAGAAAAACATTTGGAGAATTTCATACACTGTTTGAAACTTTGAGATTGAATGAACCCAAATTTCGTGAGTATACAAGAATGTAACCTTTGACTATATATTGGAAAAAATTGAAACTAGCTTGATGCTTATCTTAGTACTAATTTTCATATAGCAGATTCAATAACACCAGCAGAAAAATTAATAGTGACTCTTCGGTAAGTATAAATGAAACTTTTGTTGCAAAAATAATGATTTATTCCTAACGTTTACATACTTTGATCTATATGGTATCTCCTTGTGGGTAGAAATTACTTGTTCTTGGCTGATGGAAGAAGGTCTGATTTGGGTAATAATTATTATTAACTGACTCGCGTTTTGGCTAAGCGTCTCTATTAGCCAATCATTTATTTTACCGCGAAACTGGAGCTTCTGTATATGGGTTAATTTTTTCATTGAAAGTAAAATGCTTGTTAAAAACAAAAAATCTTCGTCCTTATTCAAGCTGTCTTCATTTTGGCTGTCAGATAATCGTTTCTCCATAAGTTGGAGTTTTTTCCTTTCAATCTCGAGCAAATCGTCTTTCAAATGAGGTTTTCTCTTAGACAAAACAGAAAATGATGGTATTGAGGAAGATGGTTGTGATATTTCCGACGGCGGAGATGTCACGGAAGAATGCGTATCCGAATCCAAATCGAGCAACTCATTACCATCTTCAGTAGCTTGACTGTCCTGAGAATCTTGGATATTGGTTTGGCTATTTGATGGATTGTTGCTCTCTAAATTACCCATAGTTGGTGATGGGATGACTTCATCTTTCATAAAACTCATCAAATTAAAATACTGCCAAGTTGACTGTCACGCTTCCGATTCAGCCCCTGATCTTAAAATTGTTTTTTTCTTTAGTTCCTTTCTGAATTGATCTTTGAGATGTTTCCATCGCTTTTTTAATGTTTCTTCTGTAAACAAAAAAAAAATACTGATAAATAAATTCGAATATTTTTATGAGATTGTTATTTTTTATCGTTCTTTAGTATAAATCAGTCTAATTATTAATACTTATTTTCAGATTTCTTGCTACTGGGACGTCATTTCGATTCAGTTTTCGTATGGGAAAAACGACTATCGGCAATATTGTGTATGCAACATGTGAAGCAATATGGCAGGAATTGGTTAATTCACACATGCCACACCCAACCAGAGAAGACTTGAAAAAAATAGCAGATGAATATTACAGGCTGTGGCAATTCCCAATGTGCTTGGGGGCGATTGATGGCAAACACTGTAGGATAAAATGCCCAGCTAATTCAGGCTCTGCATTTTATAATTATAAACAATATTTTTCAATAATACTGCAAGCAGTGGCAGATGCAAATAAAAAGTTTATTACTATTGAAGTAGGAGGAAATGGGAAACAAAGTGATGGAGGAACTTTTCACTATTCAAATTTCAACAAGCTAATACTAATACCAGGCACAGCAACTTCTTTGCCATATGTATTTATCGCTGACGAAGCATATCCATTAAAAACAAATATAATGCGACCTTTTCCATCAAGAAATTTAAATGCAAAAAGTGAATATTTCAATAAACGCATGTCACGTGCACGAAAATGCGTTGAATGCGCTTTTGGAATATGTACTGCAAAGTGGCGTATTTTGGGCAAAGCTATTGAAACAAATGAATAACATGCTTGTCTGATTGTAATATCTACATGCCTACTGCATAATATTCTACGAGATTTAGAAGGAAATGTCGGTGACGATAATTGTGACACAAATATGGGTACTGCAGATTCTTCTAATCATACAGGCAGACAAAATAACAGTTCTACAGTCTATGCTCGCGAGAAATGTACGCAATCGTTTTACTGACTTCTTTTGGGAAAACAGAATATAAATTGTTAATAAGTAACATAACCTTAAAATTACAATAAAATAATTACTTACCCTCAATATTGAGTTTCATTGCCAATTCCCTCCAAGCCTTTGCTCTCAAAATTCTGTTTTTGTAAGGATGAGCGGACGTCCATATATTGGGCTTTTCTTGTATTTCCGAAATTATTTCTTCAAACGACATCACGAAACGCTCACCAAACGCTGTCAAAACACAAACTAGTTTGAGATGAGCGCTCGACTCTCGGCCGCACGCAAACACGCTCCCCGCTCCGCTCCACGCTTATGTCACTGAGGACATGTTTACTCCTGTATATGTGTTTGTCACAAACGCTGCACTACCCGCGCCGCTGCACGCTTGATTGAAGCGGGCACTGAGGCCATAAGCCTTCCAGAAATGGGACAATATATGTTCTCAAAATGTTTACATAAACATTTGCATTTAAATTTCCTTCGTAAAAATGGGATCCCTAACCTAACCTAGAGCCTAACCGTGTATTAAATCTACTCCGACCTTGCCGATTTTGCTTAACGAACTAGGTGTGGATTTTCAATGCACCAATGATACGAATTGTATCTGTTAAATATTACAGAAGTATCTATTCTGGCTTCATAATTCCAAATAATATTTAATGGAAATGTAACATTTATTGTGCACTTTTCGACAAACCACTGGGAAAATCTTAATCGTCTAGCTGTGTTTCCTTCCCGGAGTTGAACCCTTATTGTTCTATAAGGTTTGAATTGGTTTTGATCTTGGCTTCTTGAAACATCCGTAAGACATTCAATTATTTTTTAATGTCTGGAAAATTCTATTGTTTGGTTGACTTCGCTCGGGAAATGTATTAAAATATAATTCACTGTCTGCTTGAGAAACCTCGTTTGCTAATATATAACATTTTAACATATCGTACTTTTCAAAATTTTCATACATAATATTTGAATTTGATTTTAAGGCGCGTGATTGTTCCAAAGCGCGCTTCGATATAATGAAAAACTCCTAATATGTCTCTTACATTTAGAGATAGAGACCCACAATTTTATATCGTTGGAAAGGGTTAAATTTGGGAATTTTTTAAAGTTCATAGCCAACTATGATTTCCATTTAAAAAAATATATATTTTTTTATTTCTTACCTAAAGAGCATGTAGTAGAATAAAACTGACTATACCACTGGACTGTGTTTAAAAGAGTACTTTAAAAATGTTTTAAAGAATTTTATTGTTCCGTGAAATAAAAAAGTTATGACAAATTTTCAAAACGGTTGAAAATTCAAAAAGACCCCGTATCTCAGTTGGCAGTGAAAATATCGATAAGCAGTTTATGCCTTTAAACATATCTCAGAAATCGAGCCCATGACATGTATGTAGGTTTTGCTCTATCTAGTCAGGAAATTTTCGGTTTTCAAAAAAGAAATGTCGACCCTGTACAGAATGTGTAACTACAGCATACATGTAATAATATTACGTTATTCTAACTGTAAATATCTATTAAAATTAACCCCCAATTTTTAGAATGCACTTTTAATATGTGAAATCCATCAAATAAATTCTGCAATATATTTAAAGGTTATAGCATGTATGAGCTGATAAACTAAATCTTATTACCTGAGATACTATGTAAAAATACAATAAGTATGTTTTTCCTTAAAGCGAAAAGTAAGCTGCATTAGCAATTAGATATATGTGTATGTCAGAGTCTCTAACTTAGTTATCATTATTATCATTGTTTTTATTAGTTTTTGAAGTCAACTGACAATATGATATTATTTTGTTAGTTTTTTCTTCACTGTTCTCCAAGAGATGAGAGTTTGTTAATTTTGAAAAGTTATTATTATATAACTTATATTATATTATTCTTATATGTAAAATCCAGCCCACGGTCGACTTTATTTAACGGGCCATGATGAGAGACGGCCACGCATTGATGCTAAATTTTTAAATAGACGGTATAATATTTATAATATTAATAACGGTATAATATTTATTTGTCACTGGGAGAATTTGGGTGCATCTCTCTGATGGTCCGTTTTCACGTTCAAGCAGCTTACGCAAATTGATTTGTGCATGCAAATTTGCACAAATCGAACTGAATTGGTGTCTTCGTTTTAACGTTCAGTTTGAACTGCACAAATTAATGGACAAGTGAACCAATGAGTAGACCTGAATAGATGCGATTCAACTATTGTGAAGTGTGTGCAGAATAATGGACCAAGAAGACGAACTACTGGCAGTAGCAGGTGTTTTAATAATTAAAAAATTAAAGGAGATCTTGGATCGAAAAGAGTGACACCTATTCCCATATTAATTTGATTAAAGAACTAGCAAATGAGCCAGACGATTTTCGTAATTACCTGCGCATGAACGAGACGACTTACCGGTATTTGTTGGATTTAGTTACACCACTAATACAAAGGAATGATACTTTTATGAAACGTTCTATTTCACCACATGAACCATTGTATTGTATTGTATTGTATTTGACTAAGAGTGGGTCCCCTAGGGGACCCTCCACTGAGGCCGCGAGGGCCTATTGTGGCTCAGTTTCTACAAGCTCTAATTTACAAGAGCGTCAAAGTTCATCCTCAAGACCCAGCCTCTTAATATAGGCCGTTATGTCTGAGGGCGATATGTCTCCTAGGTCTGATAGGTCTAGCATGGGTTTGCCAAACATCTCAAACCTGGTCCTGCTCCCAGCGGGGCAGGTACACATAACGTGCTTCATTGTTTCATCATCTTCCATACAGAGTCGACATTCGGCGTCTTCCACCAGTCCCGTCCTCTGTAGGTGAGATCTCAGCCAGCAGTGGCCCGTGTACACTGCAGTGAGCACACGCGTTCCATTCCTACCGGCCTTTAGGAGTTCTCCTGTTCTATGTTTGGATGACCCTGCTAGGATTTTCTTGGCATGCTCCATTCCGGGACTGTCATTCCAGTCTCGGAATGTCTCACCCCTAACCCATTCACAGAGCCTGTCTCTTGCGAGATTTTTAGGAACGCTAAGTGTCGGTTCTGGGCCTACGAATGGCGAGCCTGCACCAATTTTGGCGGGGGAATCAGCACGTTCATTTCCCTTTAGGCCGACATGTCCCGGTATCCATATTAGCGACACTTTGTTCCTATCTCCCAGTATATTGAGTAGCTTCTTACAATGAAGAATCGTCATAGACGTGCTTTTCGTTGCCTCAAGTGCTTTCAGCGCAGCTTGACTATCCGAAAATATGCATATTGTTTTCCCGGTGTATTGCTTGTATGTATTTAACCAAACCAAACCAGCAGTTGCACACAGGTTTCAATAGCATATAGCTCAGCTTGGAAGATCGTGGTGTGTTTTCCAAGACTGTGGTAGATCTCAGTCTTTGGACTGCTGCAGTAAATTCCTGCGCCAGATCCTTTTTCGTTTTTGGATCCGTCCGTGTACCAACACATTTCCGCATGTAATAAGCCGTTTCCCGGCTTATCCCACTCGTCCCTGTTCGGAAACAGGACGTTGTAGGCGCGCGTCAAGAGTTGGACTGGTACATGAACCATTAACCACAACTTTAAGATTTTTGGCAACAGGTAGAATTTATGATCTCAAGTTCTCTACCTGTATTTCCAAATCTGCGCTTAGCAATATAATTCATGAAACATGCGATGTCATCTACAAATTATTAAAATAAGAATATTTGGAGGTAAGCTAAATGTAAATATGTATATTTATTGTCAAGTGAGGTCATAACATAAAAGTATTTATACTCGTTCTGATCTGGATTAAAAAAATGTTGTGAGGTTGTTTGTAGTCCAGTCAATTCATTTTGCACGGGTGGTTGAGTGTGTTGGGCAACAGTTCCAGAGGTTTGATAATAAGATCCTGTTCGCAATGGCTGGAGAGCATGGTAATGAGGCGATTGAGGTGGTGGAGGCTTTTGTGACGGACCAGGTACTAATTGTTGCTGCGGCTGGTGCTGTGGTGGATATGCTGTATTTATGGAACAATGCCGATGTAAAGTTCCCAATAATTCTATGAGGTAGTATTATTTTTATTATTGCAACACAATAACTGATCAATAAATAAACTTCAGTAAATATTTAGTATTAAAAACTTTGATAGCCTTGGAGAAATGAAGCCTTAAAATTTTTACTGCAATTTCACAAAATTGAAAATATTTCAAAAACGGTAAGGTTTAAGTGTAATAAATCTTAATCAAATTTACCTTTATTTTAATCGTAGAAACTAAAAATGTAATAATATACAGGGTGTTCCATTTAAAAAAATACAACTTTGATATTTTTTATTTATTTGGGACACTCTGTATCTTGTAAAAATATTTTTAAATTGTAGCTCTAATAGTCCTTCAACGAACGCAAAACTTACGATTTGTAAAAATCTAATCGTTTACCTACAATACTCCGTGTCGTATGTGGTGAACAACCCTGTATTTAATACAGCAATATGTAGTAATGTCCATCTTGTTTGTGACACTTCAGTGTTCTTACATTTGATTCTGGACCACTTTCGGATAATTTTTTTGGAAAATGTTAAGTCGCTTAGCTGATGCCTCTATAATATTTTTAATTACATCATCTTTTACATACTTTAACTTTGTAGTTTTGGGAACATATTCTTTAAGGGACGTAAATAGATGTTAAAAAAGCCTCTGGACTCTGAGACTTATTAACGAAATTGTTTTTACAAACGTTACATTCAAAAGAAACTTTTTTAAATAACTTATATTTATAATGAATCCAACAACATAGCCTAATGCCGTAGCTTTTATGTCATTTATATTAATATTAATTAATTCAGGCATGCCAACGGTCGTCAGGAGTCACGAGTTGTATGGATTTAATGTCAGGAGTTGCATGGAATCGTTTAATGCATTTATTTTTTTTTATTGTGGCTAGGGAATGCAAAACGTCATCTTCATAATTAGCATCACGTGGATGATGTGTAATATGTTTTATTAGTAAATCTTCCATATTATATTCGCATTTCGCATTCGCATTCCATATTCGCATTCCATATTGCCGAATTTGTCCAAAAAATTTTTCAAGGGGTCTCGATTAAACATTCTTGGACAAAATGTATTGTAGCCACTATCGAACAGCAACTTTCTTAGTGAAATAAATACATCTAATGCTCTAATCCATTCATTTAACCCTTTCCTACATGAATTATTTTGTTTCTTAATTTTAATAAATTACCTGCCGTTTATTGTTTAGATAGGGTCGTTTGAGTAAATAATAGAATTATTAGTAAATTAATTTTAATTTTTTAGAATTAAATTAATTAGTTAATTAATGATAAAAAAAATCTTTGTTTATTATTTATTTAGTGGTTACATAACATAATCACTATGATACATAAAACATATTTTAATAATAAAATTATAATATAAATAGACATATTAGAATATAAATACGAACTATTATAACAGTTATAATTGTTTCTATTTTTTATGATACTCTAATATACATTTAGTAGTAATTATTAATACAATTTTTTGTTGACCGAGTTGCATAATCCCACTTGACATACGCTACAAGTCCATCTAGTACGATGTGGATTTTTGGCGGTACTGCATAGAGCGCAGCGTCTTGAACTTCCATGTACGGGCATGTGCTTTGCTTGATCAGTTCGTAGAGCTCTAGGAATATTAACTTTAAAATGGTTTTCCGTGCTAGGAGATTCAGATCTTCTGCCCAAATCAAGTTTGAGCCGGTTAGCGCCAACTAATCCAGAAATAATCTGAAGACGAAAATCTTCCGCAGTAATTGTGGAGCCTGTTGCCTTCCGAAAAAGAATAAATGAATTCACAATCGATGTGTCTAAAAAGTGCTAAAATAAACGATGCCACCACTTTCGACTTTTCCTATGTATACCATAATATGATTTCAGCATATCAGCCCTATCTACTCCACCCATAAAACGCCTGTATTCAGCTATAGCTTTGGGACAGTTTAGTTCAGTCAGTGAACAAGTTTTTTCTCTTTTTCGAATTAGCTGTGGTTCGATTGGATTGTGAATGGTAGACAACACAGTCACAGCTCTCTTATTCTTCCATTTCACACATGAAGTTATATCTCCTTTGGAAAACTAGTCATATTCACCTCTTTTGAGACTTATATCTGATTTTAGATCCTTTGGTAATTTTTTTCTTTGGATTCGAACTGTTCCACAACAATATTTTCTGTCATTATAATTCGTATCAATCTTTCTGTGGTAAAAAAGTTGTCGAAATAGAAGTGGTATCCTTTATTTTCTAGCCCCTTGCTCATTTTTAGTATTACACTCTCACCTAAGCCTATAGTCTTACGCAATTGTTAACAGTTTCCAGTTGAGTCGAAAAAAAAACAAACACGTAATCTAAAGAGTCAGGTCAAATAATAAAATTGGTACTACAGTTTCCAGCTTGCTTAGTGCATCGAACTTTCGCTATCCGCCGTTAGAGTGCACCTTTCAGTGTGCGCTGCACGAGCTGGTTTCAAGCGTAAGCCACTTTGTATGACTGGAAAAATTTGAACGTGTGTGGTTTCCTCTTGAAACCACTTACCCGGAAAGAGTTAAGACAGGTGGTTTACTCCTGTCATTGGGTTTGGCTTTAATAAATTCCATGGTTTTATAGAGCCAATGAACGCATCCATTGGCACATATGGAGTGACTTTGCTGATACCGCTTGCCTTTAAGGTTTTTCAGCTCCCTGTCCTCTGATGTACAATTGACACTGGCAAATAGTTGATAGATTCTAATTAGCTCTGCAGTATCTAACCACTTGAATTTAATTGAAATTTATCATCTGTAGATTTAATGTGCTGCAGTTGAAACCTTCATTTTTTATGTTTTTCTGCTACAATGTGTAGGTCATTAAGCCTTCTCATAATTCTTAATTTATTTGATTTATCTGTTTTATCAGCCGTTACAATATGTGACCATCTCCTTTTTGTATTATTTATGTAAAAAATTGAATCTTTTGTAAGAAGATTATTCCTTAAACTTTTTAGGAGATGAGGTGGGTCAAACAATGGGATGATGAACACAAACAGATATGTCTTTAGATTGTATGCCTTTCAAAATATTTTATGGTTAGTTTCCCCGTCAAGCAATTTTAGGCCTTGGTCACATATTTATGCTATTACTTTCAGTCCAATGATTTCTTTATAATAGTAAACTATGGATTCAGCGCTGAATTATGTAAAAGTATATGCTAGAGGGCAGCCTCTAGTGGCAGCAGTTCCACTTACAAAATGCATCTCTTAATATAAACGCTGTTGCATGGTTAGCATGATTTCTAGTTGGGGTATCGAGTCCAAAAATTATTATATTGTGACTTTGATAATCTAAATGTGGCTGATTATGAATTTCATCAAATATTAATGTACTCTTTCTTTGTCATTCATATTCGCCACAATAGAACCAATACTATTAAATATAATATCACAAACTCCTGTTCTTAATGGAATTTTGCGTAGCAACCTTTGCAATGTTGCAACAGAAGGAAGAAAAACCTAAACGGTCAATGGGTCCGATTTTCAAACAAACATTGTATCGATTTTGTTGTATAAATTATATACTCTACCATATGGTTTACACGATGCATTTTTAAACTGAATAGAAAAAACTCTTTTGGAAAGGTGTTCAATTCCTTGTCAAATCTTCAATATTTATATTCTTTGTGACATTTTGGCAGCCACAAGTCTCTTCTTTAAAGATGTATTCAATGCATGGAGTTTTCTTCATTTTTGTTTTAATTTTCTGACTACTTTCTGTAAAGCGAAAACCGTTGGGGTCATATGGAGAGTAGATGACCGAACAGCGAGAGTTTCTTACTTATTTCTAAAATAAATAAAGATAGTAGCAAGTTAATTATTACAAATAAAGAACTTATTAAAAACTTATTATATTAAACTTTATTAGAACTTACAAAAGTGTCTGGGGACGAACGACATTTGGCGGCGGGGGAGGGGGGGGGAGTCGGCGACAGTTAATCCTACAAGAAAGCAACATTAAACCGTTTTCCTGACAAGAGTAGTATAAATTACGAGTAGAGTAGGGAAACGGGAAAGACTACTACAAGCAAAAAAAAAATAAAAAAGAGAGTTTCTTCTCCGGACCTAATATACCCAGCTAAAATAAAATAGAATAGAAAATAAAACATGTCTTCTAGAACAATAAAAAAAAGCAAAATTAGATCCAGAGCTCCTTTCCGACGGGGCTTTTAACGATTCATTAGGATCCCCAGGCTACCCGTTATGCGAATTTTCATACTTCTACTCATTTTTCGGGATAGTCACTCAGATCCGGCGTCCCGTATTGGTTCGTACCCGAATCCGTGTGGACATTTCCTGGGACACCGGGCGGTCTCAGGGAACGCACTTCCTCCAAAAGTGTAGCGTCCCAGGACCCGGTTGTAGCGGCGATTTTGTCCGCTATTTCCGTCCTAGTTAGAGACGGCGTCTGTGATGTCGGTGGCGGCGGGGGGGTAGCGGGGAGGTTGGGGCCAGGCGGACGGACTTGTATATCGGAGAGTATGATTATTTTTGGCCCTGACGTCGAAGGGTTGCCGGACCTGGTGGGCGCTTTGTTGAACGCCTCCACCAAGCTCCGGATTTTCTCTCTTCGGACCTCCTGTTTCTCCTTACTCTTCCTGGCCTCCTCCTTCATCAAGAACAATGGGCCCGCTGGTCGGGCTCCCTTGGGGGTGTTTCCTAACGACTTACGGGGCATATCTAGAATTTATATAGAGACATTTACTTATGGTTACGCGGGCCCATTTCTTGATTTAGTGAGCGGGTTTTAAATTTTTTATGTGGACGCGCCGTATCCTGTGGTTATTGTTATCGGTCAAATCATAGACTACCGGATAGATCTTACGCGTAACGATATACGGCCCGGGTATTTCGGTGCTAATTTAGCTGCGAAACCTTTCACGGCGGAAGATAGAGGGTGTTCCCTTTTCATCACTTGATCGCCGATATTACATTGCCATTCTCTTCGTCTTAAATTATAATAATGGCTCTGTGACGCGAAGGCGCGAGACAGGTTTAAACGGACCAATTCGGAGGTTTCTTTTAAACGGTTTAAGCGATTTTCGGTACTTGTTATGTCTGCGTTCGTCGGCTCGGGATTTTCGGACGGAACAGACGGCTGTTCTTCGCGCAGAAGAGTTTTCGGCGACTCGAGTTCCCTACCAAAATTCAGAAAGGCCGGAGTGAATCCAGTCAAGTCGTTACGGGACGTATTGAAGGCAAACGTCAGTTCAGAGGGATGGGCATCCCATTTCTTATGGTTGTCCTCGCAAAACTGCGCAATCATGGTTTTGATGGTTTTATTCGCTCTTTCGACGGGGTTCGCTTGAGGTGTGTAGGGTGGTGTAAGTCGATGATTAACTCCAAAATCCTTCAACAGTTGACGGAATGGTCTACCGGTGTACTGAGTGCCGTTGTCAGTTATGCCCGTGACAGGTCTTCGAAAACGTATCAGAATTTTGTCATATAAGGCCTGACTGACAGCCTTGGCAGTCGCAGTTCTAATGGCCTTACATACTATCCACTTGGTAAATCTATCCTGGAACACAAGGACGTAGCAGTTCCCTTTCGTAGACCTAGGCAATGGTCCCACTAAGTCAGAACTCACAGTTTCCCACGGGCCTCGGATAGGTGATCGTTGCATCTTTCCAGGCGTCTGCTGTTGAGAAGCTTTATACTGTTGGCAAGACTGACATTTCCGGACGTAATGGGCAATGTCTCTAAACATACCTGGCCAGTAATAACGGGCAGCAATCCGTGTAGCAGTCTTGGCTATACCTAAGCGTCCAGCGGTGGGTTGATCGTGATTTTCTTGGAGGACTAAGAGCCGTGCAGGTTTTGGAACACATAGTTTCCATGGGTCTTGCATCTCTGCTTCCTTGACATCAGTCATGTCCAAAAAATGACGAAACAGCTTTCCCTCCCGAATGCAGAAATCAGGAAATAATTCCGGATATCCCTGTACTTCGGCTCGTTTCTTTTCATACCAAGGACAAATGTCAGTTTCAGATATTGTCGGTAACGACTCCTCAGTCGGCGGTGGTTCGGTCGGGCTTCGAGATAAAGCATCTGCTATTTGGTTCAGTACCCCCTTTCTATAACGGATTTCGAAATCATACTGTTGTAGGTCTAGATATATACTCCATCTAAATTTGTCTAAATATACTCCATCGAGCTAATCTGCCGCTAGGATTCTTCAGTGAGTGTAGCCATCGAAGTGATTGATGATCCGTAATGACTACAAATTTATAGCCTTCCAAATAGGGTCATATTTCTTCTCGGCGGAGGTCAGACTGCGGCTGGCATAAGCAATAACATGATCGCCATCATGTAAATGCTGAATAAGAGCTGCTCCCAAACCATTATCGCTTGCATCAGTCTGCAGGACAAAAGGCTTCTGGAAATCTGGACATGTCAGAACTGGCGCTCTAGTCAAGCATTCTTTGAGTGTATCAATAAGTAAAATATTTTAGTCTTGAAAAAAAATAAGGAATGTTTGGTATTTTAAAATGTTTGGTAGCTTGTAATTTTTTCGACTTTCTCGATTGTTTATAGTTTATAATAAGCCTTAAAAATTGTTGTTTCATAATAAAATATCATTATGGAATTCCTGTATGTTATTTTAGATTCTAAGGATGGTTTTAGAATAACACATTTTTAATAAAAAAAAGCATTACATTAACCGATGCCCAAGAAAATAATGTATTCTACTTATTATGTACTTAATAATGTATCTACTCGTTATATTAATAACGAGGTTAGTAAGAACCGTTACTAAATTATTATCTAAATAAGCGCCTTTCTACAACGCCACTGACGCCAAAATAGTAAATTTGACTTACCTGTGGAATGTTGTTCCAGGACTTATATAGTCCAATTTCTTACAAATTTGGCACTGACGAACCATGTTTTATAGTTTTTAAATAAAAAGTAATCAAAATAAACACTAAACCGACACTATAAACTAAGAAAATCCAAAAAAAAAAATAAACACTAAATAAATCATTACAAACTAAGAAAATCCAAAAAGTAAATAAAATAAACACTAAATAAATCACTACACACTAAGAAAATCGAATCCAAAAAAATACAAAATCAAAACATCCAATAAAAACAATAAAATAGCCATGGAGAAACTGCGACAACAAGGTTTTACGACACGTGTTTTACTCTACTATGGCTCTACTACGAGAGAATAAAGAATGAACGGGCCTTGAAAAGGCGACCCGGCGATTGATGGGTGTTGCCAAATTGTAAAGAATTTGTCATTTTTAAATAGTCTCCGACTTATAATTTAGTAGTATAGGGACTATTTAATACATCTTTCTAATATTAAACGCTACTTTATTAAAATACAGTTTTAATATCTCAATATATGTGTATAACAACAAAAAAAAATATTAATAATATTTTAGACGTGACAACATAGGCTGGAGGCGAAAGACTCAGACGGCCGAGGTCAGCTGCACCCAGGAGTAAACATGTTTACAAAAATTAATATTTGACCGCGCTTAAATGTAAATAGTGTAGTTTATATATTATTTTAAGTCTATGGTAACTACCGTCTTTCTTCTTGACCATGACGATAGGTGAGCTCCACGGACTATCAGATGGCTCAATAATTCCATCTTCAAGCATTTTATCTACTTCGGTATCAACGATGGCCTGCATCTTCGGATTTTGTGGTCGGTGTCTCTGTTTAATCGGGTCCTTGTTGATCAGGTGAATTTCATGTTTTATCAGTGGTGTTGTACCACGAATATTCTCAAAACCAGGTAGGTGCTGTTCCAGGAAAATCTGGAGTTTATTCTGCTCGTCCTGCGTCAATTTTGGAGTCTCCAGGCTCGCTGAAATGGGACACAGTGTCGTGTTGACCTCTTCAGTCACTCTTCGCCCATTTAAGCTTACTTGACGGGTTTGTAAATCCAAATTAAATCGGTGTCGTTGAAGAATATCCATTCCAATCACCACTTCGGGTACAAGACTATCCAGAATATGGAACACTTCGTTCAAGGACTGGTTTCCTATCTGAAACTTGATTCTAAAGGCTTCTGAAATGGCTTCATTAGTACCATTAGCAAGCGTCGCTCCTCTTAGAGTAGGCTTGACTGATATGGCTTTAGAATTTCGGCACGCCTGTGCCAGTTTGGTTCCCATAAAAAAATATGCCGCCCCCGTATCCAGGAGGGCTAAGTATTCGACATTTCTGTATCGTATCTTGATCGTAGGACGGTTGTCGGCTCGCATAACAGGCTGGATATCGTTGATACGGGCGGTCGGGAGGCGCTGCACTGGCTCGTGTGCGCAGCGCCGCTCTAGTTTTCCGGACGACCACACGGACAGTCTCTGGACAGTACGCCTTTCGTCTTACATCTCGAGCAAAAGATCTGTGCTTTCTGTGTTCAGTTATTGCGATAATGTCCTGTCTGTCCGCTTCTCCAACAGATTGCTTCTGAAGTCTGTTTTGCGGCCTGTGAATATCCAGGATTCCGGGTAGGAGTGGGCCTGTGATTTGGTCCATTTTGCGGCGGTGATGGGTTCTGATTAACCCTTGGACGGCTCTCAGTGCCTGTATACTCATTGTCTGGCATGACTCGCCGAGGACGGGTTTCAACAGGGCCAGCTTCGAGTGTTGTACAGCTCCGAGTCGGTCCACGAAGTTCCTGACTAAGCAATTCGAACTCCTTCGTTATTCTTGAGAACGACGAGATGTCCTGAAAGTCTCCTCTCCGGACATATTGACGAAATTCAGGTAGCAAATTTCTGTACAGCCACTGTAGTTCTTGATTCGGAGAGATGTTGCCATGTCTGCGGATCAACGTTTGAAGATCAGTGATGTACGCCGTGATAGACTCGTTATGTCTTTGCACTCGACGACTTATCTTCGCCTCTAGGTCCACCTCATAATTTACTGGATAATAAAAAATGTTAAATTCTTTAGTAAATTCTTCCCAGGTCCTATAATTTACTCTGTTATTACGGTACCAGAGCGCAGCTTCTCCTTGCAAAACTTCTTGCAAATGTGGCATAATCCGGATGAATATTCTGTGCAATACAAATTTCTTCCAGTCTTTCCAACAACGTGACAGGGTCCGAGCGACCATTAAATGTCACTCCCCATTTGTAAACTTGTATTGGACCAGTGTTAAAACTATTTGACATACCTGGATTTATCGGCAGAGGGGCAGGCTGCGAAGTAGAAGTATAGACCACCGGAGAAGACACTACACTACACTGTAGTTGTCACTGTTGTAGTAGTCAGGGTGGCTGTAGAGCTCACTGTCGGTACAACAGCACTATTTCCAGGAAATCCAAAAGACTCTGACAGGCTGTGGACTCGCCTGTCCTTCTCTAATGAATCTCACTATTCTTCTTCGCATTTCTTCAACAGTCTCGGTACTATCTAATCCGAAACGCACCAGTTGTGCGGCTAATTCAGACTTCTTCAGGGAATAAATCCACCCTGTCCTGAAATCAGATTCCGCACTCGTGCCCAATGGCGCCAAGTTCAAACCTGTATGTGTCAGCGACGGTACGGCGTCGTTACCTTCAACGGAAGCACCGATCGACAAAAAATCTTCCTCAGTTTCCATATCGCTCTAGATTTCACTAGTCTTTAACTCAGAAGCACTGAGACTTTACTGTCTCTAGAGGTACTTATGCTCGACGGTTGTTATTCTCTTTTCACCTCCTCTCACACTGTTTCAATAGCTTTCTTGCTTTTACTAGCTTTACCCGGTTTCCTGGTATTTTTGACGGTTTAAGTTTCAAAACAATCAAGTCCCTGCTCGGGCGCCAATTTTGTGAGGCTCCCCCGTTTTTGAAAAAGCTCACGGACGCCGAGTTGCCTTGGTTCGGTTCCTCGGGCGCCATCCCCAACGTTTAAAGTGTTTGAGAGACCACTAGTGCCAATACGGGTAGCTTTTATACAGTGGAGAGATACCAGGGAGTGATGAGATGAAAAGAAAATAAAACACACAATTAACTACAGCGTAACACTAGGTTTTTATTTAATAAACTAAATATGTACAAAAGTAATCAAAGAAAGTTCGCGTTCTTTAATTGTAACAATAATAAAAATAAAATAAATGTTTAGTACCTCGTAGAACAAGATTTACACTGACAACCGTGTACCTCTAGAGTTTTAAGCGATTATTCCCGATACGTAACTCTCTGACTGATTCTATCACGCGAATTCAAAACGCGTTCCCGAAGTGACATTCTATTAAACACGACGACGCGAGTTCCTGATCGGCGTCGGATTTAGCGGCGTCCTAATGAACACAGACACGTAGGTACCGGAGCAACACACTCTACCACGACGCGACTCTCTAAACGGCGGCGACGTCGTTACAGGCGTCCCGATGATCACAGCTAAATATTTATCGGAACGGCGTCCGTTTTGACAGCGAAACACGGACCTCGTATCGGCGTCGGAGTTAAAAGCGTCCCGTGACACACTCACACGAGTCCTGGATCGATCGCGAAGTTATCAGCGCCCCGTGGGATACACAAACGCGAGTCCCGGATCGATCGCGAAGTTAACAGCGTCCCGTGGGATACATAAACGCGAGCCCTGGATCGATCGCGAAGTTACCAGCGTCCCGTGTGATACACAAACGCGTAGAGGTGCACCGTTTGGCCTACCTGAGCGAATATAAATACATCTGTCTCCCTTATCCCTGTAACGCGTTAAGGCAGTAAAGTAAACATCATTAACAATAAAAAGAATATGACCTACTCTCGATCACTTTGGCGGTGGCTGCTTACCTTGTACAGTGCGGCGACGATCGGCGGCTGGCAGCAGGTCACTTGGCAGGGCACTCCGGACTCGAACCTCACTTTTCACGTGCGACCACAAACTAACTAACTGGAGCTGCTGCAGCCAAGGTATTCGACTGACGCTCCCCTCCACTCGGCCTGCACTAGCAGAGTAGGGCGAGCGGCGCAAACGGTTTGGTTTTTCGCATTAAACTATAGCGACCAAAACCGATCAAAACTCTCTTACAAAATGGCAATTAAATATTTAACTTATTTAATTCAACAATAGGAACTATGAAGTTAATTACAATAATGAGTTAACAATAAAATACATTGACTGTCATTATTAAAAGAAAATGAAGTCTCTATTATTCTAGTATAATATTAACACAATATACAGGGTGTCCTAGAAATTTTATGAACTTTATTACAATTATCTTTTTTATATATATTTAAGACAAAATTTGAAAAACATGAATTAAAAACGTGAATCATGCACGCATTATAAAATAAATTTATTTTTTATCATGTAACGTTTTTAGTTCGTTACATGTCTTTTTTATATATAATATATGATGTCTGGCCTATAATCACCGGATTCCCTCTCCTTCAGGCCGGATAGTTTATTTGACGCGTAATTTTTACGTTCCCTAGTCGCCAACCCTGTTATCGTTCGACACAACCCTGTTATCGCTCTGAGGAGGCGCTGTCAACATCGCTTCTGTCAACTCTCTCCGTGCTTAACCTCACTTTGTTTTGACGCTCTGTTGTATCCCAGCTTTTAGAAATGGTGATTATTTAAATCTTGCTGTATAATTTGAATCAGCTGCTATTTCGAGGCTACAGGTAAAGATAGTTATTACCGTTTATAGATTCGATACTATTATTGAATATTTTTAGGGTAGAGTTACGGATGTCCCAACTTGTATTTGTATTTTGCTGGCACGTTGGCGTCCCTTTTCTTTTGTCCTCCAGAATGTCACATGGAAGAAAGGACATGTTGTTTATTATTTATTGAGCCCTCGGAAGTATTTCGAGGTAGGTTTATTTGGTTTATTAGACCTTGTTTGGTTTTAAACAAGAGTTTCATATTTTTAGGGTCCAAGGTACGGACTGTGTCCAAGGTACGGGTAGTGTCTTATGTACGGACATTATCTTATGTACGGATGTCCTGTGGACGAGTGTCCCCAGTAAGAATGATTTTTTCTTACATATAAGTGCCACAGCGTGGATGGGATCACTGTCTTGCTGGAACAACCATCTGAGTGGCATTTCTTCATCAGCATGAGGCAGCATATTATTCTCCAATATGTCTTTGTTCAAAAAACGGTCCATTATCCCATCAATTTTAACAAGAGAACCAACACCTGAGCGAGAAAAACACCCCCATACCATTATACTACCACCCCCATGTTTTACTGTGGGCATCTGGTACTTATGGCTGTACCGTGTACTTCGGACATAACGTCTCCCGTCACTACCAAACAGTTGAAACTTGCTTTCGTCGCTAAACAGTACAGTATTCCATTTCTGATAAGACCAGGTGAGATGATCTTGAGCAAATTTAAAGCGGGCCATCCTATTTTTCTTTGATATTAGTGGTTTCTTCACCGCAACTCTTCCAAAAAGTTCCATGTCATCCAACCTTCTTCTCACCTTGCGTACAGACACCGATATTCCCCTTTCACCCATTTCTCGAGAAATGTCTGTGGATGTTTTTCTTGGATCTCCCATTGATATTCTCTTCATTACTTTCATTGTCCTGTTGCACAATTTTCTTGGTCTTCCTGACTTAAAAGCTGT
Organism: Sitophilus oryzae; assembly: GCF_002938485.1. Taxonomy (NCBI): domain Eukaryota; kingdom Metazoa; phylum Arthropoda; class Insecta; order Coleoptera; family Curculionidae; genus Sitophilus; species Sitophilus oryzae. Next base: position 658,867 of record NW_022146261.1, on the reverse strand, counting down.
TGAAACGTTCCCTGTTTTATTAAATTTACGAATTATTTTCGAAACGGTGCCTTTTAAAATGTTTAAATTTTTACTTATTTGAATTTGTTTATAACCGCTCTTGTATAATTGAACTATTTTATTTTTTAAATCCGTAGAGAAATATTTAGACTTGGGCATGATGTTTATATTTATCTGAAGCAAATCGTACCGTTTATCAGCTTAAACTAAATAATTTTAATGTATTTATTTATGGTTTCCCTACTTTTGGTTACAAGAAATCTATTGTTCTCCTACAAAAACTGCTAAACAGATTTTTTTCGCTGTGTAATTTTTGGAATACTATTATTTGCTGATAAGCTGTTCATTTATATTCCTGAGAGTTTAAGCATAGCAATATTTTCTGTGATATTTTAAAAAGTAAAAAATTTCCATACTTTTGGCCACCATTGTGTATGTAGTATGGGGGTGAGAATTTTTGGGTTCCTGTTTTTTTTGTCCTGTTATGTTTATTCTAACGAATTTTTACTATTTATTCCACTCGTCACGATGCCTAATGTTCTAGGTATTTGACCTTAAGTGGTTCGGACTTTGATCCGCTTGAAGACAAACATCGATTTAATCGGTAGGAATGTTTATTCTTCGATGTCTCAGTGAACGTTCTATAAGGGAATGCAATAATGCTTCCATTTGCGCTTGTCCACGTTCCAATTATTTCTGGTTAACAGTAATATTGTTAGCAATGGAAGTAAGGTAGTGTTGGCTAGAGTTGCATTACGATTTTCACTGCAACATCCGTAACTGTAAAATATTAGCTCCTGATTTTTCGGCAGATCGCGTGTTTCTTGTTCTATGAAATAAGAGATAATGATTGAGAACTCATTTGCTCCTAATTTACTCTCATTTTCGTTCCATGCAAAACAAGAACCTTGTTTCGTGTTAATATTGTAAGTAGATTGTAAAAATATGAACGATAAGCTGTTTTTAATTGAGCATAGAAACATTTGAAAACATTAAAAAATCCACCACTCTGAACATAGATTAATATTTATAACTTAGATTGAATGAATTCATTAGTACAGTACGAGTTTTATCAGTACAGTACCTCGTAAGATCAGTTTTATTTCTGTTATTACGAATTATTTCAATATTAAAATAGCCTACCATGTGGACTTCCTTATTTATTGTAAATGTCTTTCCTAAAACAATTTTAAGTTTAATAATAAAAATATTTTTATGTTATTTGTTAGTGGCCTGTATTTTAAACTCGCGGGGTATTAAAATGTGCGATTTCTAAGTATATGACTTTTCAAAGTTTGTGTTGACGTCATCAGTGATAAGTAGCACATTCAAATAAGATTTGCTGGTGGCAGCATTATGACGCGAACCCAATATTTGAAGTGACATACCATATCAGAATAATATTTTCCAATCCTTACTTACCACATTCTATTGCCTCTGATTCACTAATGTTTGTATCTAGTTCATCTAGATTACTTACTTCTTTCAAGATGGTGTCGACAGTAGAGGAATTATCAGGAAAACTACTGCAGTTCCCTGAAACTAATTTTTAATAATATTTTGTAAAATAACCAATTACGTAAATAAAGTTGGTTATTTTTACGTACCAGATATTTTTTTTTCTTGTTCAGAATAATCTTCAGGAACCAAACATAAACTATTATTTTCATTTTGCGGAATATTACTCTCTAGTGGTAATTCCACTATTTTCTTCACTTTGCGTAATCATGCCTACCATACGTAATGTTCGATTTGAAGACATCATAATACAAAAGTCGATAGTCCACGAATCTAAATAATAATACCAAAAATTAAATTATGGACTTAATAATTTAAATAAAATAAGTTTGTTCGATATTGACATAACTAAAAATATGTCCCATAAAAATGGCCGTTTTTTCTTAAGAATTTTTATACCAAATGAGAACACAAAATAAATCAATCAGATCTTTCAAAAATTTTAAGAAATAATGTCACATCACGAAATGTCATGTTAAATTCAAAATAGAGAGGGTATACACTAATTTAACTAAAACAATGACATAACACAAAAAGTGTTACTTTCTAAAAAAATAATTTGGATAAATCCTTACAAAATTATAGGCAATAGCGACATAACTTAAAAAACGCCACTATTGCCCTAAATAATTTAAACATTTTTATTTACCAGTAAAGCACTTTTGGAAATGTGGTCACTATTTCAAAAAATGAACGTGGCTTCTGCAATCAAATCTCGATTAAGACTAAATGCGACGATGTTGCACAAACGAAAACGTCAATTTTATAGGAAAAGCATATTGACACTAATGCTATCTCGCGGTTAATTCTTAAAATACAAATGTGTCGGTATTGCATATAATTATTTGCGGCTTTTGGAGTATTTTTCTTCAAAAACCTTAATTTTTGAAAATGTTGACCTGTGACACTATTCTTTCGAATGAGCGATATGATTCATTATATATAGATAGCACTTAAAACTTTTATACGAAAATTCAAAAAACCTTTAAAACAAATTGGAAACGTTATTCAAAATGATATAACCGGTTGTATTTCAGAACCCGCCACAGAAATAAAAGAATCCGTAATAAAAGAGCGCGTTATTTTATTCGGTGCAAGAAGGCAATACAACAGATATTATCAATCTCAAAGAAGTGTCAGTGTGCTAATTCAATTCGATATATTAAAAAATGCTATTTTATGAAATTAGATAACATTGTTATACATTTAGAAATAAGGTTTGCAGATAGGTACTGGTATATCTCAATTAGTTTTATTTATCCTAATAAATTCGAAATTTAAAGAATCCTATAAAAAATTTCCAACGTATTTAATATCTGATTTAACAAACTTGTTATATTGATACATTTCCAACGCATTTAATATTTATTTAACAAACAAAAAATGTTATTGACCAACATAAATTAATGAATAAATTGCAGGTATTTATAATAGATATGATAATTTCGATTATAAAATAATTTAAGGAGAATAATCCTGGAAATATATTTCTAGAGGCTTTCAAATTGTTTGTTTTGATTGTTACTACACCATTTACAAGTACTTGGGTTGACAGACGATGAATCGGTTTTGTCAACACTGTCTGGCTCATATTCACTCTCACTGGCAGGAAATGGCTCAATTTCAGATTCTTCGGAACTCATTTTGAGTAGTTTTTAACTTAGAAACTAAACACTGTTCCACTCGAGATACCACGATACTAACACCTATTTAAAGGCACAATGGTCTAAGTCACACATGTACCACTCTTGCAAGTAACGTCATAAATAGTTCGTTAAAGGGTAAAACAAAACTAGTGACATCTATTATTAAAGTATCAAAGATATGCACACCAAACTCTTGTCAGAACATAGATATCTGTATTGTGTAAGGATTTCATTCATTACTTCTCGAAATAGTATTTTGTGACTTAGACCACTATGGCTTCCGAAGGCTCATGTTGTTTTTTATTTTATCTTTATCTTTTATTTTTCATCACCTCTGTTAATTTTTTTCTTGGTTTTTTCTAGCTGGCTTTGAAAAACCCTACCACGGATTCTATCCACACTGGCAACTACCTATTCAAAACCCTCAGAGCTTTTAAACATTTCGGAAACCTTAAACCTATTTCTTAATGATGATCTGCTTTTTTTAGAAGTTCCCTTCTTTTAAACAGAATTGCTCTCTGGTATATTTGTTTAACGTTAGAGGATCAATCCTTAGCATGGGCTACATTCACATCTGAGAAGAGGGTCGAACTCCCTAAAAAGTAATTTAAAAGGCTATAGAAATATATTCTGTGTTAACACACAATTTTTATGTTCTTATGTTTGAACCCCTACCACGGATTCTATCCACACTGGCAACTACCTTTTCAAAAACCTCAGAGCTTGTAAAATTTTCGGCATAATTTTTATGTTCTTATGTTTGAAGGTAGTGAAATATTTTGGAAAGGAATCGATATCCTGAACTTGTTTGTTTATGGAAAGACAAGTTCAAGACATTGTCCTCTATTATGTATCGCTTCTGTTATTTTTTTTCTTGGTTTTCTCTAGCTGGCTTTGAAAAACCCTACCACGGATTCTATCCACACTGGCAACTACCTTTTCAAAAACCTCAGAGCTTGTAAAATTTTCGACAACCTTAAACCTCTTTCTTAATGATGATCTGCTTTTTTTTAGAAGTTCCCTTCTTTTAAACTGAATTGCTCTCTGGTATATTTGTTTAGCCTTAGAGGATAAATTCTTAGCATGGGCTACATTCACACCTGAGAAGAGGGCTGATTGCCCTAAAAAGTAATTAGCAAAGGCTATAGAAATATATTCTGTGTTTACGCATAACGTTGGTAAAATGTAGAATGTATAGGCTTGGTGCATCTAACGGAAATAAAGAAACGGGAATCAGATAGTTGCAACTACTGTGGAAATATTGATGACGCAGAACATACACTGTTTAGATGTACGAGATGGGACTACATTCGTAATGATTATAAAACTCATACCGGCTCAGTTTTCAATGCGGAAAATATGATGAAATATCTCACTGGGACAGAGGAAATGTGGAAACCAACTACAGGGATACTAAGACAAATATTAGAGAAAAAGGAAAATGATATAAGAGAGTAAACAGCTATCATGGTGAAGTAATGCGAAAGCGGTTTTCGCCATGATCAGCGTTAGGGAAGTGTGGGTTTTTTTAGCCGGTAAGAATCCGGTACTAAGAACAGTAGTTTACTGTTATTAGTGCTGGGTGTCTTATGCAAGATTTTCTTTCCCACAAACACAAAAAAAAGATGTTCATAAAACATTTAATCACTTACCTTGATTAAAAAAGTATACCATTAATATTGCAAATTATATTTCATCCTTCCATAGTATATTATGCCTATTTAATTTTTTGATTATGTAACGAGCACTTTCTTTACTCACTTGTTTCGTTGAACTATTTGAATCCATTTTTGCTATTGATCAAATCGGTGTAAGAAATTATGAAGCTATAAAATGTTGTTTCGGGAGAGTTGAATATCCGGGAAAGTTGAATTATTGAATGTTATTGCACCCAACAACGCCTTAATTACGCTCTTCACGCGTTAACATTTTTTTGGGCAATTTTATTAACTTTTTGAAATTGTCACAACACAAGACGCCTAGTTCGAATTCTCTTTTACTTATTTTTTACTACCCGAAACAGCGTTAAATCACACAAATCTCGTACCTGAGTGTTTGATAGTTTCAATAACTAACAAAAAACTAAAATACTTAAATATTATGACTAAACTCCGATTTCAATATTATTTTAATGCGATCGATATGACGGCGGCGTGAACTATACACTCTGTCAATTTTAAAACTTCCCACCCTTAATATTTTTCTTGCAATTAAAAATATGAAAAATCGGAAAAACACGTCAATTTTATTTGTAAGGGGGACACTTTAAATTAATATTTTTAGCCTTTTCCTTTCAACCCCCTAGGAGGGGTATTAACCTTACAATCTTAAATGGGAATGGGGGTCAAGTGGCATATCGTTTTAAAGGGCGTTTAATTCTTTTTTCGGTAATATCCTACTTTGTTGCTTTTTATCCAGAGGTTTCCGAATAATCGCGTTTCAAAGTTGCAGAAACATTTAGACATGCCTGCATTGAGATTTTGGTTTTCAGGCTAGTGTTTACACAAAAATGATTGCAATGGATCTCCTTGTACAAATGATTAGAATATTAGGTTACACCACTTACGCCCTATCTTACAAGTTGGTCAAAATATTGTCCATTTTCCTGTAAACAATAATAAAGTCTGTTTTCAAACTCCTCCCTAACATTTCGGAAAACTTCATCAGGAATTGACCGGCATTCTGCTGTAATTCGCCTTTTAAGGTCATCAATATCAGTAGGTTGTGTTTTATAAACAATGGATTTAAGATATCCCCAAAGAAAGAAATCTAACGGTGTTAAATCCGGTGATCTTGGAGGCCATTCAATTGGTCCCCTTCTGCCAATCCATGTACCCGGAAATCTCTCGTTTAACCACTGTCGGACCGGAAGAAAATAATGAGGTGGAGCACCGTCCTGCTGGAATGTTAACAAATTCTCCTGTAAAACTGGATTACCCTCTACATCAATTTGTGTTTCTAGCTCTTGGGTGATAAGAGGATCAATAGTCTCTTGAAGCATATTATGATACAAATCACCCGTCAAGTTTTCTTCAATAAATAAAGGACCAATAATGGCATTTCCAAGAATACCAGCCCAAACATTAACTTTTTGGGGATATTGTGTATGTCCTTCTCGAAAAATATGCGTGTTTTCGTCACTCCAATATCGACAATTTTGTTTGTTAACATTTCCATTTAGAGAAAATGAACATTCATCGGAAAAACAGATATTCGGCAGAATGTTAGGGTTGGCGTTGACTTGACGACTCATGATTTCACAAAACTCTATTCTTCTATCAAAACCATCGTCATAGAGTTCTTGAAGTATCTGCATTTTGTATGGATGGAATTTATGCATTTTCAGTGTTTTTCTTACAGTCTCGTGTGATATTCCTGTCTATTGTGCTACTGTCCGCAAGGAGCTGGTGGGTTCTGCAGTAAATAATCCCAAAACCTCAATTTGAGCTCCTTCATTCATCACTCGTAAGTTATTTCTTTTTCTATTACTCACCGAACCAGTTTCGGAGAACTTTGCCACCAAATCCAGCACATATCTGTGACTTACTTCAAGATTTGGATTTCTTTCATTGAAAACCAATTCCGTCCTTCGTGCGCAGTTTCCAACCTCTCCATAAATAAAAATAATTTCAGTTCTTTCTTGAAGAGAATAAACCATTTTCACACTTTATGCGCTTAATAAAAGTTATCACTTAACAACCCAACAAGCGAAAGCGAATTAACAATATTACTATTATTCCTGTTTTGGCTACATTTTTTAAATGTGCTGAACATGTTTCTTTTTGTTAAGAGAACAACGTATTTTTAGATTTTGTTGATTGGATAACAAGGGTTTTTGTGGAATTTCAGAGATAAAACATTGAATAAACGTAAATTAACTAGGTAGGTACTCGTCATTTTTTAGATTACTTCTTGATGTAAATGATTTACATTACTTTTTGATGTTTTTGAGATTTTTTTGCCAATCCCAAAACAAAGTTTCAAACGGTGCCATCCATGGCTGTAGCGAAGGGGAGGCAGAGGAAGGCCATGTCCCCCTGGAAGTTGCCACTGATTCGAAGTTGAGAAAAGAAACGTTAATGTTTATGATGTTTTCTGTTTATTAGTATTTCGACCCCCTAGAAGAATGTAATGGCTACGTTAGTAGATAATATATGAGAGACCCTCCTCCTCATTATACTCCTCCTCCTCCTCCTCTCACTAATATAATATACATTTCAAAAATATGTTAATTCCTACTACTTTCATCCGCACTTTATTCACCTAGTCATATATAGCTAGTAAGGTAGGTCTTTAGAAGAAAGTAAAGCGAATCTCTTATTCATCAAGAGTGATGCAATACAATAAGAAAAAAATAACTAATGTTGTTAGAAAGCTGATTCAAAAATATACTGATTTCCATCAAACTGTTTCTCATCGAATAGTTTTAATTAATCAAAAAGATTTATTTTTTCCACTCAAACAAGATTGTCATTGGATAACTGAGTTTTGTGCTGATTTTCTATTACAAAGGATTAATCTTTACGAGTTTGTGCGTGCATTGGGACATACATATTTTGCAAGTGAACTAACACACATTGTTCCATACCTGAGAGTAACGAAGAATTCAAAAGTTATAATAGAAATTTTAAAGGTGTTCGAGCGGTTCCATTTGGATGACGCTAGAGATCAGTTACTTCAAAGATTTAAAGACAAGTTACAACAACCCGGAGAAGTTAGAAGCACAATATCAAGAAAACATAGACCTCTTCGTCAATATCGTGCTCCGAAATATTTAAAAAACTATATTTTGTTTTAAGGTGAAAAATGTCAAGTGAGAATATTGAACTAATTAGTTCAGTAATATGTATTCATCAAGAATTTTATGAATCATTTCATGAGACTTATCAAAAACTTAGGCAGATGGAAAAAATATATTATGATATGATTCGTAAATATGAAAAAGGAATGAGTGCGTGTGCACAATATTATGAAAATTATGATACATTAGAATTATTCTCTGTAATGATAGACTTAGGCTTTATAAATCAAATAACATATTTAAATAAATTTGTTAAAGATCGGGGAATACCTTACGAACAAGTAACAGACGATGTAAACACTAACATAAATAGCAATTTAGTTAACCCGGATAATTCATCCAATAACTTAGTTGATGTAGAAGTACTAATTTAGTTAAAATTATATTTTAATAATAAAAGATGTTATAAATATTATATAGATTTTTATTCATTCATAAAAAAATTATCATACAAATATAAAACATTTGATAATGCACACATACAAGTTGACTTAGAATGATAAAAGCATTTTGGTGTTCCGATAGGCAAAGCAGGTTGTTCATCTATTTCAATCACTGGTTTTTTGGAATATTTCTTTACAAATTCTGCTTTTTCAGTTCCTTTAACATAAACAAATTCCACTTCAGGTTCTTCAGTGAGTTTTTCAATTATATTTGAAAAATAATGGTGAGGTGTAAATCCATCATTCCAGTTGATACAATGATGGTTTTTCATTAACCATACCGCCTGTCTGTGACATTCTGGTGACAGAAAGTCTAATGGATAGGGTTTCTTAAAGATATAATGTGATATTCTATGTCCATCAAAAGCTGCAAGTTCTTTAGGTAAAAAGGTGTTTTTCTCATCTTTAAATCCTTGTATATCCACAATCAACCTCATATTTTTAGTTCACTAAACTTTTTAATTAAACTTTTTTGTCTTGAGTAGTTTGCAATTTGTTCTTTCAATTTTTGTATTTTAAAAATAAAATTTTGTATTTCTAGTTGAAGTGTTGATGACATATCTACTACTACAGACACTATGTTTACTTATTTATATTAAATCTATGAGGGTGGGGGTAAAAGTTTATAATTGTTTGACAATCTTTGTTAAAGGATTGTAACTAAATAATTTATCATGTAAAATAAGACAATAAGCAGATGTGTCTTTTTTGATTGCACTGTTTGTTTCAAACTCAATTCTCATTACAACAGAACCCGTTTGAAGCGTTTCCTTTTGATGAGAACAATCAATATATGCAATTGGTGAAATCTCCTTGAATTTCTCAGGATTAAAAATGGGTTCATTAGAAGTACCATAATAAGAATAACGAAAATTGGCAAACATTTCATATAAAGATGAATATTTGTTCTCTTTGAAATTTAAATATAAGTCATGATAAGGATACCTTTCGGAATTTAAAAATATTCTAATATTTGTTAAATCTACATTGTCAAATTGACTCATATCTTTTTTAACATCTCCTTTTCGATTTTCTTGAAAGGCAATTATTACATGACGGGGAGCTTCCAGTTTGCTAGTTGTTTTTACAGGCCATGTGTGTCGTGTTGTTTCAGTTAGGGAAGAGTATTCAACAAGTTCCCAACTTCTAAATCCAATTAGTATATCTTTATTTGACTCCAGTATTCTAGTGAGTGCTAGTTGTTGTGGTATATCAACTGAAATATGTGGTACTTTCCAATAGATTTTATCGAAAGTAACTTTTGGGGTTTCTACAGTTGTAGATGGAGTTGTTACATCATCCTTAAAGAAAACTCCATCTAAGTCATTATTAGATCTAATAAGAACCAACTCTTGTTTCATGTTAATTATAATTTTTCTGTAATCTTCAAAGAATCCCATTAGCAGTTTTAGTGGTATAGATACGGAGAATTTTCCATTATCATCAACTAAAATTCTATCCTCTTCTTTTCTGTGTGGAAACCAACCTGCATTTTGCAGTTTTAAACTTTCATTTGTGTTACTGGATAGATAACTTTTTAATGTTGATGCTAGTCCTACATTTCTTAAGGTATCAATAGTAATACCATTTAACTCATAACGAATTTCTCTAAATAAGAAAGCTATACCATTGTTTGTAAATCGCAATCTCTTTGTATAATTTCCCTCTGTGTTTGTTAACTTTCCTTCGATATAAAGTAGGCTTTCTGATGGTAGAGTGTAAGCATCAAGTTCTTGGATTGGTATACGTATTTCATCATTATAATCAAATTTTGAAGAAATGTATGGTTGATAGGTATGTAATTCTGAACTAACAATAGAGTTATCAATATATAACTTTTCGTTTACATTTAATATGCTCATTATATTAAGACTTTAAAACCTAGCGATTTTAGAAAATTATGATTTTTTCGTGTTAATCGATTGGTGTTGGATTTGACACTGAATAATTTTTGTGTCAGTTTCTTTTTATAAGTTTTGATTTTTTTAGGAATAATAACTGGAGAATAATTTATATTACCTCTATTATATCTAACAACCATTTTATAAACCGTTTGTTTTTAAATGTAATCTTACTGTAATAGTCTCACCTCTGAAACTGATAAGATCTCCGTCTTGATCAACAATTTTTACTGTAATGTTGTTAATTGCTTTAACGCTGACTGGAAAATATAATATGGGTAAAGGAGATTCAACTATTTTATACCCTGGAGCTACAGCAGGATAAAATTGGTGAATAATATGAACAGGTTTTCCGTTATAAATGAACCAACACAGATATTACAATCAATGCAAATAGCGTTGACTTTACTTATATTAGCAACATTATCTGATTGATCTACTTTATCCGCTTCTATGATTCTACTTTTAAAACCTAGTATTTTTCCTATTGAATCATCTTTTGTAAAATCAATTTGTTTGCTACACATTAAGGTACATTTCAGGGTATTAGTATTAGGTTTTAATAAAAAAGCAACGTTTTCATATTCAAACACAGTTTTAACTTTGTCTTTTATATAGGTTTCTATATCAATTATATCATAAGTTCCATCTGGAATAACAATCACTTTATCACCTATATAAAGTTTATTGTGACCCTTTTCTATATTGGGTATAGTCATAAAAGTTTCAAAATCTGCTAAACCTAAGCAATATTGTTTCTTATCATCCAAATATATAGGTGGATTGAAATCAGCTGATAAAACTGAACTGTTTCCTGATATTGCTATTGTTGTAGACATTGTGTAAATGCTATTTTATTACATGTTGTTAGCTTATATATTATTTTTTAAGAATTTTAGAGAAAGTTGTCCGCAGTTGTATGAATTATTTTTTTGTTTATTTTCATATGTGTAAAATACTTTCACTTCACCATTTGAATTAAAATATTTTGAAAGTTCAAGAGGTGGTTTTAAATTTCCATAACTATCAAAGTATACAACATGATTATCATTTTTAATGTATGAAGTCCAATGTGTTCCTTTTTTTGCTTCCTGTCTAAATTAACAACACCACACTCTTTTAAAGATATTGTATTTGGAAGTTCATCAAGCATAAATACACCTCTGAAATTAGGAATTTTCATTACCTTTACATACTTAATAATGTCAATATTTGTAAGCGGTCTACGTGGAAAACTTATGTTAATCTTTTGGTCTTTTTTTTTATACCAAGTTTACCACCTTTATACGGTTTTATAAAAAGTCCTTTTCCCTTATACGGTTTAATAAATAATCCCTTTCCCTTAGAAACATCCTCCATTGCAATATTATGTCTATGCATTTCTTCTAACTGCTGTTTAGATGCTTTAGCATCGTTGACTGCTTTGGCAATTCCTGCAGCACCTCCACCTAGTGCACCTAACGCTCCCAATATTGGGAGCAAAAGTGGTAAAAGTCCCCCAATTTTTTCAGGTGTTCGAATTATACGTTTTTTCTTCATGTTAAGCTTTCCACTTTTTTTATCCTTTTTCTTTTTTATACCCATTCCAAGCTTTCGTTTTCCCTTCATTATGGCAGCAACAGTTAATGCAGCTACTTTTTCACCGATTGAAGAATCCTTAGCTTTTACTCTATTCCAAGCCTGATCTCCTAACAGTTTATCAGATGCGTGTCTTTTTAATAAATCTTCAGATTGAGAGTATGCTATATCATGCTGTTTACAAGCAGCATCCAATGGATTTATACCAATATCCCCTCTGGCTATTCTCTTCTCCAATTTTGTACCCGGTCCACAGTAGTTATATCCTGGTATGTGAAATTCGAAGGGAAGGTTGGTAATTAATTTGTTTACTAAACCAAAACCTTTTTTTCGTCTCCTATTTATAGTTTTGTTCTCACTGGAGTGATGTACAATCATTAAAACGTATTTAAATACTAAAAATAAACTATTGCTGCTAGGGTATAAATACTTTTACACACAATGGAATATATTAGTAATTTTAAAAATGAAGATCGAAAAACAAAAATTCTCTTTACCTATTAAGAACCATGATGAAAAAGTTTCACACAAACAATTTAGGAAACATGGTGCTTTGTTTGGTGGTGGTTCGAAAAGAGGATTAATTGTTGGTTGTAGTGGAAGTGGTAAAACTAATGTTATGCTAACATTGCTTGAACATCCTAATGGTATTAGATTCGAAAATGTTTATATATATTCAAAATCATTAGATCAACCGAAATATAAATATTTAAGACAACTTTTAGAACCTATGAAAGAAATTGGTTATTTTGAATATGATAATGATGAAAATGTTATTTCACCTCATAAAATAAAACCAAATTCTGTTATTATCTTCGACGATATTCCTTGTCACAATCAATCAATTATTCGAGATTATTTTACACATGGTAGACATACAAACACAGATTGTTTTTTCATATTTCAGGGCTACTCTTCTATTCTTAAACAACTAATTCGTGAAAATTCAAATTTATTGATTTTGTTTAAACAAGATTCTTCAAGTTTAAAACATATATATAATGATCATTGTATGATAGATATGACATTTGATCAGTTTAAAAATATTTGTGCTAAATGTTGGAGGGAACCCTATGGTTTTCTTGTAATTGATAAAGATTGTCAATTAAATAATGGTAGATATAGAAATAAATTTGACTCCTATATTTATATATAAGACGAGTTTTGTGGTTTTTCCTCATTTAAAAATTATCTAACATGGATAAACGTTTAGCTAAAGAGTTGATAAAGTCAAGACAAGCAGTAAAAGAAAAGTATCATATGCTAAAATCAGCAGCATCTACAACACAAGCAGAGTTAGAACAAACTTACAAACCAATAACACAACCTATACAAGAACTAGTCTCAGCTATTGGAAAATCGGAACATTTACACATAAAAGAAGAACCTGTTGACTTACAAGAAGAATATTTTAAAACTTCAACACCTACAAAAGTTAAAATAACTCCGAAAACTGGCAAAACTCCTATATTACCACCTGAAACTCCATCATTTTTTAACAGATCAACAGAATCTATAAGTCAGATTCCCAATATACAAGAAACAAGTATTATTGCAGAAACATTTCCTTCACAATTTAACCATTCAGAAAGTAGAAATTTATCAGATATATAGAAGAGACAAGACAAACTATTCAAACATACGTTGGGAGTTCGGGATATGATGATTGGTTGAATGCTTTCCATGAATTACCAAGAACATATATAGATGAAGGTGTGAGAGATACAAAGTCTAAGTTTGATCATAATTATGGAATAGTGCATGATCTCGAAAGAGATAAATTTTTTTTGGGTTTAACACAAAAACCTGTGGAAATAATTGGTAAAAATATTCATGTGGAAGGTATAAAATATCCCGGAACGGTTGGTTTATATGAATTACTTTTTAAAAAAGAACCTGTTGGATACAAAAATGATGATTTAGAAAATTATATGGACATATTAAAAAGAACTAATGCATATCGTAGAAATTTTGATCCCAACGAGCAAGTGCAAGGAAATAGTTCACACAAATATGTAACAATAATTGGACCTTACTTGCAACGAAAGGGTATTACAAAAACTAAAACAATAACACCATTGGAAAGGTTGACTGAAGCTTTTGCTAAACCGAAAGCACCATTTAGAACTAGTAGAACGACGGCTGTCCAGAAAGGGAAAGGTTTAACTTTAAAAATAAATAAATCAAATACAGATTATGTGTATTGGGATAATATAAATGAACTTGTAGATCGACTTCGTCTTTTACTAGCATCTACAGATGCTGGCAATACAGCCCACAACAATGAAATATTATCTATAATTGAGGAATTAAGAGAGGCTAAAGTTATACTATAAATAAGAATTGATAGTTATAAACAAATCAATTGTTGACCAATATCAAACCATGTCTGTTGATAAATTTGGTTGTCATATTTCTAAACGTAACATTGTAAATACAACAACCTTGGAAAACACAATCTTATCAAATGTTGAAAATAAAATTTTATATAGGTTTAAGACAGATGTAAACTATATTGAAAATAAAGTAATTGAACATTTTCAAGGTAATATAGACAACACAAACAAGAGATTAAGTGAAAATGAATCAAACAATAATAATTTTGCAAAGAAAATTAAGTTTTTTGATGAAAAAATTACAAAACATGAAGATAAAATTATACAATTTAATGATAATATAAAAACAATTAATAATTTAAAAACAGAAATAGAACAAATTAAAGATTCCATTAACGATACATCACAAATTGAATCAATCAAAAGAAATCTTCAAAATGACATTAAAACAAAATTTGAAGATTTCACAAACAACGTTTACGAAAGAGTTAATCAAGAAGTAGCTTATTTTAAGAATGTTCATGATAAAATTGACAGAACTGAAAAAATTACAGCGACAGCATTAAATATGCACATAGTTAACCATAAAAAAGACATAGAAGAACTACAAGATCTAAGACAGCAATTTAATAATACATTAGCTGAAATTACAAAATTAAAATCAGAAAAAAAATTGGAAAGTGAGGATAGAAATAAAAGTAAAGATGAAATTTCTACAATAAAATCCAGTTTAGAGAAGTTCGATTTAAAATTGGATGAACTTTATGTAAGTCTAGAATCATTGAAAGAGTATGTAAAAGAAGAAAATAAAAAAATTAATGCTGATATTGATGAAATTGATAAGGCCATGAACACTCAAATTAGAGAAGTGATAATTAAAAATCAAAAAGACAGAATTAAACATCTAAGAAATGATATTGATAATATTGACCAGACTAAAAATAAACTTATAAATGATACTCTTGATGGTAAAAAATTAGTTGATGTACCTTTAGACATTAGACGATATATACAAACTCTTTCACAAAATATATCAAGTATATCTAAAAAATTGGAAGAAGAACTAACAAAAATAGAAACGGAAGTAAAAAATTCTGCAAATATTACAACAGATTTTCTATTAACAATAATTACAGAATATCTAGATAACTTAGCCAAAGAAATAATTAAAATTAATGAAATTTTGATTGAAACTAATAAGGATGAACAAATACAAAAATTAAAAGAATGGGAAGAGACGTATAAAAGCTTTGTGGACAACTACTTACAAAAACAAAATACCTTTTTGTAAAATTTCAAAAGTATGAAATCCATTAAGGAACAAGTAGTTGATGAGTTACATAAACCTGCCAGAAAAAAATATATGCGAAGAAGGGTAATTGTTAAAGGACTAAATGATCTTTTACAGGCAGATCTAGTAGAAATGCAACCATATTCCAAATTTAACAGGGGTTATAGATATATTTTGGTTGTTATCAATGTGTTTTCAAAATATGTTTGGGCAGAACCTGTAAAAACCAAATCTGGTAAGGATGTTGCCACAGCGATGAAAAACATATTAGTTACTTTAAAAACCAACCCACAAAATTTGCAAACGGATAGGGGTGCAGAATTTTTCAACCAAAATTTCCAAAAACTGATGGAAAAATTTAAAATTAACCATTATAGTACTTTTTCCAATTTAAAAGCAAGTGTAGTAGAAAGAGTAAACCGAACATTAAAAACCAGAATGTGGAAAATGTTTAGTTTGCAAGGAAATTATAGATGGCTTAATATTTTACAAGATATCGTTAAAGATTACAACAACACCAAACATTCAACAATTGGAATGAAACCAAACCAAGTAAATAAACAAAATGAAAAGAAGATTTTAAGATCAATCTTTACTCATGCTAAAACAATAGATTCAAAACTTGCTAAATTTAAAGTTGGAGATCATGTGCGTATAAGCAAGTATCGCGAGGCATTTTCCAAAGGTTACACTCCAAATTGGTCAAATAAAATATTTAGAATTAAAAAAGTTAAGATAACAAATCCCAGAACATATGTAATTGAAGATGAAAGAAATGAGGAAATTCAGGGTGGATTTTATGAACAGGAGATTTTATGAACAGAAAGCAAAATACTCTGATGTATATCTCGTTGAAAAAATTCTAAGAAGAAAAGGAAACAAAGTTTATGTAAAATGGTTAGGATTAGATAAAAAGTTTAATACATGGATTAATAAAAATGATGTTGTATAGTTGTTTTATGTAACTTAAAATAAAATAAAGGACTAATTAATATAATATAGTTTTATTTAATATTTGGTTAAATACAAGTATTATCAAATCGTGTTAAATACATTTTAGTTCTGTGTTCTTTGCTTAGTATTGGATCAAGAATAAGCTTACAATTATTAATTCGTTTTCAAAACGAAGTCTATCTACATAATAAGTTCTAAATTCACTTTTTCGTGCTTGTTTATAAGCAAAATTCCACTGCACTAACACATAAAGTTTATTTTTCTCTTCCTGAAAAGTCACCGATTTCTTCATAATATTTTCTTTTGAGTTCATTCGTCTTCAACCTTTTTTCCAATTCTTCTGGGTACTGTATGAGGAACTCTAACATGGTTGAAACATTTTCACTGTTTGGATTTTGATTGGGTTGCAAAATGCGATAAATATTATCAATAGGATCGCCTTCCTGAATTGAAATGTTGGTTTGGAATACTTTAAAGTAAAGTGAAAATTCTTGTTTCTTTATAATAGAAATCCTGTAATCCACAACTTCCTTTAATCGCCATAATATTTCTATAGACTCGTATCCCAAATATACATAGTTCGAATATTCTTCTTTAATTTTTACAACAGGAAGACTGTTAACTTTCTCAAAATATAATTTAAAGTTGTTTATATTCAACATGGGTTCGTTAATTTGCTGGGGGAAGCAGAAGTAGTTTTCAATAACTCCTCGATGATTGCAAAAACTGTTCCAATTTTCTTCACTTAGAGTTACAGAAAAACCATTTTTTCCACCGATTATAATTTTCGGTGAAAAATCTTGATTACTTATACCAACAATAACAAACTTTGATAAAGATTTATTCAAAAAGAAAATTTTTGAATTTAAAAGATTTTTAGAAGACATGTTGAATGAACTAAATAATATTAAGTTCTTCTCTTACTTTAATATTCATACCCCTACCATTTCATATCCCCACCTATTCATATCATCAACTCATGCGCATTGCTTATTGTCTATTCACAACAATGTTTTAAATGAAATTGATTAATGAAAGTATAAATTTCCTGTTTGAAATTTATAATAAAAAAAGATAATTAAAATTGTAATATACAAAAATATTGTAAAAGTTAAAAAGAGATTAATGATATTAAAAGTGTTATATCCATTATTTTTTTCATTAATAAATTTAGTATAGTTGAATGATTCATTTTGAAAATGTACATATTTTAATTCAGATCTTTCAATCCAATTAGTATCAAAAATGGTTTGGTTTGAATAATGATATAAAATTTTAAAAAACCTACTAACATTTTCTCCTTTGTTGATGGGATATATAAAACTAAGCGTATTATTATTAATTAAACCAACTTTCATAAACTGACAATTTTTATCAAGTGTAATGTTTGTTTCATTTGAAAAACATATTTCACATCGGGTTACAGTAGGGGGATAATGAACATAAATAACATTTTGAAATATGAAATAAAGGAGAATAAAATGGGTTTGAGGAGCCACTGAAACAAAGTAAATATTTTATTAAAAATTTATTTAACTACAATTTACTTCCATTCAAGATGATTACCAAATGATATTTGACAATATCTTTTCTGAAGATGAATATAAATACTTATTAGCATAAGAAATATATGTTGAAAAAAAAATGTAAATTAATGAATAATAATATCATCAAAATTACACGTTCCAGTGAATTATTAGATTTTTTGAATTTTTGTTTCTTATTGTTTTGTTTTGACTTAACCATCGACATTCATTTAAATTACATAATGGAGAAATTTTGTGATGTTCTTCGATAGGACAGTCATCATAGGTCCACTCATAAATTTCAGTTCCACAATAGTAACATTTGCATACGTCACTATATGAAATATAATAAAAGCCTGCTCCTGCTAATACCTCAGGTTCCAATTTTCCATTCCAGTTTTAAAAGTAGAAAGTCGATTTTCATAGGTTTTATAAGTAACATCATCAATATCTTTATCAAAACTTTCCAAACACATCTTAAGAAGGATTAATAAGAAATGAAATATTGTCAAACATGTATTCTATAAGTAGGTATATTTTTCATTGAAAATGCATTAACTCATATAAAAGTATATTATTAATAAGTAATACAATGTAAATAGTATAGTAATACAATGTAAATAGTATAGTAATACAATGTAAATAGTATAGTAATACAATGTAAATAGTATAGTAATACAATGTAAATAGTATATAACCTAAAGTACATTATGTAAAAATATATTTTACTTATTTAACAAAATTATATGAGTCACTTCAAATAAGTTTTATGGTTTCAGTTTTTCGTTACTCGTTTTTATTTTGTGTTGTGTCTTGTGCATAGGTAAATATTTGTTTCTGTATGAATCTATGTGAACTATTTTGTGTAAAGTTTGATGTTTCACACCATTAAAGAGTTTTATGGCAAATGTTAAAACTAAATAAAAAAATATATTGTATTATTTAAAAAATATTGTAAAACTGAAATACATAAAAATATATTTGTTTCTGTATAAATCTACAACTAATATCTATAAATTATAACAAGTTTAAAACACTCATAAGTGGAATTATAAATTAAATTTAAATCATTCCAGAGTAGAATGCTATTTAATACATTATAATTTTAATAAGTACAACTTTTCATAATTGTGTAAAGTTTTATGTTTCACACCATTAAAGAGTTTTATGGTAAATGTTAAAACTAAAATACATAAAAATATATTTGTTCCTGTATAAATCTATATATCTATAAATTATAACAAGTTTAAAACACACATTCCAGAGGGAAATGATAATTAATACAATCTAATTTTAATAAGTACAACTTTTCATAATTGTGTAAAGTTTGATGTTTCACACCATTAAAGAGTTTTATGGTAAATGTTGAACTAAATAAAAAAATATATTGTATTATTTAAAAAATATATCGAGGTTTGGATTATCTGCATTCCACTGGTATAATGAAATATCATGATGACCCCAAGCAAGTGTTTTAAAATCATGTGGAATTTGATATCTTTTATTATCTTCAGAATTCAATGCAATTTTATGTATTAATTCAGTAAAAATTGAATGTAGTCTAGAACGAAAAACACACATGGAGCAAAAAATTTTAGAATTATTTTCTACTACATCTTTATAATGAATAAAATCTAATTGGTTTTTAATAGCATGTTTTTTATACCTTTGGCTATCTTTAATAAACCATTTTCTGTTTTCACGCAATATGCTTTCGCCCCCGTACCATAAAAAGATTCATTGGGTTCACCAGCATATTCATCCTTAAATTTACCAACAACTGATTGTGTTATTGGCATCTCATGTATATTATTTGGTAAATAATTGGAGGTATCAAATTTATGAATATTCTTTTGCATATCATGATAAACATTATTTGTTGTAATTTCAAGAATAAAAGAATCAGTGTCTGTATACAGAAGAGAAACATTTTCTTTATACAAAGGTTTTAAAAAATTGTAATAGAAGTCATACATAACCGTTTTTGAAATATCTAATATGGAAAAGCCAACATATATTGGTTTGTTGTATGTAATCGATATTTTTTGCATTTGGATGGCTACCAAATTTTCAGAGAAAACAGTCAAATCTTTAAAATACGGCTTTGCAATGAGATTTTCAGCCCCATCTTTCCTTTTGTTTTTTTCCCATTCGGTAACAAGTCTTACATCAACTCTCCTATCCACATTTTCCATTGTTTTTCCATAAATACTATTGTTTGCTAATTTAAAGGTGTGACGATCAAATTCATTTTTAGACTCATTACGTAACTTTGTGTTTAAATCTATAAATTTTTTCAACCAAGCAGATTGAGAAAATTGTATCACTCTATGGATTTTAGTTAACTTGAGACCGTTTTGCAAACATTGTTTTAGTAATTGGTAATGAATAACATATTTTGATTTATTGTACAAATTTGGAATTAATTTTGTAGATTTCGAATTAGGTGGTTTATAATTTTCTGGACAAAAAGGAAAATCATTGTGGCAGTCATGAAGGTGTTCAGGATATTCTAAATCAACTTCTAGAACATAACCTTTGCTAGATATATTAGAAATTGAAAAAATATCTAGATTTTTTATTTCTTTTTCTGACAACCATACAAAATCACCTGTTGGAAGATGTTGGGACATTGCAAAACCGTACAAGTTTGTTGCATCATAGTACATTATATACTTATTAGGTTTTGTTGCATCAAATTTTGAAAGAAAAGGATTATTTGCCTCAGATTTTCTAGTTATGCATGAACTTACTCCACCACGAACACTATTTTTAAAAAAATGTATCATATCTGGATCTATCAGTAATTCCAATTCTATACCTGTATAACGTAAACAAGCTTCCCATGATAAACCGGGAAATGTGTAAAAGTGTGCAGGGTCTAGTTTATATGTTGACAAAGCTGTTTTTCGAAAATTTTCGAAAATATCAGCTAAAAGCATTGTGTCAGATAGCAAATATATATCTGAATAATGTCCTATACATTCACAATCAAATAATTTCCAAACTTTAAGAGCTCTTTCATATTCCTCGTCGGAAATATGTTCATCTGTTAAACTATTAAAAAAGTGATCTTTTTCAGGGAGAAATTTTTCCTCTAATTTTTCAAAACTATCAATGTAATTATAAGGAAACACACCTTTTTGACGAATAAGTTTAAAATGTTCCTCATCTTTTAAAAAAATTTCTTATTTCTATACATTGTTCATCGTTTAGGGTATCTGAAAGTTTAGATAAAGAAAATGATAAGAATTGAAATGAGTCGATAAATCTAAGTGATAGATTCTTTTTTTTTAAATTTCTTGTATGTCTATCAAAATAATTGTCTACATGAATATCTGTACCTCAGAGCCAGAGTATGTTAAGTCCAAAAGCTTTGTTTTTCAGTATAGCGATTTAATTAACTTCATACCAGATTTTTTTAAATTTTTAAATTCTGTTTTTAGTAAAAGTTGTAACTACTTTATAATTAAATAAGGTTTGGTCACAGGAATAAGTGCCATAATGTAAACTTTTCCTTTCGTTTTTTGTTTTTGAAATAAGGGACTTAACATAGTTTTCTATCTAGAAAAACTTAAAATTTTGGATTTAACAACCATATTAAGAGCAAAGGTATGGACTTAAAATATTTACAGTGGACATAATATGGATGTTAGATCAATGGAAAGGGCAAAAATACTACCTAATTAATCATTATACTTAGTTTAATGCTTAAATGCTTACAAAACATATAAAACAGTTTATTCCTTTATTATAAACAAATATTTTTATTCGTCGTCTCCGCTTCGTTCATATTCCAATTTCTTGTAAAAGTCGTGAAATCTTTTTGGCACCCATTTAAGAAGTTTTTGTAAGTGGTTATACTTTTTTGCAGATATTGGTTTAGAACTCTCTCGAATTGGTGGAATTTCCAAAGGAGTGTAATCATTTGATTTGTTTCTTCTGTGAAAGTCGACTTCCAAAAAATCTTTATTAAAATCGGTTTTGTAGTAGAGAATTCCAGGGTTGTTTCTCCTAACTTGCAAGTGAACTGCATGAGATATCAGAAAATCGTTTCCCGTCATATCTTTTTTCTTGTTGATGTATGGTGCAGTTGATCCCTCAAACAGATGTTTAAATTCTTTAAAATCATATTGTTCCATATTGACCACATTAAATTGTTTTTTTGTTCCACATAATCGGACCATCTGCTGCCAATCCCAAGGGGTTACAATTTGAAATTGAGGAAGTTTTTTTCTTTCACGCTCAATCGTAGAGTGAACGACATCAGCCTCCAGGTGAGTATGCCCCCTTGCTAGAAACTTGTGATTAACAGCAGTGATGTTTGGTCTTATACGAAGGATAAAAAAATAACACATTATCATTAGGATGTTCCTATTTTGACTTGGACAGTTGTCCGACCAGATTGTTATTTCCTTAATTTCTTCTGAAACGTTCTGTTCAACCCATTTTATTAGACATGATGCAACTTCATTTCCTCCCCGACCGGCTACACTTTCATCCCACATCATGCAGAAACTTTTTTCACAGGTTGCATCTTGGATAGTTAGGTTATACGTCCATAGTTTTAGAGAGTAAAAGCTCTGTGAATTGTGCAAATCCGGGGTCGGTAGACATTTTTGGAGATCAATCATAATAACTTTTGCTTCTAATAAGTTGTCCCTGGACTTTTTTTTATCTTCTGATTTCATTTTGTATCTGTTAGTCGTATCTGCCAGATGTTGATCGTATTCAGTTTGTAGCTTCTTTCTTATATCAAGTGATTCCGCCTCGCGAATTTGAAGCTGAAGTTGATCACATAAGTCACAGGTATCGTTGTCTGGGCTCTTAAATGAATAGTTATACTCATAGTTGAAAATCTCCGAGTATAGCCATTCTTTTGCAATACTTTCGGGTCCAAAACCACGTTCTGTACATTCTTCTAAGTAAAGTCCGTACATTCTACTTATATTCAAATGATTTCCAAGGTACTTCTTTTTGGTTCTTTCCCGAGAATAATGGGATTCGTATGTTGGAAATTTTGAAATATGGTTTCTAACATTTTGGCGGACTTCTTCTGGGATCTTGTTAATAGATGGATGTCTTCCCCTTTTATCAGGCGTTACAATACCTCCTTCTTTTTTCTTTTTAATTGCAGTATCTACTGTTTGCTGTGAGATGCTAAGGGTATTTAAAAAAAACTTCTTACAAACTGTTTCTTTTTTTCCTTCTGTATCAAAACTGTAACAATTGGTAAAGATTCTTTTTCCTCTCCTTTCGCCGGTCTTCTCTCTGCGTCTTTTTATTGGTATTTGTGATACCATAGATGCTATGTATTGTCTTCTCATATCTACTGTTTTTGATGGACTCCAAAAATTAGAATGTATCATTTGCCGACGTTCTTCTAAAATTCTAGTTCTACAGGAGAGTTTGCAATTGTCATGACAAGGTTCTTTTAGGGACTTTGGGTTCATAACTCGACTTCCACTGTCAGTTTTGTATTCTAACCCTGAATACCGTTTCTTTTTTGTAATATTCTTTTTCCAACTCATTGGATCTGCTTTTCTTTTACGACTTAACATCTTCACTGCTTCTTGGTTTTCATCCTCGTCAGGTTCGGTGTCATCGGAATAGTCGGGGTCTGCTATATCATCATCGCTATCAAAATCTACAAATTCCCTCTCAGGAGTTCTATGTAATAATTGTTCTTCATTCTCAGCACTTATGTGGAAAACTTCGCCTTTACTGGGATTTTGTATGTGATCGTCCATAATATTTTTTAACCCTTCATCAGAACTATGTACCACTTTTTCTGGGATATTATTTAGCGATTTTTCGGGAGTATTTCCTAATAAATTTTGTATAACAGCTGTTTCTGGTACAAAGCGTGACTGTTGCAGCATCTGATGGCATAAAAAACTTAAAGACGGAATAGCACGTCTCATGGGAGATGTACTTTCCTCTTCATAAATTTCTAAAACAAAAAAAACAATAAATAAACTTTTTATATTATTATATTTATTATAGTTAGGTATTAGTGGACCACCAATAGTGGACACTAGAACACTGAATTTAGATTAAAACTACACCATACAACAGGTATTTTGCAGGTACTTACCTAATGTTTGTGTAGAACTGGCTTCTGCTATTTCAATATTGGAAACAGATTGGACATTATTTGTTTTATTTTCTATGCAGTTTTTTACCATTTTACTTGTCCGAGAGGACCACGGAACACGTGAAGTAAAAGGCATTATTTTAAAAAATGTGATTTAACAACAATGTAGGAGGTTAAGTATGTTAACAGGTGGAGCTGACATTTCAAACTGACGTGAATCCAGATGCAAATGTGAGGTTAGTGAGACTTAACATTGTTTGAGTCCAGCAGACCTATGGACTTAACGTAGTTTAAAATCAAATATTTCCGTTAGTTTAAAAGATTGGTTAAAATAAAAAATACCATAAAATGCAGCACAAAATTTTAAGTCACTTAATATATTTAGCTAAAATTTGGTAAATTTGGACTTAACATAGTCTGGCTCTGAGGTACAGATATGTTTTTCAAAGGAAATATATTTTTCTTTATTTTGTGGAATTACTGATATTTGTTCTTTATTTAAACACAAATTCTTTAAAAATAGGTGGCTGTCGTAATTACGTAAGTTGTGCATTATAACTGGAATAAAATTAGGAATTTTATAGTTGATATTACACAAAGAGTGAGCTGGTCCTCTATAGTTGCCTGTTATGTGACAATGATCGGCAACTTTATCCCCTAAAAGTGGTTTATCACAAATATGACATTTTGTGGCATTGTTATGTGTAGTTTGTTCTAATTCTGTTAGAGTATTCATTTTCTTAGGAGTCTTTAAAAATGTTTGATATAAATTTAACGCATCTTGTTCTAGAGAATTTATAAAAACTTTTTCGCTATTCAAACCTTTATATTTTTCAAACTTAGAATAATCATCATCAAATGAACATTTGATATAATATGCAAAAGAGTATGGAATATGTTCAATTTTTTTTACAGTATATGATCTTCTACTTTTTCATTATTATTTAACGGTTTTAAAATACATTCAAAGTCTGCATAAATCACAAAAGGAACTTCCATTTGTTTTTGATAATTTATAAATTTTAATATATTTTCATATGCTACATTTCCATATTTATCTTTAACTAGTTCTTTAGAAGGCAAATTAATTTTACACCAAGCAAAGCAGTAGTCATCGTTATTTCTTATGTTAACTACAGCTTGACGTCGTACTATTTCAGGAGGTAGTTCAATAAATGATGATGCTCTCAAATTATTGAATTTATTGATGGTAATTTCCAAATGAACAAAATTAAGTAAGATCCATCCTGAAACCAGAAATAAAATTAATTACATATATATTTTTAGATTAAAGTTACAACACTTACCAGAATCTTTTTCTGCGAACTGATCTGCCTTATTGTCAATAACTGTTGCAAATTCTTCAATCAAATCCTTTGTTTCAGGATTATTGCAAATTACTTTAAATGGAGTATTAAATGATTTTACATCATGATTATCAGTACTGGGATTATAATAATAGCCAAAAAGCTCCATATTACTTTTAATGCATTTATGTTTTTTTAATTGATCCTCAAATATCCGAAGGATCTTTTGTTCCAATGTTATAAAGTAATTTTTAACATTTACGATCATCTCCTCCACAGATAATCTGTATGTTATTATTCTTTCTTTGAATGCAGATTTAATAATTTGTACTCCTGGTTGTTGTAATATTTTAGAATTATTTTTATGTGCGTTTGATCGTAGATGACCAAACCATAATTTTGTGATATTAACTCCTTGCATTCTTCACAATATCTCTCTATAAAGACAATTATTTTGTTAATTTCAAAAGGTTATAACATAAAAATGAAAAAATCTTACTTTTTCTTCAGGTGTAGACTTTGTCAACCATCTGTTTAGAAAGGAAGATTTGTTGCAGGCACTCTTTAAATGCCGAGATAGGTTATCTTTACGAGTAAAGTTTTTTTTACAGGATGGACAAATAAACATCTTTCAATTTTATTCTGTAAAATAATTTTATGGTTTTATATTAAATTTTATTCTGTTATATGAAAGGTTAAATTTGGAAAAAGAAACGTATAAATAATTTAAAAGAAAATATTTAATTAAAAGAATCCACTAACGTATTGAAAGATTTTTTTAAATTTTCAAGCTCTATGATATTTTCTTTAGTCACGTTTGTTTTTTTAACAAATCCTTCCAAAGCGAAGCCAAGAGATTTTAATTTTGAATAAGGTTTTAAAATTTTTTTTAAAGTTTTCGTTTTTTTTGTTATTATAAATGAAGGTTTAATAAAATCAGTTTTATTCTTAAACGTTTCTCCTCTTTCATCGGAACTAAACTCTTCTATTTTTTGAGAGTGTACCGGTGAAAAAGGAGAAATGTTTTGAGAAGAACTAGTCTGATCCTTATTTTTGGAGTTTAATATATTCTGTTATTAAATTTAGTTCATCAGATTGACTATTTTGTATTAGTGACTCCTCAAATTTTGAAATGGAAATATTGTCGTTTGTTAGTTCATCCAAAAATATGTCGTTCAAATCTATGTCTTTATTTTCAACGTCGGTTAAAAATTGGTTCAAATCAGCAAAGTTTTCCATTTCAAAAGGTGTAAAAAAGTCATCCGTATTTTCCATCTCACAATTATTAATTTCATGTAAGAAATTATCTAATTCCTCACTGAAATTAATAACTGGTGAATTGGGTCTGGTTTGATTTGTTGAGTTAAAAATAAAATGAGGATTAGAAAAATTTTTCATGGTAATTACTTGTAAAATATTAATTTTTTCGGAATTCATTTTAATTAAATATTTACCTATTCACAAGACACAACACAAAATAAAAATGAGTAACGAAAACACTGAAACCATAAAACTTATTTCAAGAACTTCTTGAAAGTACACAGTCTGTCGTAACTGCAGATGGTTTTATACTTGCTCCCTACTTTAACCTTCTACTGGTTGCATTCCTATCCAACCAGTTCTTTCTCATCATAAGTCATTGATCCTACTATATCCCCTCACCCTCCTTCACCCCTCATCCAAAACAACATCATTTTTTTTTGTATACTATTTTTCTATTTATTTATTATTTTGTTTTGTGTGTGCAATTTTTCCAGATATGGATTTATTTCTACGCATTTTTGAATTCTTCTGGAACAGGCAACAGACCGAAGAAATAATTCTCAAAAGATTAGATATTTTGGAGCAGAGAGATACCAACAACGTAGAAGGATTGGCTCCGGAAGATGTTGAAGACCCAAACGACTCCGGATGTGAAGATAATGTCGCATCTGACACCCATAAGGCGATTAGGGCAAAGTATATTGGTGTAACAGAGTATCAAGAAGCCCTAGAATCCGGAGTGTTTTGTGTCTTCAAACATTATGTGCGAGTCACGATATCTACTAACGTGGTGGGTACTTTTCGTCAGTTGGCACTGTGTGGAGAGTGTTATTATAGACACCAACTCATGGTTCCATATGGTTCCCATGAGCATATGTCTTCGCATTTCTCCACAAAACTGTTACCTGAAGAAATTAATAAAATGAAACGTGGTGGAAAATGTGCAGTGTGTAACACTAATTTATATATTATAATGCATCCTACTTGTTGCTATATTTGCAATGGGAAGAATTTTTCAGTGGAAATGTAGTAATATATAGGATGCATTATTTTATTTATTTTTGATATGTATTATGTTTTGTTTTATTATATATTTTAATTTTTGTAATTAGTTATTAAGTTACTATTTTATAATTTTATTTGTATTGTTTAAATTATATATTTTAGTTTAGTAATTAGTTATTAAGTTACTATTTCTAAAATTTTATAATTTTATATATTAGTATAGTATTTAGTTAAACATTTGTAATAAGTATTTTTTATTTATTAATATGTGGTAATTTACAAGGGTATATGCTATTATTTTAAAGTAAAAATGTATAATAGTTATATGTAGTAACATATACATATTTATAAGTAGATACTTCACAGTTATAGGGTAAATAGGTATATTCAAAGACTATTTAGGTTCATAAACAATGTTTTAATTTATATAAACAATATTTAATTATAAACAATATTTTAACTTTATAACCTAACTTAAAGTTGTTAAACTAAAATATACTTTATTCAGAATATGTATTTTGAATAAAAATATAAGCATCATTTTCTTTTTAGAAATTAAATCCTCTTTTTAATGTGATTGTAAAATGATGTCTAATTACATGTTCTTGAATCTGCACCAAATATGTATAACTTGAACAACACATTGGACATTTCATCTTTAAACCACTTTGTACATCATCATTCCATTTCAATATACAACTTAGACAAAAGAAGTGTGAACACGTATTTGGCATACAACTTTCATAGAAATCAATCATTTCATAACAAATAGCACAAAGCACTTTCATACTACTTTCTTGTACATTTTTTTTTTTAAAGTAGTTAAACTTTCTACTTCTTCTCTAGGAGGAGAGTCTAACACACTAAAAGATTGACGTTGAGCACTAAGAACAGATTGATCTGATAATTGCAATGGAAATTCTACTAAATCACTCATTTTAAATCAATTTTTAAATTATTATACTAGATATTATTCTTACTGATGTTGAAACTAGATATAAACGAAAATCTTAAGAATAAATAACAAAATATATTGGAAATAAAAAGGAGTAGGGGAAAGGGTAGAATTAGTAGTGGGGGGAGGAGGAGGAGTATAATGAGGAGGAGGGTCTCATATATTATCTACTTACGTTCATGTTACTACCTAATCTTCTAATCATTTGTACTACAAGGAGACCCATTACAATAATTTTTGTGTAAACACACTAGCCTGAAAACCAAAATCTCAATGCAGGCACATCTAATTGGTTCTGCAACTTTGGAACGCGATTATTCGGAAACCTCTGGACAAAAGTCAACAAAGTAGGATACCACTGAAAAGAGAATTAAAAGCCCTTTAAAACTATGTGCCACTTGACCCCCATTCCCATTTAAGATTGTAAGGGTGACATCTACCCCTCCTAGAGGGTTGAAAGAAAAAGACTAAAAATATTCATTTAAAGTGTCCCCTTTACAAATAAAATTGACGTGTTTTTCCGGTCTTTCATATTTTCAACTTCAAGAAAGATATTAAGGGTGAGAAGTATTAAAATTGATACAGTGTATATTGATATTTTCTGATTTCGGCCGTAGAGTGCGCTGCGGACGGAATTTGTTGAAATCAACTGAAATGCACCAAGCCTATAGGAGGGAGGTTAATCAGCGCGACTTTGCAGATGGTACGAATATCGTCTCGGCGCACTCAGTGATGGGGTATTCTGGTGTGTTTTCCTGTTACTTAGTACTATTAAAACACTGTTATGTAATAAAACTACTGCTTGAAAAACAAAATTAAATAGAGCTGTAAATTCTAAAAAAATTCAATATCAAAACAAGTATTTATAAATAACAAAGGTAAATTTATGACCAAGTAATATAAAGAAAACAATGCATAAATATATAATTATACAGGATGTCGCAATTCAAACGAAACAAGGCAATTTAAAGGCATTTCTGTGTGAAAAGGACAAAACAGTGAAACACGTCAATTTTTTTTTCAAAGGGGAAATAAAATGCGACTATTTTTGAAGCCCCTAATTCAAACCCCACGCGGGGGTGACATCCACCCTTAAAATCTTAAATGTAATGTGGGGTCGAGCAGCACATCATTTGAAAGGTTATTAAAGCCTCTTTTCAGCGTTGTCTCATTTTTGGAGTTTTTAATAACAACCTTTTTTCATTTAGCACTTCAAAAAATCAAAATTTGGATTTTTTGTTCAGCTTTAGAAAAAGTTCTCTCACAGGGTACAGACGTCGCTTGTATGCATAACCTTTATTCACTAAATTATAAACAAGTCGGGATACGCATGTTTACGTGTCATCCATCAAGATAACTGGTCGTCTTCCCTCTTTATTGGGGATTCGTTTAAATAACTGTTCAGTTCAATGAATACTGTTGTACTTGTATTTTCGGTCGGTATCGATATTCTTATATTTTCGTCAAAATCTGACCACAATTTTGATTTCTTTTAAGATGGAGGCCCTAGACAAGACTCGGTTTCGGTAGTCCTGGTTTTATGGCTACTTATTGCGTCAGTTGCCGCATGGGTAGCACTTAGTTTTTTCCCAGTATATTTACTAATATAGTAATATAGTTAAACCCATATTTTTTGAATCTGGGATCCTATGTTGTTTCTTCCACTAAAAGGTGATTATTTTCGATATCTCCAAGTCGATCATAAAACTTGTTAACCATCTCCTGTACAATATTTTTCATATCTTCATCAATTTTTTTTTCACAGGTCCATTACATGAAAATAAATAGCTTTTACAAAAATGGATATTTTTGATGTTATGGATTTTTCTGCGCTGATGTCCTCTATCTCCTCACTGCCCATACTCCTCAAAACCTTCAATGTGACCTTTATTTAAATTGGGATGTACATTAGGTTGCATATTAATTTCGTCAAACTTTAAGACACAATACTGTGTGTCTAAATAATGTTAGAAATGTTTTACTTCTGCCTTTAAAATTACCAAGTAATATAAAGAAAACAATGCATAAATATAGTTGCACTGATTCTCTCGTCGACCGACTTTTCAATAAAACACTCGCGAGATCTTTTTAAACTTATTTAATATTGGAAAAATAACAAATT
Organism: Sitophilus oryzae; assembly: GCF_002938485.1. Taxonomy (NCBI): domain Eukaryota; kingdom Metazoa; phylum Arthropoda; class Insecta; order Coleoptera; family Curculionidae; genus Sitophilus; species Sitophilus oryzae. The sequence goes on along the minus strand of NW_022146261.1, from coordinate 628,124 downwards.
GTTGCGAATCAAATACAAAGGAGTGTGTAGTTGCCAGCAGCCATGCCAAGAAGAAGGAAAAATACGTACAGGTGGCGCAACGTTGCCAAACATACAAATTTTCAAATTTTACAAGACATTTTTAACGTAACAAATATAATTATATGTTCGCATTTAAAAATAAAATTTTACCCACTTTAGGCTCTTTAGTGACAACCTTTTTTCATTTAGCACTTGTCCAGCTTTAGAAAAAAGTTCTCTCACAGGGTACCAAGAATTTTCGAAAATTCGCTTGAGCACTTAGCACATATGCTAAAAGTTGTCTTTATAGTAGCAAATTATAAGTTTTTTTTTTCATTTTTTTTGACCTTGATATCATACCCCGCAATGACCTTGAAATGTTTTTTTAATTTTTTAGAAGATAGCACTATGCGCTAAAAGTTGTTTAAATAGTAGTAGATCATCCATGAATGTTTTCAAAATTTTCTTATACTCCCCTCATGGCCCGCAATGACCTTAATATATGTTCAGTTTTAAATTTATAGAAAATTTCCTGAATCTCGAAGAATGCAGCTTTTCGCTAGTTTCCTCAACTACCCAGAACACCACGGGGAGGTGGCTGCATTTCGTGTTCCACCACCCTTCTTCGCCCGCCAACCACCCGATAGTTTAATCAAAAAATTGTTAATTTTAGAGTTATCTATTAAATAATATATACCTCATTATTCTGCCTTATAGTCTCGCTTGGTTTTAAAAACTCGCAGTATATTGCGATCTCGAAGTCGTGATCTTATAAAACCATCACGAGCACTAGCATCACAAACGCTTAAAGAAGCTTCAGAAACTACTTTAACACACCTTTCTACAGCTTGGGTGTGACAAGGTAAGTTCAAAAGCAATGAAAGCATAGGCGAATTTTCACTAATTTCTTTTTTTAATTCTTCATCAGTTAAATGTCGCGTTAGTGTTGGCTCACTAATAGCTTGTTCTTGCCAAAAGATGAGTTCAATATAGTCATTTGCAAAAAAGTTTATTGTAGGAATTTCAAACTTCCTGATTTTACCTTGTGCCGCCGACTCCTTCGTCCTAATGGATAAGCGCATTAGCTAGCTCTCGAATGTGTCGCCTGTCATCAGCAAGCATTGAAACTAGAAAACTTTCAGAATGGACAAAGAATGCATTCCTTTGTATGGTTTTATCAATAATTTCTCTGAGATCTTCTCCCAGATATCGACTCAAACGTATAGTGCCTCATAAATGTAACGGAGCATCTTTTATTTTGGGCTTGGTTTTAATGTTAAACTACATAGGAGCATATACTTTAATAATGAACGTAGCAATTTTTACCAGATTTTCTGATGGGGTAAGGGTACTTACATAGAGTCTCACAATCCTATTCGCGGTGGTTAGCCATCTTGCATGTGATAATTTACCAGGGTTCTTAAAGGCAAGACTGGCAGGAAATTCACCTGTACTCACAGCGGTGGTTACGTCAAAGATATATTTTTGGTCTGTACCCAGTTGTTCTCTATCTACTTCAGGAAGTTCACATTTAATGGGTTTATAATTTATGACAGGTAACTGGTCACAGCTTGTGAAATTTTTTTCCGATAGCTCCTGAGAACCCATAGGACCAGACGTAGTTCCATCTAACTTTTCAATCAAATACCTTAAAGGAAGTTCGTTTGAGTGTAGCTGACAGACAATCCAAAGCAAATGTCTCCCGAATTGTTTTTCTAAAGAACAGATGACACCATCAATGTTGTCTGTGTTCACAACTGTTCCATCGCAACCTATTGCTAGAATATTGGATCCTATCGATCCTACCGATCTTCAATGTATTTTCGTTTTTTCAGCGGCGGGGAATGAAAACATTTTTTTATTAATTTTGAAAACAATTACAGGATATCTACTATAGGAAAGGCAACTTTTGGTCGATAGTACTAATTAATTTAGTAAAAAAATAATTTTTTTTGGTTCAGCGGCAGGGAAAAGAAACATTTGTTTAACATTTTGAAAAAAAAATTACATGTTATCTACTATAGCAAAGGCAACTTTTGGTAGATATTGCCAGTTAGTTTAGTAAAAAAAATCACCCCACCTTAATGCATAATCTTTTTTCACTAAATTAAAAAGCTGGGATACACATGTTTACGTGTCATCAAGATAACTGGTCGTCTTCCCTCTTTATAGGGGATTCAGTTAAATCACCTGTCCAGTTCAAAGATGGCTGTGGCACTTGTGTTTTCGGTCGGTACCGATGTCCTTATATTTTCATAAAAATCCAATACAATTTCGTTTTTTTTATGATGAAGGCCCTCGATAAGACTTTGTTTCGGTAGTCCTGGTTTTATGGCTATTTATTGCGTCAGTAACCGCATGTGTAGCATACAAGCATAACTGAGAAGTAAGCTATATGCTTTAGGTAACAATACTTAAATAATGAGAAAACATTTACTTTACCTTTAATAACATTCTTTGTCACAAAACTTCACGATCCAAAATAACATCAATGCGTCTCGAACGGTAGTCTAACAGCTATTCCCTAACACCTATCATCTCTCTTCGTCGTCTGACTTCCCTCTCCCTAGTTTGCGAATATTTTAGAAATTAGTAATTTTATTTAAATATACAGAGTGTCTTAAAACTGTATATGTATTGAATTTAAATAAATATGTTTATTTTTAAATAGGCCGGTAATCTAACTGGGATCCAATTTTGGTTGCTTCCACCAAAAGGTGATTATTTTTGATATCTCGAAATCGATTGTTAAGCATCTCCTGTACAACATTTTTCATATCTTCTTCAAAATTTTTTTGACAGGTCCATTAAAAGAAAATAAATAGCTTTTACAAAGATGAATATTTTTGATGATGTTACCGATTTTTCTGCGCTGATCCCATCCGTTATGTCTGTAAATAGGTCTAGAACTTCTACCAGCTGTTCCAGGTTTGGCCATTCATCTTCACTTAAATTATTTAAGTCTGGAAATTCCAATTCCTGATTTAATCATTTGGATTCGACCTTTTGAACTAGTTCGGTCATGAACTACACAGCTCTACTGAAAGCAGCCAATGATTTGTCATAATTTATGAGCTGGTAGACAGCATGCGTAAAGGTAGCTCAGGCAAAGCTACTTTTACTGCGCAGTTTTCATGAGGGGGCTGCTAAAGTCTCCTGTTGCGTTTACACACACACACACCAAAAGTAGCATGCTGCAAGTTGTTTTTCAACTGCAAATACCTAATAAAAATCCAACTTTGTAATAAAAAATTAAATTGAATCCCGGTTTGATTTTTTTATAGATTTATTTAGAAGTTCAGTTTGGAAGCCATATAGTAACTAGTTAATATTTAGTATAATTACATATTACTGCCAATAGCGATTTTTAATAGCTAGGATTTTTAATAGCTAGTTTTATTAGGATAGGCAAAAAATTGATTTTTTATTTATGCAAAATTCACCTCTTATCGTTTGTGTAAATTAATTTTTTTTCTTCAAAAATTTAATTTGTCTGTTTGTGTTATATAGTTTTTTTCTATGTTTGGTTGTGAGTGTGTTTGGTGTTGTTTCAGTTTTAAATTGCAATTTTTTTTTCTACTTGGGGACATACTAAAACAAAAAAAAATATCATTATATACTATATATAAATAGCATTTGTGTGTATTATAAATGAATAATTCCTGATCACTTTAACTAAACGAACTTTTCTTCTTTTTGTACTACTTATACAAATACTGAAGCTTTTTTGGATAAATTGCCACTGCATAAATAAAAATGATATGTTCTTGTTTTAAATAGTTACCTTGGTTCTAACTTGCGTTTTTTTCTAATTTGTTATTTCATTTTTTGCTCCCATCTGTTGATGGTGTAGATTCCCGAAGAAAAGACACAGTTGACTCCATTCGGCTTGTAGAAGCTTCAGATTGAGTACAAAAAGAATCTTCGTTTTTTTATTCAAGAATATTCATATGTAGGTTGCAAGATGGAACGACATTTGGTTTCAAAAAACGTTTATCACACCCCCTACTACAATATCCTCTTTTTTAAAACGACTGGAACAAACAACATATTGTTCCACTTCCAGTTTTTGTTATCTATTCCCAATAATAATAATAATAATAATAACGTTTATTAAACATTTTTTCTTGAAATTAAAACAGATACAAAATAGTACAGTACAATACAACATAATATGCTACTATATCTAATACACATTATCTAAGTACAATTTAACTAAGACTATATTTAAATTTTAAGAATCAATATAAACGTTAAAAGAATTACCACAAAGTAATAGAATTACTTGTATGTGGAAAGGAATACAATTTAATTATGACAATATATAATGTTCACTGGCACTTATGAAAATTTATTTTGTATATTTTAAGTTAACTAGGTCATTAAATATATCTCTACCTCGATCAACCATCCATTTGCATACCCCTTTTTTAAAACCAGAGTAATTTTTAACATCCTTTAGGAAGGTTGGTAAGATGTTATATAATCGAGGTGCAAAAACTTTGAAGATCTTTGTCCAAAGTTTTAGAGCATAAACTAGGATAAAACGCCTTATGTCTAGTTTCATATTCATGGTCAACATGTTCAATAGATATTTTCCCCTGATAAATGAATTTTAAAACATCTAGGCAGTATAGCTGACGTATATCCAGTAGATGCGCCTGCTTAAAGAGAACGTTTGAAGAGAAAGTTTTCTTTTTATTGTAAATAATTTTTATGAACCATTTTTGAACAGAATACAAGCTCTTTAAATGACATTCAGCCGCACCACCCCACCCTAGAATTCCATATGTCAAATGAGATTGTACAAGGGATGAGTACAGGATTCTAAGCTGTTTGACGTCCAAAAAACTTTTCAAATAATTAAATTTCGGCAACAATCCTCGCAATTTTTTAGTTACATTATTAATATGAATATTCCATTTAAGATGTTTGTCGATTGTAACCCCTAAATATTTTATAAAATCACATTCCGGTATTACATTATTATTGGTTATTTGTAATCTGTCCCAATCTGGTTCATTATTTTTATAAATAGAGAAGGATATATATTTGGTTTTGTCATAGTTTAATGTTAATTTGTTTTTGATAAACCAGGTATTAATTGTCTGAAAGTCTTCCTCTGCTAATCTTTTCAAATTCGACCAAGAGTTAGATTTATAAAATATCGCTGTATCGTCTGCGTAGCTAAAAATTTCTGCTTTTGTATTAATTGTAAGTAGATCATTAATATAAATAACAAATAATAACGGACCCAACACAGTGCCTTGTGGTACACCATGCTCAATCCTTCCTGGCTTGCTATTAATATCTCCCAAATTAACATATTGTGATCTGTTCTTAAGATAACTTTTTAAAATACTAAGGCTGTTTCCTCGTATTCCATATCTCTCTAATTTGTCTAAAAGTATTTTGTGATTTACCGTATGAAATGCTTTAGCGAGATCTACGAATATACGGAGGCTTCGATGTCCCGAGTCTAGAGCATCATAGATTGATGATATCAATGCATGAGCGGCATTACGGTTGCTCGACCGCCGCTCCACTCAGGAGGGCCAAAAGATGGTAAAATTCTTCGACTTTTTTCAGATTTTTGCCTATAGTTCCGAAATGTTGCGTTCTAGCCAATATTTTACTATTATAAAAATTAAAGACTATTAAATTGTGCGTATAATGAGTATCAATTCGTTCAATTCGGTGCAGAAGTATGGCAGAAATCCTCGCAGAAATCGAAAGATGAACAATGTTGATATTTACATATTTTGATGATAAAGGCATTAAAGAGCTATTTAAATGTTCGTCACACGGAAATAATAATTCTAAATAACAAACCATACAATAAAAGTTACAAAGCATCAAATTAGCATTTTACATCAAGTAATACATACCGAGAAAATAAATATTTTTTTACGTTCTGTCGTCCAACAATTCTGCGTAGAATGAGTATACTGCCCTGCTAAACGAAAGTGCAAATTCGCCATTTTGAGATATCGAGCCTTTTTTAATTTAATGTTTTCCAAAAAAAACTTTAGCTCAATTAAGAAGTAAAATTCGTGTTTTATAAGCTAATTTATTATTCTGAATACTTTACAGATTGCCATTTTCAACAATAACACTTCTTTCACCTAATAAATGCACATACGACAAAAATGGAGTTGCCATTACAAACTTAAAATGCCGCATATGCGCGCACATACTGCTTTTTTGTTACGCTGCTTTCACTTACTGCATTAATGCCTAGTAACACGTTATTTTAAGATATGACATTTCAAACGTTTTCACAAATTCTCTAAAACCAATAATATGTAAAATATTATAAAAATATTACAAAAAAAAATTACTATATATAATTTATTAAATTATTATATATAATTTATTATAAAATATTACAAAAAAATATATAAAACATTACAAAAAACAAACAAAACAATAACTACGTATAACATTTTTAAGAACTAACCTAAACTATGGAGAAGTAATTGGCAACTCTTCCCAAAATTTTTTTCTATTTTTTGGAAGAACACAATCCAAATTCTTTAAAATACTTTCGCGTTTTTCCAACGGCACTCCACATGGCGCAGATAAAGAAGATGGTGCAGGCATTCCATTTTTTTTCATATTCTTTTTACACAGAAAATCTAGTGTTATATAATCATCTTTTGCAAAATCAATTTTACATTTTAGATCAAAATCCCCCCTTATTGCTTTTATACTGATGATGTCAGTTAGATATGTTCTGTTTTCCGATTTTTGTAGTTTTTGTTGGGACTTAAAGTCTTTCCAGAGAAAAAAATCGCTGTACTTCATTTCTTTTACTTCCACTTTTGAATTATTAGCACTTTGAACAGCGTCTGAAAAATCTTTAAAATCATACGTCTTTCTCTGTTTCTTCAGGGAAGCTTCCACTTGATGGTGGAAGCTATCGGCCGACATAAATGAGTGGCCCGGAACAAAGTAGTGTATATTAATTTCGTCAATGGCCATTTCATTTGAATTCACAACATACACCAAAAAACTGAAAAAACACCAATTCTTATTTTGGATTGAACAGTTATCAAGCCACAAAATTATACGTGGCGAATCTCGATAATTCAAGAAGAATGCGTAGAAGGTACTAATAATATCCTCTTTGTTTCGTCCAGTTATACCCTCATGCCATATACAAGCAAACGGCTTGTTCTTTGATTTTTTGCCAACTGGAACGAAACTCTCGTGATATGCAACGATTCTTTTTGTGAAGATAACTTTTTTGAAACAATCAACTCGTGGCAGCATGATTACTTTTTGTAAGTCTGCTGAGCAACAAATTGTACCATCTTCAAAGGACTGTTCACCAAATTCACGATACAGATTTCGAGCTGCAGTAGCTTTTTCTATATGTGTCTTCCACGTTTGACATTGTTCACAGTCTTGTTGTAAATTGTCTTTGATATGACCATGCAATTTAAATTGCTCGCAATCTTCACATTCTTCGTTGCCTAGCAATGCAAACGATATATGCAAGCTCTTCACTTTTCGGCGGTATAATTCATATGACAATTTTAAATTAGGATTTTTTTCCTTAAAATCATTAAACATTAGGGAAATATTTACATCGCTAGGTAAGTATCGAGTAAGCGGCGCATGCTCACGTCGGTAATGAGAGATTGTAGGATTAAATGATTCAATATGGCGTTCAAGTAAATCTTCTTGTTGAAATTTATTGTGTTTCTCATGTTTCCCGCGTTTATCTCGATTTGGTTGAAGGCTTCCCTTTTCTGTTTTCGACAAAACTTCCGTTATCACCCGATCGTTAGTTTTTTTATAACCTAATGTGGTCAGGAAAAATACTTTACAGACTTCATGAGTTACTGCCGTGGTTAATAAATTTTCGTCAGGAAAAAAATACTTGAACGTATTTTGTTTCTTTTCAGTTTCTGCAGATTTGGGTCGCCTTTTCACTGCCAAGCGTTTACAAGTGTTAAAAATGAATGTTCGTCTCTCTAACCATGACAAATCCCAAAATTGTTTATTGATTTCAGAGCGCCGAAGCTCCGAAATTTTAGTATTGCATTTCTTTTTGCACTTGTTACGGTCACACGATGGTAACGGCTTATGATTTTCTCTTATCTGATTTAATTTTATACGTTTTCTTGTTTTCAAATTCGCTTTATATTTTTTTCGTTTTCTTAAGTTTCCCTCTTTTGTCAATGAATCTATGATTTCGAAAGCATTTTCTTCTTCTGCAAGGTTGTTTGTACTATCAGGTCCATCGGCGTTCAAGTCGTCTGCATTTTCTTCTTCTACGATGTTGTTTACCAAGCCTGTGATTTCAGGTACATCAATGCTCAACTCCTTTGCATTTTCTTCTACGGTGAGATTCCTTGCTAAAGCTGTGATTCCAGGCGAATCAGCAATCAACTGGTCTCTATTTCCTTCTTCTGCGAGGTTGTTGGGTAAAACTGTGATTGCAGGTGGATCAGCGCTCAGTTCAAGTGGATTTTCGAAGTTGCTTCCATTACACGGAGAAAAAAATTCAGAGTCATCCTCCTTGTAGAAATGGTTTATTTCTTGGCCAGTAGAGTCCACAAAGATAGAATTGACAGTTTCAGTCTCTGGTAAATTATTATTTACTTGCAATGCATTTTTTTCAAGGTTAAAGGTACTACATGCAGATGTGCCGTTGAATTGTTGTATTTGCAATTCAGTAACAGTTTCAGCTTCTATCTTCTGAGAGGTTTTATAAGAATCGCTTCCCGTAGCAAGTACAACAGGTAATGTTTCTATCCACTGCATAACATCATCTGAAACACATTGTTGTCTTGAAATCAAAGCATCCAAATTAAAAATCAAATACACATAGCGGTTAAAAAGCTGTCCCTACAATATTTTTACGAAATCCTTATTAATTAAAAAAGTTCAGCCATTTTTCGAAAATGTAATTTTTTATCTAAAAAAACTACCTAATTAATTTTCAATGCGACATTGAACTGATGACAATTAAATAGCCCACAACTTTACGTTACGTTTAACCAATTTTTCTATAAATGTACCTACAAGTTTTCCATTATTTATACTCCCAATATGAATTTGATTGATTTCAAAAAGAAATAAAACTATCAGCAGGCAACTTTTGTCTTATTTATAGGTACGATTTGGCGAATTTTAAACAAAATTTGTAAGAAACGCTAATTTCACACAAATCAGTACCTATAAAAGTAAAAACCTATAAAACTAATAAACTTACTACATCGTGTAAATTCTGGTATTTTCTGCACAACACTTTGATCCTCTGGCTCCAAAATCTCATTTCTAGTGTCACAAGAAGTCAACGTAGATAAAGAATAATTGTTTGGAACAACGTTTTCTTTGTTAAACAATCTCATAGCTGATGAACTACTTGTTGATTTATTCTTGGCATGAAGTGCCATGATTTTATCACTACGCTTAGACATGATCGAATGTAGAGTTTGTTAAATTAAAAACAAACCAATAACAATCCAACTTATACCACAATAAATTCAAACAGTCTCAGAACTAATTATGAGCGCCTTAGCCTTTGGAAAATGCTTACCACCCTGGAACGGTTAAACTACCGAATTTTGATTGGTGGGAATGCATCGTATGATTTTGTGTGAGAGAGATATCGCGCCAGTTGAATTTACAGAGCCGTACTAAGCAAAATAGCAGTAACAGACATTTGCTTAACTAAAGTGCAGTATGTGCGCAGCATATACTGCACTTTAAATTAACATATGGCCGATACTGCGTTTTCATTTAGTATTCACGGTAAACTGTGTACATACGGCAAACAAAATTACCGATTATTTCCATTTAATATGGAATATACGGCGGTTTTACCTAGTAACTAGACGCTAAAATGTCCCTAGTATACAAAGAATAAAAAATCTTATTTTCGCCATTTTTGCACATACGGCACTTTCGTTTAGCAGGGCAGTATAATAGTATATATATAATGGTGTCAATTCGGATCACTGACATAGCTAAAACTGATGCTTAAAAATAGTTATTTTTAATCAGTTTTACCACTTCAAAAGAAAATTTCTTATCCAACGACCTAATAAAAAACGTCTAATTAACATGGTCCATAAAAAGCTAGATTATGAAGGATTTATTGTAAAATTAGCAGAGGAAAATGCTGATTTACGATTGCCAGACAATGACCAAGTACAGACGTGGTTGGGACAGGCTAAAAATCCTCCCCAGTGGGGATGAAAAACAACAAAATGCGGCTTGCTACCCATACCCACTATGAAGGAAGTAGGACCTCCAGAAGTACTCAACAGCGTGTCCTACAAGTGTTCTATGGAATGCCGAGGTTGCCGCAGTTGTCAGAAATTAGTAGGGGACCAGAAAGACATTCAGGCTCCCGAGAAACCAGTAAGGCCTCCAGAAACGAGTAAGGACATTCATGCTCAAATGTGTCCGATGATGATGACATCTCGCCTGTCGCCGTTAATGAAGATGATGCGCAGTTGTTCAATGAAGATCTAGATCAGTCAGGATTACATTTGCTTCGTATACTCATGACTCAGTAAGGCCCAATTCGGGTTTTATGTTACAGATTACCGAGAAAATGATATCACGGTTCCTGCCAAAATGTAAAACAATAACAAGTCAGTTTTGAAAGAGATTCGTAAGCCAAATGTAAGCGACTATGGACCCTCTACTTTAAAGCGTATTTGTAAGAATATACCATGATTCCTTGAAAAAATGCCATTCGAAGAGTAACCTAAAAATTAAATATTTTTTCGGTAAAACAACGCTGCGTAGAATGCAGACGTTCATGCTCAAATGTGTCCGATGATGATGACATCTCGCCTGTCGCCGTTAATGAAGATGACGCGCAGTTGTTCAATGAAGATCTAGATCAGTCAGGATTGCATTTGCTTCGTATACTCATGACTCAGTAAGGCCCAATTCGGGTTTTATGTTACAGATTACCGAGAAAATGATATCACGATTCCTGCCAAAATGTAAAACAATAACAAGTCAGTTTTGAAAGAGATTCGTAAGCCAAATGTAAGCGACTATGGACCCTCTACTTTAAAGCGTATTTGTAAGAATATACCATGATTCCTTGAAAAAATGCCATTCGAAGAGTAACCTAAAAATTAAATATTTTTTCGGTAAAACAACGCTGCGTAGAATGCAGACGAAAACTAGCTACTAACTAAACTTTTTACTCGTGAAATGAATTTGCCGAACACAACATTTCGTTAGGCAAATTTATTTTACAAGTAAAAAGTTACTAGACAAAGAAAATATTTACAAGCTAGTTTGCGTCTGGATTAGACGCAGTGGTATGTTACAAAAAAAATATTGTATTAGGTTTCTATTTCAATGATTGAATTCCGCCATGAAGGTATAGACATTATCGTGATTGTGGCTTAAGAAGAATGCTTTGTATAATGTAATATTAGCCAAATTTAGTATATAATAACTTTAATTTTAATTAAATGTACGTATGTATTAGATTAATTCAGAATATTACTTCTTAAGTAATTTCATTGAGATTTGGACGGAAAGCGAAAATTTGTTATGGTTTATTATTTAAAATGATCATTTCCGAGTGACGAACATTTGAATGTCACTTTAATGCGTTTATCAGCAAAATTGGTAAATATCACCATTCTTCATATTTCGATTTTTGTCATACTGCTGGACCGAATTGAACGAATTAATACTCATTATACGCATAATTATACAAATTTAATGGTCTTTAATTTTTGTAACAGTAAAATATTGACTAGAACGCAACATTTCGGAATTATAGGTAAAAATCTGGAAAAAGTCAAAGATTTTTACCATCTTTGGGTCCTCCTGAGTCAGATTTGGCCGAGCGTGGTCGAAATCTCTTTCACATCGGTGTGGTCGAGCAACCGTTCAAAACTAGGATACTTATCTTTCATGACAACTGAACAAATCAAGACGATAATTAACTTTCGAACACTTTTTTCCATGTGACTCCCTATAATAGACCTTATTTGATAGGCCTATAATTGTAAATTAGTGTAATTAAAAGTATTATTACTTTTGTTGTTGTTTATCTCTCGGGACATCTATTATAAATAAGCAGAGCAATAACCGAAAAGAAAGTTGAAGTAAATGTGAGGTTAAGTTATTAATATTATTGTTTTATTTTTGTTATTTTTTTCAGGATGTATAATAATTAAAATATTTTTTCGGTACACACATTACTGAATCTACTTATAAATGTTCAACAGCTTTATAGATACCATAATATATATATATCAGAATATACGCTGGTAAGTGGAGTACCAAGGAGCTCTATAGCTAAGAATTTTTTTAGGGCCACCTTAACTATAGCTTTATTACTTTTTCTAGAATTTAGTTTTGACAATGGGATAGCTATTTCAAAACAATTTCCTGAAATAAATAGCTGGGACAAACTTCATAGAGTGAAATGTAGCTGTTTACTCTGTAAGGTAGGTATTGTTCAAGAACGGTAAACGTGCGGTAAACTAATAAGATTGCTCATCCTCACAAGACGTTCGTTCGCGTCTACCCGCACTTCAGCTAACATTTGTGACGTCATTGTAGTCCTTGTCATGATAGTGTGTATTATTAGTTGTCTATGGTAAACTTATAAAAATAACAGCTGAGAAATTTTGAGTTAATTATTTTGTCAATTTTAAATGTGAAAAAGGTGTTTTTAAAGTTTTTAGAGCTATAGAGTGTATAAATACGTTTTTTTCTTGTTGTGGATTGTGAAAAAGTGCTTACTAAGTGCATACGATATTGTTTATTAATTATTTTATAGCAAAATATGGAAGTACTCTAAAAAGAATGCCTGCAAATGGTGATGCTGGGAACAGCTGTTCTTAAAAATGCATTATCCGAGTATTTAATACGATTTATACAGTTAATTTTCTATACTGCATACATATAAGGTGTTTAAATAAACTAAATAGGAGAGACTGTCCTAAAATGACATAGTCGATAAAATGACATAGGCACCGTTTTTATTTCTGAACGCACCTTTCAAGACAATTGGACCCATCTATGAAACAACAGAGTAAGCTACAACTCATTCGTGTAATATCACGCACGATTTTGCTTATTTGCGGCCTACATCTCTACTTATGTGTTTTCTTTGCTGCCGATTTTTAAACCAACTGTTATTAAAGTGTTGAAAAGTTAAACAAAGATAAGTTTTTTTGTTAAACCATTAAAACGGTGCCATTCTATACAGATAGTATTCTGTATCGATATTCTAGTGGGTAATTTTCCAACAAACGTAAGTATATTTTTAATTCACAAAGTTTTTAAAAAAATGTTTATCGTTTAAAACCGACATACCGGCATTTACTATAAAACGACATAGGTATGTTATTTACCAAAGCGTAACCAAATTAAGGTTTGGTTTGGTGCAAGGTGCAAGGTTTGGTTATTTAGATGCAAACCTAACCAAACCAAACCAGGTCCGCCTGGCGATACCTATCAAACTGCAGGTCCGTCTAGCAATACAGATCAAACTGGAGATCCGGCCAAAAAAACAATTTCACTTTCAATGCTTTCTCCATTTCCAAAAAAAACAAGAAACATCTACAGGAGCAAAAAAAAAGAAGAACGCAGTAGTCTGGTTGAAAAAATAGACGAAATTAAGGCGAAGTACGAAAATAAAATTGAGACAGAAAGAAGAAGGTCAGAAAGGAAAAGGGTTACACGAAATCTTGTAAAAAGTGACAGTGAAGAAGAAACGGAGGCTTTACAGGAAATGAAAGAAGGTGATAAAGATGATACTTCCTGCATATATTGCAACGAATTATATAGCTTTTCAAAGTCTGGAGAAGGTTGGATTAGGTGCCAGCGATGCAAAATGTGGAGCCACCCAGAATGTGCCGGTCTAAACAAACGAGTCAAGCAGTTCCTATGTGATATTTGTCAAAGTTAAACTATCATCGTGGCTATCACACATCATACTATCTAACTCTCATTGTCTTTAACAAAGTTAGACAACTACTAAAGTTTTCATTTATTATTTAGTCTATTTTTAAAATAAAATTAAGTTTTCTGTATAAGTTTATCTACATTTATAATGGGTATGTCATTTTATCGAACCTATTTTGTATTCACTGAAAAGTAACTTTTTTGTAAAAAACGGTATTTTTTGTAGATATCTTTTTTTAATAAGAATAAAAACTGCTATCCAATGTTAAACATTTCCATATATTAGATGCCGAAATTAGTGTAGGAATTTAATTTTTTAGGACGGAATTTTTGCCCAAAATAATTTGGGTATGTCATTTTAGGACAGTCTCCCCTAATGAACGTTTTGCATCCGGGAACCAATAATGCACGTGTGTGTATTATTGGTTGCCGGATAAGGACTAATAACCATGACAAGGACTACAACGACGTCACAAAGCGAGGAGTTTTCGCATGCACCTGGCAGGCACTTTTGGCTGAATGCGCAGTCCTATTAGGCTAACTGTTCTTGGGTATTGTTAAACAATTAACAAATTAAGTATCTAACCTACTAGCTTCCTTCCCTAGAGTTTTTTTTTAATAATAAAAAGTATATACCGTAAGAAAATACAATTTTCTATCTTGATTTATTATACCGATTTTGTTTCTGGATATTACTGTTAATTATTTTAATTAGGAGTCTAACAGATAATTTCTTTTAAATTTTAATTAAATTTCTTAATTTATTTGCTTTGTTCTGCTTAACTCGGTTTTATAACAGAATACAACCCTAATGTACTAGTATTATATTAATTTATTGTAAAAATGTTTGTTTTAGAACTTTTTTTTAGAACCTTTAGAACCTTTAGCGCTGCCAATGGTACCTACTTCCTTCGGCCTTTTTAGCCTGGTGTCCTTTTTGATACAAAATGATTTGTATTTGTGATTAAATTTAATATATTTTTACAAAACTGTGATTCAATAAACTGCGATTAAAAGACAAAGACATGGCATTATTATTAGTTTTCTCTATAATTTTCTTTCGATATCTATCAGATGTTCGTTCGAAACTATGTTGAAGCATTTTAACTAATTTATCTTCGAAAGTTGAATTTGCCAATTTATCATTTAAAAATTTTAGTTGTCTATTTGATAATATAATCATAATATATTTTAAAATATTTACTTATACCCACTTAAATAATAACAAATTCAACTTTCGTCGATGGATTAGTTAAAGGCTTCAATAAAAGTTTAATAAAAAAATTCAAAGTAAAGCAAGCTTATTTAAAATCCCCGGCGCATTCGCCAAATTTTTTAAATTAATTTGTCCTGTTGTCACAGCAGCGATAGTGAATGCCATTCCAGCTTTTACTATGCAATCAGCATCTCTCTTTTTATTACTATTACTTTCTCTATGATGGTAGTTTAATTTCAGTATCAGAATCTTCAAGACATTTTCTGAAACTAGTGGGTTATTTATTTGGTGTATCAATCCGAAATTCAAATAGTAATTAGCCAATATATTCTGCAAAAAAAAATATAAATAAAATAATCTTTGTGATTGGTATTTCACCTACCTCTACAATATAAATTAAAAGCCCTAGCACTAAATTTCTAAGTATTAAAAAGTGATAAAGCAATATAAAACATGCAACAATGAAACAAATTTAATTCATTTCTAGGTTCCATCTTTGGTGATATATCTGACATATGCTGGTCCATACTTAATGCTTGTATTACTTCAAATTTTTATCTATGCTTGGGCGGCCAACGAAATTAAAGTTCAGGTATTACACATTGTTTTTGTATACAGGGTCGCTGACATGTATGGAAACGGTCGATTATTAGGTAAAATATAGGAGGTTCCACAAAAAGTTAAATTAGTATAAATACAAAAGTTATAGGATTTTTAAAAGTCTATTAGCGAGTAATAAATTTAAGTATACAGGGTCTGTCATAAAGTCGTGAACATAAAAGTTTCATATTTTTAAATAGAACCCCCTATATATTATTGCATATTTCAATTCTTCCTTCAATTTTCAGCAAAAATTGAAATACATATAATGTACCTCAAACCAACCGTTTCCGAGTTATTGACTTTCGAAAAGACCACTTAAACAATTTGATTTAATTAATTTCGATATGTTTAGTTTCATTTAACGATGCCATTCTGCCGAAACTGTGATACTGTTGTAATGTTTTTGTTTAATTCCTATTAGCTACTAGAAAATTTAAGTATACAGGGTCTGCCAAAATTTTGTATTTTGATGCAAAACATTTCCAAAGCACCTTTTTACGTAGAATTTAATGGTTTAAGTATAATTTTTTTAAAATTAATAATTTAAGGATTCTCAACAGAAAATTTGATTTTTTATATGGGACACCCTGTATATTTTTAGTTTATTGAAAATAATTTAAAATTACCTTTCCAAAAATATAACACACTTGATATTTTGCTCGATTCCTCTTCGAGATATAGAGTATATAAAAATTCGCCCGCTTTAAATAAGTAGGCTTTGAACGGCACCGGCTGTAATGCAAAAAAAAATTCTAGCTGTGAGCATCAATTAAAACTAAAATAATATTTGCTATGAGAGATGCAGAATTTTATAACAATTTAAAATATATTTAACCAACATCAAGACATTTAAACTATATCTAATAACGATAAAAATAAATAGCAAACCAAGACATGAGATTTTGCTACAGGTGTTCGACATATCAACCGTCTTCTGTTATGGACAAACGGGGCAGTTTTTTAACATTTCTCGCGGAATTCATTAACTCAGTGGGGGTGAAAGGAATGAAAAAATCAATAAGGTGTCCAAAGCCTACTAGTTAAAGTGGCGAACTTTTAAAAATTCTATATTTCGATGGGGATTATAACAAAATATCAAGTGTGCTATATTTTTGGAAAGGTAATTTTAAATTATTTTCACTTAATTATAAATATAGAGGGTGTCCCAAATAAAAAATCAATTTTCTGTTGATAACTCTTAAATTATTAAATAAAAAAAATATACTTAAACCATTAAATTCTACGTAAAAAGGTGCTTTGGAAATGTTTTCATAGAAATACAAAATTTTCCATAGCAAAAAAGTTACAGCGATTTGTTAAAAATGCACATATTTGAAAAACACCCGTAACACCGAAAGGGTAACAGATATTGATGTGCGGTTTTCACCATTATATTTTTGATGAAAATTGAACTCCAGATACCGATATAAGATCAAAACGAATTTGACCCACCCTGTACATAAATTAATTTGAATGAAATATTGAACGAAAATTTTGTTGTTTCCGGACTTGATATAATCTCATTTTATACATCTATAAATACTAACTTGAGAACTAATGTCAAATATTATTAAGTATCACAATTTCGGAAATTGTTTGTGATATTTTCAAAAGTCAATAACTCGGAAACGGTTGGTTTGAGGTACATTGTACGTATTTCGATTTTTGCTTAGAATTGAAAGAATAATTGAACTATGCAATAATATACAGGGAATTAGTTCTATTTAAAAAAATGAAACTTTGATGTGCCACTACTTTATGGCCGACCCTGTATACATAAATTTACTACTCGCTAATATATATTTAAAAATCCTATAACTTTTGTATTTAACTTTTTGCGGTACCTCCTATACTTTACCTAATAATCGACCGTTTCCATACATAACAGCGACCCTGTATATGCTTCAACAAGTCAATTTTAGTAAAACTATAAGAAATGTAAATTTCAGAGTACTGCAATTGCCGATGCGATATTTAAAAGCGATTGGGATTTGTTTGATATTAAGTCAAAAAAATTCTTAGTTCTTCTATTACTAAGAGTCCAGAAACCTCTAGAAATGAGAATCGGTCCATTTAATGCTATGACGAATGAAACTGCATTACTAGTAAGTATTCTACAAATTATATACCATGAGAACAATATTTTCATTAAACAGTTTGCCATTTTTATCTGATAAATTATGTAGGGCCTGTAATTTGTATTCAATAAAAGAAACAGTTATATTTTTTTAGATGGTCAAGGCAATGGGATCTTATGTTGCATTTATGAATAAATCAGCTTAAAAGTTAGTTTAGAATGAAACATCTTAATTCAAAAAAATCGTCATTTGTAGTAATTATGCAAAAAATAATGCATTATAAATGCATGCACAAATAAATCACTATAAACTTGCAACATTCTTTTTTTTTGTGTGATAAACCTGCCAATAATAATACGCATAAAACAGGACATCTACAAAACGTATAGCCACAAATAAAAACATACAAAATAAGACTAACTTTTTACTTAATTGTTAGCCTAATAAAATAACTAAAGAACTTCAGTTCTTAATTGTAAACTTATATAGTTATACTGGGTGCGTCTCGAAAGTGACTCACCCGTATAATTTTATTATTTTTTCAGATAAAAAAACGAAATTGGGTATGTTAGTATATGACATAAATTAGGATTGATTGACGTATTCAATTGCTTTTCGTCACTTCCTGTTTCAATTTTGATATTTAAATGGTACCTTTCATATTTTATTCGATAGAAAATGTCACTCTGAATAGAATGGCATATCATATGTTTCTTTGGACATATTCGCTTAAAAACAAATTGTATTTTAAATTTCAATCTAGAGTGTCATGCCCTTCAATCAAGGAGCCTTGGAAAAATATTTTTCATTGACTAATGTTTTTCATGTCTTGTCCTGGCCGGTTTAAAGATGCTCAAATCGTATTTTTAATCATATCTTAATTTTTTCAAATGGAACAAGGGTGGCTCATTAGCATATTTGGAAAAAGCATTTTTTGCGAATAATTTGGTATCACACACTAGGTATTTCGAGTCAAATTGTCGTTACAATGTTACAATTATTACCATGTTACAATTTCAAATAAATCAGATGCAAATATGTCAAAAGTTGACATATCATATGTGATTTTATTCAGAGTTTCATTTTCTATCGAATAAAGCAGAAATATACCGAGGGTGGCATTTAAAAATCAAGAGTTGTAGTCATTTCCGGTGAAACAGGAAGTGACTGAAAATAGTTGAATACATCAATAAATCCTAATTTATGTCATATACTAACGCACCAAATCTCGATTTTTTATCTGAAAAAATAAAAAAGTTATAAGGCACTTTTGAGATGCACCCGGTATCTTCTTCTTTACGTGCCGTCTCTTTCGTGGAGGTTGGCGATCACATTGGCAAAATCTTCACGATTCTCGGCTTTCCTTATAAGTTATTAAAAAGTTAGGTGAGTCCAGTTTCTGATGTTTCTCAACCAAGATAGTTTCTTCCTGCCGATACCTCTCTTTCCTTCAATCTTACCCTTAACTATCAATTATTGTAAGACGTGGTATTTTTCATTTCTCAATATATGCCCGAAGTATGATGTGTTTCTTATTTTTATTATATTTAGCAATTCACTCTCTCTGCCTATTCTGTTGTAGACTTCGGTATTTGTGATATGGGCTGTCCATGGAATTTTAAGCATTCTTCGATATATCCATGTTTCGAACGATTCGAGGCGATTCATCTCTTGAACTTTCAGTGTCCATGTTTCTGCTCCGTATAATAGGATTGACCAAACATAACACTTAACGAGCCTAGTTCTCAACTCTAGGTCCAATCTGGGGTTCTGGAAGACGTTCTTCATTTTTAAAAATGCATTTCTCGCTTGTTCTATTCTGGTTTTTATTTCCACGTCGTTGTTCAAGGTGTTAACTATCCAGGACCCCAAATATTTGAACTTGTAGACCTGTTCTAAGGTATTGCCCTCTATTTTAATAGGAATTGGTACATTTTGGTTCTTTCCAAATATCATGACTTTAGTTTTAAGAGAGTTGATCTTCATCCCGTATTTCTTACAGGAGCCTTCAAGCCGTTCCACTAAACTCTGGAGACCAGTATCAGAATCGGCAATAAGAACTGTGTCATCGGCAAATCTAATGTTGTTAATGACTTCGCCGTTGACTTTAATATCGCAATCAGTTGAAGAGAAAGCTTCCCGAAAAATCGCCTCAGAATAAACATTAAATAACGAAGGAGACAGCACACATCCCTGTCTTACTTCTCTCTGTTTATTGACTGGATTGGAATTGTCATTTTCAATTTTCATGTGGGCTGTTTGTTGCCAATATATATTTTTCAGAAGTGTTACATCTTTGCTGTCAACTCCCAACTCATACAACATTTCGATAAGTCTCGTATGTTTGACTCTATCGAATGCTTTTTCAAAATAATAATATTATTATGCAAAAAAAAATCATAAAATGTGTTATTGGGATGGAAATATAGAACCCGGTATAACGACATAATTATCAAGAGTAGAAAATTGAATACCTAAAAGAACATAATACCTACAAAGCTACCAAAAAGAGCATAGAGCACTGGAAAAGAAATCTACTAAATAAAAAGTTATTATTTGTAAACACCTCTGCTTCGAATCCAAACGAAAAATAGCTTGTCAGTAACTTTTTACTCGTAAAACAAATTTGCCTAATCGACAAAACTGCTTAACGTTTCAGGAGATCTGACATGTGGATCTGAATCGACAGGGCAATGTAAAAAACGTAATTTTCTAAAAACATTTTATTCGTTCATAAAATATTTTGGAGCGTGCGGTGGTTTATGAAAATATATTCCGAAATTTCTATAATTTTTTTAATAATGTTCTAAAAACTAAAAAAAAATATTTTTTTTTCAAAAAATTTCTAATTTTTTTTTTCTAAAAATTCCATATTTTCAAAATTTTTATTTCATGAAAATAACTTCACAAACGTGTTACTTTGATGGAAATATAATAACCCCAAAAAAAATTTGCACTTATTTAAGACTCATCCTTTATAGGTATCATAAATTAGCCTTTTGAGCCACAGAAAAAAAATCCAAATTTTCAAAATAATTATTGCGCAAAAAAAATCATAAAAAGTGTTATTGGGATGGAAATATAGAAACCCCAAAAAATAGTGGCACTTATTTAAGACTCACCCTTTACACAGGGTGGCGCCTCTCATAAGCCGCGGAAGCTCCAATGAGAACGATAGTTTATATCGAAATGAAATTTTGGCAGCATATGTATATGTTAACTGAAAGCAATTTATAAAAATATATAGAATTATACAGGGTGGCTCCAAAAAAAGTTACACATCAAAGTTGTGTTTTTTCTAATGGAATACCCTATATATTAATTGATTTTCGGATTCTAGGAAAAATAGATAAGTAAGCAAATAAAGGTAAGTTTTATTAAAGAAGCATATACCTAAAATCTAGGAATTTTGACATATTTAACATTTTGTGAAAATGAAGAGTAAATTTTAAATTTCGATAACAGCTACCTAAATTTTTGTTGACCTTCTATAGCCTGATATCTAATTACAGTAACCATTCTATGTTAAACCAAATTGAAATTTGACCTGAAAAGTTATACAGGGTGAGACAAAATTAATATGGAGCATTAGTCACTTTTAAAAGCAAGTTGCTCCTTTATTTTAAATGGTACACCTACTATATTTTTCCGGTGTTCAATGGGGAATTTATATATCTCCAAAATATTATTAAGGTTGCCTACCCCTCAGACAAAGATTTTCAGAGATATTTTAATTTTTATGATTTTGCGTCAGTAAATCTTTATTATTTGAAAAAATCTAGGTGGCTGTGTGATATACCTTTTGTTAATTTAACAAAAATTAAAGACTGTAGAGTAAAATACTCAAGCGCAATAAAAAAATACACGTTTAAAACATATTTTATTTATTACAGAAGTAAATCTAGATATAGACCTACAATTATGCGACAAGGATTTGCTAGATGAAATCAAATGCTTAAAATGCTTCCTTTTCTGTAAACTGCATAAAATAATTGTCTTTTCAAAAGGATCTTTTCATTTTAAAAGCCATATAAAAAAACACCTTTAATATAAATATTTAAATAGACAGTTAAAATAGCCAAAACAAAATATCTATGTCTAAACGCACAAGAAGGAAACTTGAACTTGGACAACGGTCACGAAATTAAGCAGTGTCAAGAGTATGAGTACCTGGGAATTACATTTGATAACACTGGAACTGACGGCAGAGAAATAGAGAAAAGGATTATCAACGCGAAAAAAATAATCAGATGTCTAAATGGAATCTTATGGAGCAAATCAATAACAAAGCGAAGAAAATACAATATATATGAAACCATGATAAAGAGCAACCTCCTGTATGGAGCAGAAACATAGAGAATAACTGAGAGATACAAGAAGGGGATAGAGGCCGTAGAAATGGATGTCATTCGAAGATCAATGGGAATTAATACCATCAAAGAAATAATACCATAAAAAAACAAATGGGTATAGAAGGTACGATAACACAGGATATAGAGAAAAAGCAGCTGATCTGGTACGGACATGTAGAGCGAATGAAGGACACTAGATGGTCCAAGAAAATAATCAATTGGCAACCAAAGGGCAGAAGAAAACAGGGAAGACCGAAACTTGAATGGCAAAAAAGCGTACACAAAGCGATAAGTGAAAGAAACCTGTCAACAGAGGATTGTACGAATAGAACAGGCTGGAAATTGGGTATCGGACAACGTAGAAAAACGTTCTAAACCGACTAATTTATATTATGTGGAGTTCTACCTCGAAAAGCAACTACAATAATTTCTCTCATGTTTTCGACACTAGTTGGACGAGTTTTGTAAACACTGTCTTTAACATATCCCCATAAAAAAATAGACTAGATAAAATCAGGAGCATTTAAAAACTATTATTAAAAACCAGTATTCTATTAATTGATGAATGCACACTGCATTCACCAACTAATAGAATCATATCAATTCTTTCTGATGTAGGATAAGTTTGCATTTTCGGCAAATTTCTGAGAAATTTTTTTGTTTTAACTGACACAAAATGATAACTAGTTGTTAAAGTTGGACTAATTAGACAACTATGTTGAAGTAACGTCAGAGATATCACAGCCATCTAGATTTTATCAAATAATAAAGGTCTACTCAGATCAAATCATGTAAATGATGATATCTAGGAAAATCTTTCTTTGAGGGGTAGGCAACCTTAATAGTATTTTGAAGAGACGTGAATTCTCCATTGAATATCGAAATAATATACTGGGTGTTCCATTTAAAATAAGAGAGTAACATGCTTTTAAAGGTGGCCAATGTTCAATATTAATTTTGTCTCACCCTGTATAACTTTTTGGATCAAATTTTAATTTGATTTAAAATTCAATAGTTAATTTAACTACATATTAGGCTATACCGGGCAAATTCCAATTTAGGTAGCTTTTATTGTAATTTAAAAATTGTTCTTTATTTCTAGAAAATGTTAAATATGTCAAAAACTTTACATTTTAGTCATATACTTTTCTTATAAAACTCTTTTTTTTTCTCCCAGAATCCGAAAATCAAATAATATATAGAGTGTTCCATTACAAAAAACACAACTTTGATATGTAACTTTTTTTGGAGACACTCTGTAGAACTCTCTATATTTTTAAAAAGTGCTCTGAATTAATCTACATATGCTCACAAAATTTCATTTCAATACAAACTGTCGTTCTCCTTGGAGCTTCCGCGGCGTATGAGGCGCCACCCTGTACAGGGTGCATCTCAAAAGTTACTCTCCCCTATAACTTTTTATTTTTTCTATAAAAAACGAGATTTGGTGTGTTAGTATATGACATAAATTAGGATTGATTGACGTATTGAATTGTTTTTGGTCACTTCCTGTTTCACCGGAAATGACTACAAACTTTTGATTTCCAAATGGCACCCTCGGTATTTTTTTACTTTATTCGATAGACAATGACATTTTGAATAGAAAGACATATCATGTGTCAACTTTTGACATTTTCGCTTGATAAAAAATCGTATTTAAATATAAATATTATATTAAAAACGTTAACATTTAATGAAGGAGCCCTGGAAAAATGGATTTGTTAGTCTAAAGTTTTTAGTGTCTTGTCCTGACCAGTTTATTATTTTTCAGTTAACTTTTTGTTATGAACCGCATGTTATAATTTCAAATATACCATATGCGCAAATGTTAAAAGTTGACATATATGAAATTATATTCAGAGTGTTATTTTCTCTCAAAAGTTGTAGTAATTTCCGGTGAAACAGGAAGTGACTGAAAACAATTGACTACGTCAATCAATCATAATTTATGTCATATACTAATATACCAAATCTCGTTTTTTAACTAAAAAAGTAAAAAAGTTATAGGAATGAGCCACTTTTGAGACGCACCCGGTAGGTATATCATAACTTAGCCGTAGAATTTATAGAATATTTATGAACTTATGAGATAACTTACTTGTTTGGCATGTTTCTTGTTGATCCACTTGAATATAAATTAACGAAGTTAACTTGTTTTTTTATAAATGCTTGTTTAAAAAAACTGTAAAAATTAGTAGCAAACTTTTGCTTTGAATGATATTCGCAATACCGTATCGAAATATTATGACAACCTTTTTAAGTTCTATAAATAATTAACACCCTTCCAATTATCTAACTTAGCACTAAAATATTCCTGAACTAACTGTCAATAAAAAGAAACTCCTTTCTCGCGTGACATATTTTATAAAAGTGATTCTCGCCGAAGTTAAAAAACTATATTAAATTAACATGAACCTGGCCTGAACTTCCAATGCTGACGTCAATATTAATCTTATTAAACAACTACGATTATATTGTGAAATTCTGTCTATCCAATTTTACCTTATTTTTTTTACGATATACAGATTACACGTGTCGGTTAACTAAGTACCTATAGTAGAGCTTAGTGGAAATTTAATTCAGTTTTTTTAATGTAATATACTAGCACTCGTGAATATTATATTATTTCCGTGGTCTGTGTTTTAATGCATACGATAGAGATAAATATATACGACCAGTTGACAAGACAGAGTCACAAAATAAAAAGCGGCAGGCGGTGTTGCCGGTTTGTTCGTGAAATAACATAATAAACTAAGATAATATATTTAAAAGAACGACGGAATAACCGCTGAAATACTTAAGTACGCTGGTAGGAGAACTTGGATAATCCTAAAAAATATATATCCCATCTGTCTAAGGAAAAAACATATAATTTAACCAACTAGACCGGAAAACAAACATAATTCTATTTCATAAGAGAGGCAGCAAAGAAGACATCAGAAACTATAGACCAATAAGCCTACTACTAAAAAATAATAAACAATTGAATACAAAACACGCTAGACGCTGCATAACCACGAGAACAAGCAGGCTTTATCTTAACCATCTAAGAAGATATCTTAACCATCTAATATTCGCTGATGGCATAGTCTTAATTGCCAGTAGTCCTGAAGAACTACAAGCACAAATGTGTAATGAACTAAATACAACCAGCAATAAAGTGGGTCTGAAAACGAATTTAGCAAAATCTAAAGTAATGCACAACAAACTAGAAAGAAAAAAAAACCATTCTAATAGGTAACACAATACTGGAAATTGTAGAAGAATATATATATTTGGGACAAATCCACAGAAGAATTAAGTTAGCATGGAGTTACTTATGGAAGAAACTTAATTATATTCAAATCTTGAATGCCACCCTATCTGAAGAAGAAAACATTCGACCAATGTGTACTACAGGTCATGACGTATGCATGCGAAACCTGGATACTTAAAACGGACATCATAAGGAAAGTGCAGGTCGCACAACGCTCGATGGAGCGAAATATGCTGGGAATAACCAGAAGATACCGTAAAAAATAGAGTGGATGCGACGGAAGACACAGGTAATAGATATCATCAACAAAGTCAAGTCCCTCAAATTACTAAAAATTAAGAGACCCAGAGGAAAACCGAACCTGAGATGGGGACCATGATATTAGAACATTAACAGGGATAACTTGGGCCCGCATAGCCAACAATAGACAACATTGAACCCAACTACAAAGAGAGTATGTGAGGGAGGCTACACAATAATTGGAAATGGTTGAATAAGCTGGGAAAGATGATGATGATGAATATATCTAAGCTATTTGATAATGCTCATTTCTATTAGACAGTTGCTTGATAACATGGTATTGCAGTCACTCTTAACAAACCATAGAAATAAATATTCAGTGGTTTGTTCAAATTAGTTCAGAAATAGTGCTAGTAATCGTATTTTAAGGTGTAAAGATTCGTTGTAAAACTATGCAGTGTCACGGGCGACACGCCTTAGAATCAATCAAATTTGGACTAAATCCAAATAGCTGTCAATTTTGACTTTAGTTACTAAACTATGATTGTTGAATTAATAGTTTCGTCAACGATACAACGTAGAGTAGTTCTGAAACCGAGGCTTTAGGTCTATTCTACACGAGCCACAAAAACGCGACCGGTTAATCGCTTAGTCGCTTGAAAATTTTGCCCATTCTATAAGAGCGTGTTGATGCCGCGCCTTTGTAGCACGTAGAACCGGCGAGTGAAACGCCACCCATTCTAGACTAGCGACAAAACGCCTCATATTTGCTATGGATACCGTACATCTATTATCGTATCGCTATTCACCGATTAACATTAATACGTTTGTTGGCCAAAAAACGGAAAAAGAGACTTTGGTGGGTACATCCGGTTGGTGCTAATCGTCTGACCATAGGAGTGTTTCATCTTACCTTCTCAGAACATCGGAGATATCCTGAGAAGTTTTTTCAGTACTACAGGATGTCTGTAGAGGCATTTGACGAACTTTTAGGGTTAATCACTCCATTCATAGCAAAAACAAACAGAGTTATGAGAAGAAGTATAGAACCAGCAGATAGTCTTGTAGTAACCTTGAGGTGAGTAAAATTACCAATTTAATTTTTTTTGGTCGAGCTGGCCAGACGCTTGCAAGTTGCTGTATGTAGAATGACACGCCGGTCTCCGGCGCGCGACTTTTACGCAACCTCTTGCGTTCAACACGCTGCTGATACTATCAAAATGTTGATATAATAATGCCCCGCCAAATCAAGTAGGCGTTGGGTATTTAACTGGACAAGTAAGTGACAGTGACATGAAGAGAGCCAAAATCTCAAAATGCCTAAGAAGTGAAGACAGAAAGTGCGAATTACAGTGATGCGAATGAACTTGTTGGACAAAATTCAACAATATAGAAACCAGCCCGACGAGTTAGCGGAAATAAAGGAACTGTTTGAGAAAGAAAGTGAGTTGTGGGATGTACTGAAAAGAAGAAACTAATCCGTGTGTATTATAGCCTCTAAGTGTATTATAGCCTCTAAAGCAGGGTAAAAGTGGGGTCCATAGCATGTGTATCAGGGGCCCCCCGCGGTCCGCATTACTCCAGTTAACTGTAAACATCTTTATTAACGTTTTCTTTTTATATAAATAAGGCTTTTTTATTTTCCTCTATTATTTCTGATAGGGGTCCGTGGAATTGTACAAATTGCGAAAGTGGTCCGTGACTGCAAAAAGTTTAAGAAACCCTGCTCTATAGGAAAAATAAATTAAGCACATTTAATCCAATCTAATAAAAAATCCGTTTGAAGGGGGCTCCGCCGCTTAAGCAAACTTATTGTCTATTTAATATTTAGGATTATTATTGTTACGGGTTCCGTGGGTCCACTATTTAAACTCACTATAAAATACTTAACGAATTTATTTGTCTCACTCTGTACACACAACTTATACTATTTACAACACAATTTATGCAACTACTATTACTCTAACGGTATTTCGCGGTATTTTCAAACTTCAGACTTCGACTTCAAACTTCAGATCTCTATCTTCAGACACTGCCCAACTGTCCAAAGCGCGGGCCTCTAAATACCCCCTGGCACTGTTTCTCGGAAATTTTCTAAAGGAATCTGTAATTCTCTCTCTTACCTTTCTTCGAATTCGCCAGCTATCCTCCAATGCATCGCTCGTATAGGCAAAACCAGTTTTAATACACCTTAACATTGCCCTCTTCTCAAATTTGATCGTGTTCATCAAGGTTTCCTGTCTGTTATCTCTTCAATCGATCCAAATGAACTACTTTCATCTTAATTCTAGGGCTGCGTTGAATCCGGTACACATCATTTATCCTCTTGATGACTGTATAAGGACCTTCCCATACTGGAGTTAACTGTGGGGACCTTCCTTTCTTGCGCTGTGGGTTATACAACCATACCCTATCGTCCTGTTGAAATCCCGTAGAATTACCTCTGAGGTCGTAACGAGCTTTCATCCGGTCACTGGCTAGAGCAATCTTACTTCTAACGGCCTTATGAATTCCCAATAACCTTTCCTTCAGTTCATCCGCGTATTCCTCTACGTTCGTGGTGCTGTCGTCTGGTGATCCGAACACCAAGTCACAAGGCAACCGTAATTCTCAACCAAATAAAATCTTCGATGGTGAAAGTCCAGTGGTGTTGTGAACTGCACTTCAATATGCCATTAGGAATAGTGGAATATGCTGATCCCAATCTCTTTGATGTTCGTCCACCATTTTCGAGAGATGTTCTTCAATGATCTTATTGAATCTCTCGACCATCCCATCAGACTGCGGATGTAAAGCCGTTGTCCTAATCTTGTGAATACCAAGCAGATCACACATCTCCTGAAACAGTCTTGACTCGAAGTTCCTCCCTTGGTCAGTGTGAAGCTCTAAGGAATTCCAAATCTACTGTAGACATTATTGACTAATATTTCAGCTACAGTCGATGCCTCTTGGTTTGGAATGGCAAAAACTTCCGGCCATTTACTGAAATAATCCATCGCCACCAAAACGTACTTGTTACCCTTGTGCGTTTCAGGGAATGGGCCCGCAATGTCAACAGTAATTCTTTCGAATGGGAGTCCAACGTTATATTTTCATTTTTCCCCTAGATCGAGTGATTGGTCCTTGGCTGGCTGCACAAGTTTAACATTGTCGACACCATTTCTTCACATCTTCGCAATAATCCACCCAGCAAAAACGATCTCTCAGCTTGCTTAAGGTCTTGTTTACCCCAAGATGGGCTCCAGTTTACCACCGGATTTCTTCCAATACCCGGGTAACTTTCTTCCTTGTTACCAGTAACTGAGTTGTTGTACCAGTAACTGTCCTGTCATCCGCACTTTCCCACATGCGCTTTAACAATCCATTCTCAATAACCAGTGAATTCCACTGAGCCCAGAGAGCTTTGAAAACGAGCCCTCTGTCCGCAATATCCTGCCACGGTCCGCAATATCCTGCCTCGCCGTTGCCTTCCTTGAGCCGTAGTATTGCCCCGATGTCTGGATCTTTCATTTGGTCTTTCCTCAATTGTGTCGTCGTCCACTGTTCATCGGTTCCAAGCTTAAAACTCCTTATCATAACAGTGCCTTCACATTGTTCCGTTTTACAGCAGTGCTACAATCGATTTGACAGGGTCTTCTGCATAAACCGTCTGCGTTACAATGCATTTTTCCAGCACGGTGTTGGATGGTAAAGTGATATTGTTGGAGCTTCTCGAGCCATCCTGCTATTTGGCCTTTTCAGGTCGTTTCACTCCATAGCCACTGAGAGCGCATACTGTCCAAATTAAAAAAATCTTGCAGCCATACAAGATATTATGAAATGATCAACTGTTTTACCAATGCTACAGCCCTTCCGGGGTAACGCCAGTAATTCCTGAGTTTCTTATTCCGTTCTCAATATATGATGGAGAACATAAGTTTAGTTATTCACATGTCGAGGCGAGATTCACCGATAATCACCCCTTCTTAAATAGCTGACCATGACATTCATCTATCCAGTCACCTCGTATACTTTCGTCACTTTATTCTTGTGTAGACCAAGATTTTCCCACGCAGAAGTGAAGCGATGACCCTTTTAAACGCATCCAACTATGCCTATGTTGCTGGCGTCTGTGTCCAAGCCCCTCTTTTGCAATGAGAAGAAAATAAAATTAAATACTATCACTAACTATTATCACACACACCCCTGAAATAGGCGTATTGGTTAGTGTACAATTTTTATGGCCAGTCCGATGTTTCCCAGTATCTTATTTAATTATGCATAATATATCTTGCTTAAACATTATAATAAAAAAGATCTCAGCACTTAAAAATAGACTATAAATAGTTCAACCCAGACCTGATTGTGGAACTTAACAATATTACATATCTATGAGTCGCGGAAATTGTTTTCCGACATTTCTTCTAATTCTTAACCTTCGATTTATTGCTGAATCTAAATCACCCTCCAATCAAAACACAATAGTAACGACCCTCAATTTTTTTAGAAAGGTGCTGAAATTCAGGCTGTAAAATTAAAAAAGATATTTCTCATTTGTCTATCCATATCCCTTGAGCAGTAATTGTGCCCTGTGGAGTAGCGTGGCGAAAACCCAGAGATAACTGTCTAAGCTTCCATCCTCTAAGCCTTGTGTCCCTCATTAAACAGAGTTCTAGCCCGTAACCCTAACTTGTTCTCCTTCTGATTGTCGCCTATTACAAATCCGTGTCTTTTCCATCTTTCTTGATCGGTACCGTCCTTCTACGCCTGCATTCCATGCTAGCCAATCTGAAACCAGACACCGCCGAGCACAAGACATGCCCAATGAATTCCAACTCTGTCGCTGCCAAAGGAAAAGCTCACACAATTCTTTCCTCAAGAGGAATTTCCTTTCCATATGAATGACAGCCCGGCTCGTAACCCAGACTACAGTTCCATTAGCGAATGGCCGAGATTGGACTTCTTCAAATTTCGCTAACAAAGGACATGCACTCTCAAAAAGTTTTCTTCCCGAACCCAATACATCGTCAGAGGGTAAAACCAAAGCATTCGTTTTATCAATAATAGTCAATTAATCCTTTACCGTACCCTACTTGGCCATCCTAATCCATAGAGTACTTCGTAGAAGTGGGCTCCGGCGTAGCGACTTGCCATAAAAATGCTCTATCATAGACCGAGTCGAAATGAAGTAGCCAAATTAGATTGTTTACTTGCCACCCAAGACAATTCCTTGTAGACCAAATTAAAGTCCCATATTCGTCTATTTCTTTATCGTCCCTATACTCCACGAAAACCCACACCAGGCTCAAAGCTAACCGAAGTTATAAAACCACATCTTATACCCCATCGGAGATGAGGATAAAAATGTACCGAAATTCCACGACCATTCACTGAGAATTGAATCTTAATTGCTGACAGTCTAATCCACAAGTAATCGGCATTGTGTTCCGGCAACCTGAACTCTCGCCGAGCAGGTATCCCTTAATCTTAGTGGATCGCCTCAATCACCTTCCTGATTAAAATCCACGGCTGATGAACTTCGCTCTCCTACTACCACTCTCTTCTCCGCTCACCAAAAACAAACAGGCGAGATGACCATGGACTGTACGATTCTTCGATAACTCCATCTTCTAGCATATTATCTACCATTGTCTCCTTTTCTTGTTGTTTGGAAAGGTGCACCCTTCTAGGACGTTGTCGAATCGGCTGGCCATGGACCAGTATATTAATCCGGTGCTCACAAAATCCTTCTGTCCACTTTGTTCTTGTTCAAAATTACTGCATCTTAGCAGGAACTGCTTATCCTTCTGTTTCTCCTCAGGTGTTAGGTGATTCCATGGCTGCTCTAGATGTTTAATGTCTTCTTTGGATTTTTATCGTTCTAACAGCTGATGACACTTCATCACATCGTGTGACACTTCTTACAGGTTCGCAGATGGCTAGCTTGTCACCTTTTTGGATCTTGACACAATTCGGGAAACCATTCGCAATTCTGATCGGTATACTCTTGTCGGTGTTCACCAATGACTTTCATACTAAGTACCTATCTTGTTCCTTGTCGACACTTTGTACCAGTCCAACACAGACCCAGCATTTTCTCCACTTTACCAGAATACGATCTTCTCGATATTACCAGGTATCACCACGGTTTCCGCTGATCTTCCATCCATTCTTCCTGGTCCCTAGTCTGGAGATAACATAAACACTTCATTTCCGATATTCAGGATATTTCTCTTTTGATCGAACGAAAATCCATTTTGACGAATCACATCCATGCCAAGATGAAGTCATCTTCAATATCTGTCACTAAGACGCTATGCTGAAACTTCAAATTCCCTAACTTCAGTTCGACGATGGCCTCTCCCCGTACAACGCCCATTTCCCCCGTAACTGTACGTAAATACATTCTTCTTCTAAGAGGCATTATCTTCAATCCTTGCACTAGTTAGTCCGCACCAACGAAACCATAGCGCCAGTGTCCACAGTCAATCGAATTCCCTTTCCATTGACTTTCCCGTCGATCACCAAACTGTCAGCGTTCTTCCTAGACTTCTAAAGGAAAAAATCCTGGGGGTTCTGTTCTCCCCAGTCAATACCCGCCCCTTAGTATTGACTGATTTTAGTTTTTCAGGTGCCTACGTTCTCTGGAAGGTGAACGGGATCGCATTCGAACGCGGCAATCCCGTTTGATTCCTGCCACATCTATAACACCTAATATCCTGGGATCTTCTATGGCTCTCTTCGGGTGTTTGTTGCTACCTTCTTATGTCCTAGCTTAAACTCAACATAGTGTACTACACATCTCCTCCATACCTCTGTGAGTGCTTTCTGGCTGTTCCTCGACCGTTACCGAACTTATCTTCGGTCTAGGGATGGTGCTAAAAGCAGCTTCAATTTCCAGCGCCCTGACCAGTGCTTCGCAGCTTGTAGAAAATCGGGATATTTGCAGCGCCCTCTGTAACTCGTTGTCCCTCAGTCCGCTGATAAAACACTGGGCAGCGAGTTCCTCCCTACATCCTTCCGGTGCTTCAGAATACGCTAGGTGTACCAGCCGACGTAAGTTTGCTTCGAATTCCTGCAGACTCTCTCCGTACCTCTGCAGGCGTGTCTCGATCTGGGCCTGGTAAAGTTGACGTCGATGTTGGTCGCCATATTTTCTGTCCAGTGCAGCGACCAAAGTTTGTTATTCCTGCTGTTGGGCTGCAGGAATAGTTTTCAACAGTTCCAGGGCAGGACCACGCAGCACGATGACAAGTGCTGCTGCTTCCTCTTGGTCAGTCCATCCATTGGCAGCAGCCGCTGCTTCAAACTGGCCACTACTCCTCCCTATGGAGTACATCTCCAGGGTGGTTTCCATGTAAGTCGTGCCTTGAGTCGGCAGTTCCCGAATGTGAACGCCATGGATTCTCCTACTCCTCACCTTTGTTTTAACCGATATAAGCCGTCCTATAACTCCCTAATTTCATTTTCTGCTGAAGCGCCTCCTAATCTTCTACGACTCTTGGAAAAGTCTCCTGTCCGTTTTTCCAGTCTTCAACCAAGTTTCTCCTCTGTAGTCGAAAGTTTCCCTGATTTCCAAAATTCTCCAAGCCGGCCTGTTCTTCTGTTTGTCTTGTGTCGTTGAATTTAATAAATCTTAGAAATGTTCTTGCAAGCCGTCCTTCCTTCCTGTTTTCTGTTGTCCGTTTAACTTCAAAATTCCGAAAATCTTTCCAAACCGTTCACTGTTCTTCTTTTTTTTTCTTTCTGGCGACGCACTTCTAGTTTTCACATTTCTCCAACCGTCTTGTCTAATCTTGATTTCCATAAGCATCGTAGTTTTTCTTGTTCTTCTGCTTACTCCCTTCTCATACTCTCCATAAAATCGCCCAATAATTTGCTTACTCCCTCCATTTTCCTCGCTTGCTCTCTCGTACCAACCATAAAAACACTACTCTAATCTCGTCAAAACATCCACCAACTTAATTTTTCTTAAAATCCTCGAATCGCATGCTTCCGACACCAATTGTTTCGGATTCCGTGGGTCCACTATTTAAACTCACGATAAAATAACGAATTTATTTGTCTCCCTCTGTACACACAACTTAAACATTTACAACACATTTTATGCAACTACTATTACTCGAACGGTATTTCGCGGTATTATCAAACTTAAGACTTCAGACTATCTTCAGACTTCTATCTTCAGACTGCCCAACTGTCAAAGTGGGCCTTATATACCCCCTGGCGATAGTTTCTGGAATTTTCTAAAGATTTCTGTAATTTATACTTTTACTTCTGTCAGGAATTCGCCAAGTTCCTCAATGCACCGTTTCGGTTATGCAACCAGTAACACCTTGACTTAACATATTTATAGCTTATTTAGTTTTAATATAATTAAATTGTGATTGTATTTATTGAATAAACTTAAATTTTTAAAATAATAAAAACTATTTAAAAAACCCCGTTCTGAAGTGTATTTTTTTTTTAATCCACGTTATAAAATTTTACTATCAGAGGGTAAGTCTTAAAAAGTGCAAATATTTTCAAGAAACGTATAAATAGATCTAGATAAATGAAACATATTCTCTTTTTCACGTTTTTTCAAACGAGTCCAAAATAACCTATTCCCTTTGGAAAATCAAAAAAAAAAAGAATATATATATAATTGTAGATTCAATTTTGAGAACTACTGTAATCTTTTTCTTGATCTTTCTTTCTGTAAATCAATCAACTACCTATAATTGCCAATTGATATCTGATATTGCCTTAGCTTATAAAAATAAAAAAAAACTCAAGAAATTCCTGATATTCCAATATTTTTCTGGCGAAAAAAACCTATTAGACATGTCTCTGGGGTCCAAATACACTACCCTTAAAAATACTAATTAAACTTAAAAATGAGCCAATAGAAAATAATGTTCATATATCACAGTGTCGCTATCGCCATTATAGCGTCTAAAGGAAAATACACGAAAGCAAATTTTATTCTTAATCCACTAATATAAATAAGAACATTTAATTTAATACTAATATATATATCCATGGTCTTTATTTTAATATTGATACAAAAACGTCAGCCTCATACACCTTTCTAATTTTACAGTAAAATAATAGCTTGTATACTTATTAAGTACTAATTCTTGTCATAATTGACATAAATATTTAAACTTGTGTACAAGGAGTCATCCCACACGTATCTTATTTATTTGTATAGCACACATGCGCCCATGAGCGTCGTTCCTACAAACTTGAAACACTAATTATCCAGACAATTATCCATAAGCCTTCTTTAGTGTAAAATGATATTATTAACCCGCAGCGCGAGAGAGCATAATCTATATATATGGACCAAATCCTGCAATTAAAATTAATATTATAAACTATTATTATAATAATATAGGTAAATTATGAAGAAACTTAAGTAAAATATAAATTAGTTTCCTACTTTATACTATAAGAAAAATCTGGTAAACAGTACGAGTATTGTTTGGCGAGGCTATATCACGATATACAAGTACGACATTTAAAGAAAAGCTGGAATGAGTACACAACATGAGAAACACCTCTCTATGTCTAAATATTAGTTTTAGGCGGGCTACTTTTGACGCCCTCGACGGGAATATTTGCTAGAATACGTTTCTGGGATAATTTAAACGGTTGCAGGGAACTTTTATGGTCCCCGACCCAATCCACAGGGTCAGAAACTGAATTTATTCCTCTAGAGAGATAATGAGTTTTTTTTTGTCGATCATATTCTACAACAATCATTATGTTATTATATCAAAATCCCGAATTCAAAGATTCAAATCGAATTTTTATTTTACATATATATCTACCGTTCGTAGTACTAACTATAAATAACAAACCTAATCATAATAGACGACTATATACTACTGACGCGATCATTAAAATACCAACAGACCATTCCTATTCTTTCCGAGTTCCAAAGGAAACCAAAAAATATTATTCTATCAAACTTTGGCAATGAGGACCACCACCATTGTACAGCATCCTCCGATAACCGTTCAAAAATTAACCATACAACAAGGACAACAAACACTTTTTGAGGGCTTTCCGCGCAATTATGACTCCATGATAAGCCTTCACTTAAAAAACAACTCAGAACAACTCCTATAAACGTAAGCGTCACACGGATTTTAAGCGGGATTATCGTTTTGTACCCCGTATCAAACGAGCCACTCGTCTGAAACATCTAATTTTAAAACCATGTGCTAAATAAACACAACAGAGGTATATTCTAGGCAGAAAGTAAAAAGTGTTTCACGTGTTACTTAAATTTTAAAATATCGCATGTTATCGTAGCTTTAATTAACAGCTGGTTGACGCCTACTACATACATGCACTTCCTCTGTGTTAAGCTCCAAGTATAAGAACAGAGTCAGTTTTATCAAAATGAAATTTTGACAAAAAAAAAAAAAAACTTTATTTAAAAATTTAAATACTATGGAGTCCATACAAAAAAAGTTAACATAACATTGGAGCTCTGTAATAATTCAGCACGCCCTAATAATATTAAAATTGAACTTCTCGCGATTCTCAGGTAGCCCAGAGAAAATAAAGGTGAGTTTTATGGAGAGAGAGAGTTATTCATTGCATCAATACCTTTGCTATTAATCCTTGCTCACAATTTAAGGCCATTGCACAAAAACTTGGTTAATCTTCATCAAGATTATTACCCAGAACCACCCAAAGCGTGTAAGTAATTTGAAAATCTACTGTATATGCCGTTCAAAGTAACATGTAAAAGCTTCATGACTAACACTACTCTCACTCACTCACACACTTTATAGAAAATATTCATCGATCAGTTAACAAGCCATGCAATTAAACAAATAAAATCAACTCGTTAACAATTTAAAGATTTTCTCAGTGATATTGTAGGCACTGATAAATAATATATGCACTGCAATATAACTTATCGAGTGGTAGAATAAAGAGAATAATTTCTGTACCATATGACATGTCTTATAAAATTTTATAGAATGACATAATATAACCCTTTTTTCTAGCACCTATAAAGTAAAAATCTCTGACCCAATTAACAGATTCGAATATTGTTTTCACTTTTAAGATCAATCTTAGGTTTCCTTTTTTCTACAGTTGAATTAGTGATACTACAAAATGCGTTTGACTTATATATGAAACTCTATTTCAATAATACTTTTTTATCCTATACTTATTAGTTAACCAAAACGATTAAATAATTTCCAAGCAATGTCAATATTTGAATGAAAAAAAAAAAAAATAATCAATATAAAAAATATAACTAGATATTTCTTCACTCCTTCCTTGAACACCTATTACAGCTGAAAATATTAGTAATAGGATAAACTGCTTATGATTAAAATAATTATTTATTTGCACCCACAAAAACCATACCAAAAAACCCTACAAAACATAAATCTCAACTCTCTAAATATTATCGAATTTTCTTTGTCAACAATAAAAATGTTAAAAATTTTTCGCCATATTCCGCTATTAAAACTACCTATTGATGTTTTCTTCCTCCAAATATCTTTCTTGTCATAGTAGAACCAATACTTATATTGACATACATTCGGTTACATCTTGATACTTGCTGTCTTTCATGGACTCATCTATAAAGGATCAAACGTTACAAGATAAAGCACATGATACATTGATTCCATGATGTATTCTTTTTCCCACCACTTCGTGTATGATAAAAACCATCTCTCTTCTTACAATATTGCCTATCATTCAATTCACTCGAATTTTTGACCTATTCCTCAATGAGTTAATCAACGATTTTTAACAAGATTCGCCATATTAGAAACAAAAATATAAACGTTTGGAATCATTCACTGTACACGATTTAATGTACGTGTATAAACATACACATGTAAATCACATAATCATATTGTCCTCTGGCTTATTGCGCTTTCGTAGAATTACTTATGACAATATACAACAAGCCCTTTTGAATATTAGTGTTTAGATAATAATAGAGATAATAATATAATCTGTTACATCTGTAAAAATAATAAAAAAAAAAAAAAAAAAAAAAAAAAACACGATTTTAATTCTTATTATTAAAAAAAAAAAAAAAAAAAAAAAAAAAAAATAGTTTTTAAATTTTATTTCGCTACAGTTTTCTTATTAAGATCAAAACAATTAACTCAAGCATAATCAATAAAAATATGACATTAGAAATCGATTAAACTCCAAGCAGTGCTGTTCCAATAATTAATTACTGCTTAGTCTCAGCTTAATACTATATAAGTACAAGCATAAATGTGTATTTACAATACGCATTCTGTCACACTAAACCTTTCGTGTCATAATTTTCGTTTCATCGAGAGAATAACGTTTAATAGTCTGCATCAACTTATTGAGAGTCAAAAAA
This sequence comes from Sitophilus oryzae, assembly GCF_002938485.1. Taxonomy (NCBI): domain Eukaryota; kingdom Metazoa; phylum Arthropoda; class Insecta; order Coleoptera; family Curculionidae; genus Sitophilus; species Sitophilus oryzae. The sequence goes on along the minus strand of NW_022146261.1, from coordinate 590,119 downwards.
CATTAACCAAAATAACAAATAAAAATACATGTCGCAAGTTTGCAGCAATATCTCTCGAAATAGCTGATCGGTTTTTCCGTATAATATCAGTAAATCGTAAGCATCCCGGCATCACCTTGTTTTTTTAAGCCCCTCGCCTTATGCCGACAGATTTTTTATATTTATTATTGATTATGCCCGTCTCCGGTGGACGAAGACCGAATAGGCGAGAGCTTTTGAGTGCTCATTGAATTTATGATTTCAATTATTCATAGTCTCCTTTCCATCATTAGAGGATTTAATTAAACAGTTAGAAATATTCCTTACTATAAAAATCGGCAATTAAATAGAGTCGAAGAAAAAAGAAAATATAATTTATTTTATTTTATCGTTTAGGCTATGCTTTAACTTTAACTTATCTGCATCGCTAGTTTAACGAATAAACAATATTTAATTTACATTTCAATAACTAAATTACTCATAAATGCCGTACTAAACTATGTGTAAATTACTTTAGCTAGGAATATATATAGTTAGTTTTAATCACAATATAAATTCCGTACATACCGGACTATGTCATTATTGCCACCATTCTTCGACATTATGCGCCGAAGTAAACACAACTACAAGATATTTGAGTAAACAATAATTTTTTATTTTATTTTTTTTTTTGTTTTTTTTTTTTATTATTAGTATCATCTATTTTATTTCTTCTCTAAACAGCAATTATATACAGATTTCTTACATCACATATTTCAGCATTGTAAAGCTTACTGGTAGAGTATAACTTAGGTCTCCTAAACATGAATTTTAATGAAGTGTAATTTTGAGACTAGTTTTTAATTGTCTCAAAATGTGCAGTGATACATGCCACCCAAATCAAAACACCACATAATTTAGCAAGGGCTCTACCAATGTTTTGTATAGCATAGTGAATGTTTGACAACTTGAATTTCTCTTAGAGATATAAAATTTATGAATTAGATACCTAAGTTTTTTTGAGAGGTATAAAACATATTCGTTCCACTTCAAATACTTGTCTATTATTATACCAAGATACTTTACAGAAGTTTCCTCTTGTAGTGGCTCCTTCAGATTCAGTATCACAATTTCACCAAAGTCAGGCCTATTTGCTGCTGTTAGCTTGAGGAAAGCTATATAACCTTGAGCTTACTTATGTTTGAGAGTCAATTTAGAGAAGTATCTAAAAGTTTTTATCCTAAAAAGTTTTATCTCCAATTTTCCATTTCCACTTTACTGAAGGCGTTCCTAAAGATCTTCTTCGACTTCTTGGAAATGGTTCTCCTATCATTTTCAGGTCTTCAAAGATTCTTCTGTGAGGTCAAAGAGAGTCTCTTGATTTTCCAAAGTTTTTCGAAGACGGTCCACAGTCTTCTTAGCAGCTTTCCCTGCTTGACGTCGCTCCTCCACACGAATTTCAAAATTTCCTAATATTTTCTCAAGCTGGTCCTGTTCTTCTTGTTTGACTTGTTGTCGTTGAACTTTCAAATCTCCGAAAATTTTCTCAAGCCGGTCCTGTTCTTCTTTTTTTTTTTTTTTCTTTCTGGCGACGCACTTCTAGGTTTTCTACAATTTTCTCCAATAGTTTCTTATCTAATTTCTTTTTTCCATAAGAATTTTCTGCAGTTTTTCTGTTCTTCTGCTTTTCTCTCTTCACTTGCATATTCTCATAAAAAATCCTTAATAATTTGCCACTTCCTCCATTTTCCTCGATTGTTCTCTCGTACCAATCATAAAATACTCCTAATTCAGTCTAAAAAATCTCTTCTTAGTGTATATATATATATATATTAATGTACCAAAAAAAAATATATATATATATATATATATATATATATATATATATATATATATATATATATCTTTCTATATATATATATATATTTTTTTTTTTTTTTAGAAATTTAAAAATATGAAAGTACGTTATTAAAAAGTAAAACAAAGAGAAAAATAGGGAAAAAGAGAATATGTTTCATTTATCTAGATTTATTATAGTTCTGAAAATATTTGCACTTATTTAAGACTTACCCTCTATGGTAAAATTATAGAAGCAATGAATAAAAATACACTTCAGACGTTATGTACAACAGTCTATTTATTATTTTAAAATTTAAATTTATATACAAATATAAAAACATCACCATTTAATTATATTAAAACTAAAAATACAAAGCTATAAAATAATAATAAGGTCGAGGTGTATTACTGGTTGCAAAACCGCAACGTGCATTGAGAACCCTGGCATATTCGCCAGAAAGTAAAAGAGAATTACAGAATTCTTTAGAAAATTCAGAAACCATCGCCAGGGGTATATAAGGCCCACTTGAAACCCAGTTGGGCAGTCTAGAGATAGAAGTCAGAAGATAGTCCCAAGAGTCTAAGTTTGATAATACCATGAAATACCGTTAGAGTAAAAGTAGTTGCATAGAATTATGTTGTAAATAGTATGAGTTGTGTGTACAGAGTGGGACAAATAAATTCGTTAGAGGTATTTTTATAGTATTTTATAAATGGTGGACCCACGAGATCCCATGTGGTGGTGTCAGGAGTTTTGATTCAAAGGAAGGATTTTAAGAGGGAAATTAAGAAAGGAATTAGGATTTGGAAGATTTTTAGACCCAATTAGAGTATTTTTATGATTGAAATTTTTGAGGAAGGAGCAAGGCAAAGGGAAAATGGAGGGAGGTAATGGAGTGTGGGCGTTTTATGGAGGAATGTGCGAGAGGAAACGGAAAGAACAAGAAAAACTACAGAAAATGCTTAAAAAGCAAAATCAAAGAGAGGTAGACAAGGGAACAGTTTGGAGAGGAAATTGGCTAGAAACCACAGAGTGCGTCATAGAAGAAAAAAAGAAGAACTGGGACCGAGCAGAAAGGTAGGAGATTTGAAGTTCAACGACAATAGGACAAAACCAAGAAGGAACAGGACCGGCTTAGGAAAGTATTAGGGAAATTTGGAAATTCATTGTGGAGAGCAAACGTCACAGGGAAGAAAACTCAAGAGATCAGGTCGTCTGCAGAAACTTTGGAAAGTAAAAATTTCGACTTCTGAAAATTTTGAGAGACCTGAGCTTGACAAGGAGAACCATTTCCAAGAAGTCGTAGAAGATCTGGAGGAACGCCTTCAGCAGAAAATGGAAAAATTGGAGATAAAAACTTTTTAGATAAAAACTTTTTAGATACTTTCAAATTGACTCTAAATATAAGCAAGTCATGTTATATAGCTTTCTCGTTAACAGCAGCAAATAGGCCCGACTTTGGTGAAATTGTGATACCGAATCTGAAGGAGCCACTACAAGAGGCAACTTCTGTAAAGTATCTTGGTATAATAATAGAGAGGTATTTGAAGTGGAACGAACATGTTTTATACCTCTCAAAAAAACTTAGGTATCTAATTCATAAATTTTATATTCTAAGAGAAATTGTAAATGTCAGAATATTTACTATGCTATACAAAACATTGATAGAGCCTTTGCTGAATTATGGTGTTTTTATTTGGGGTGGCATGTATCACTGCACATTGAGACAATTAAAAACTAGTCAAAATTACATCATTAAAATTATGTTTTGGGAGACCTAAGTTATACTCTACCAGTAAGCTTTACAATGCTGAAATATGTGATGTAAGAAATCTGTATATAATTGCTTTGTTTGTTTGTTTTACTACTTTTTAATGATAATATCAGAATTTTGAATCCACTAAGTTATTGTTCTACTAAGCATGTAACAAATCAAAAACTGGGTATCCCAAATGTAATAATGTTTAATTAGCATTTTGCTTGAGCATGTAGGACCCTAGAGCTTTATAAGTTGAGTTTCCTGGCTATTCGAAGTGTAAAAAGAAAAATGTATTTATAACTAAATTTAAAGAACACCTATTTGCTAATAATGATTTGTTTTTAGATAATCTTGGAGATAATTTATTATTGTAAATGTGTTTCTGTTTGAGATATTGAGTAGGAACTGATGAAGGATTGAAATTACGAACCCAAGTGGGATTACCAAAGGATTTTTATTCTTGAAATTAATTGTAAAGTGTTTTTTTTTTTCATTGTTGTTACTGTATAATAATTATTACTGTGTAAATAACATTGAGAGTATATGTAATAGCGGCACATAAGACATAATCTTATCAATAATTAAGTGTTTTGAATTTTGTTCAATGCACATACAGATGCTTATGCATCTAGGTGCATCGCTCTCTTAGAGTATGTATTGAAAAAAAAATATAATATTGTTTGATTTCATTGTATGTAATTGAGAATTGTACTTAATTTTTAGTTGAATAAATTGAATTGAATTGAATTGAAAAATATTCGGATGCGTATAACATTTTTTGGTTATTTCCCACATATTTTATAAAAGAAAATATTACCGGAGAAAATATTATTTAATGTTAATAATTGTGCGGTTAATTAGCAAAACTAGATCAATATTATTTATTGTTAGCTGGTTAACTGATTAGTAAATATTAAACTTTATTTACTTAATCAATAATTATTGTTTTTGTTAATGAATGATAGGATAACTAATGAGGCTAATTATTCAAACTAGATTTAGAAATTATTAACCCCAATGATGTGAATGATGTAATTATTCATCCAAATGATGTGAAACTACCCCTAAAGATGAATCTCCAAAAATCTCCTCTTAGTAGTAAGAAGCTACGCCATTTAAGGGACATCTCTACAAAATTTCATACTCCTAGATTAATTACCGTAAAATGGGGTGAATAGAAACAGTTTCGTAGGCTATTACCGATATACCGGTTGATAAAAATGTGGTATTATTTTCCCAGATATTTACAAAACATGGGTTAACGTTTGTTCTTTACATTATGCATATAATTTGATTTTTGAAAAATATGCGTATAAATATTAAAACCAAGAAATAACAATTGTGTTTCTATTCACCTGTTATTCTGGAGAATAGAAACACACATTGATGTAAAGGTTTTTATCTATTCTAATTATTAAAAAAAAAAAAAAAAAAAATATACATATTTAAAATTAGGGTTTAACAATAATTAAAAATACATGCAATATAACAACTTACATGTACCAGCTTATAAAACTTTAAAAAAAAAAAAAAAATTTTATTTATAAAGTTTCGCGCCATACAAAATGGGTGATAAATCGATCTCACATTTATTGATCAACTGATTGATAGAAACAGATTACTGCTACTGGATTCAAAAATATAGTTTTTATTTTATTGTGTATTACCAATGATAGAAAAATAAGATATGTCGACTCTTTTTACTTTGAATATTTTTAATCGTGATTTGATTTTTTTCAGAAATTCTGTTTGCTGCTTGCTATTCCCCCCATTTTATTATAAAATCAATCTTTATTTGCTAACCTAGTCTTTATTTAGTAATCTATTCATTTTATATTAGATAGTTTTAAAAACTATATTTTCTATATTTTAGATAGTTTTAAAAAAGCTTTGTTTGCTTTCTTTAAAGGGTTGTAATACACATCTATACTTTAGCATAAACATTATTTCCTATTGGTTTATTTTTATTCCCAGAAATAGGACCCACCCTAAATGTTATTTACCTTTCACCTGATTGGTGCAAACTTAACGTACCTTTTTCTCGGCAACGGAAGTCACAGGTAGAAAGGAAAAGATGTTTGTGGATATCTATCAGTTGTATCCAGAGAGTTGTCGAGTTAATACGTGTAATACCACAAAGCAAAACTTTAACGATGGACACATTTCCATACAAAGGATACATGTACAAGAGCCTGTCTTTTAGAGACGACAACATAGATCCGAACCAGAGATTTTGGATTTGCTGCATTCCAGAATGTTTCGCCATGATAGGAACGGAATATTCAACTGTAACTACAGAAATTTTTGAGCACACTCATCCACCGCCAAGTGAAGCAAACCGTGGTTATTTTACTGAACAAGTGAATGACAGTGACGTGAAAAGAAGAATCTCAAAATATTTAAAGAGTGAAGTGCGGAAGTGCGATTTAGACAGAAACATGCAAATTGCAGTGATTCGAATGAATTTTTTGGATAGAATCCAGAAGAATAAACACAGTTGAGATGTTGTCGGAGGAATAACAAGTGATTGAGAAAAAGTGAGTTAATTTGTAATTTCTAACAAAAAGATATTTAAATATCTAAAATCTCACTCCTTGCTAAAAAACAGCCACAAGTTGAAAAACAGTTGGTCGAAGAAGAGTTGGATTGAAGAAGAGGGACTTCGCCACTAGGGGAAATTTATTTTTATTTAATATTTAATTCTAAATACTAAATAAAAATAAACTAAGATAGATTTTTATATTAATAATTTAAGATTTTTGTGTGATTTAATTTTTTTGATTTTTTAATATGTAGTGTTAAATTTTATATCTAATCTAATATAAATAAATGTATTGATACTAAAGAGTTTCCGAATTTCATTGTCTTTTTTTTAGTAACTTACAAAACGGTTCAGTACAATTAATTATTTTTTACAGTAAATTAAATAATACGATTTATATTTTTCTAGTAATAATAGATAGTTTCTAATAATAAAAAGGCGAAATTTTGAAAAAGAAAATCAAAATAAAATTAAAAAAAAACACTGGGTTATTTTGGACTTATTTGAAAAAGTTTTTATTGAAGACTCACCCTGTATATAGTTCCAAATATATTTAATTTTCTCTAAAAGTAGTAAGAAAAGTAAGTAGTAAGTCCTGTTCTTCTTTTTTTTTTCTCCAACCGTTCTTGTCTAATTTCTTGATTTTCCATAAGAATTTTCTGCAGTTTTTCTTGTTCTTCTGCTTTCTCTCTTCGCATATTCTCCATAAAATCGCCCAATAATTTGCTTACTTCCTCCATTTTCCTCGCTTGTTCTCTCGTACCAATCATAAAAATACTCTAATTCGGTCTAAAAATCTTCCAATCCACTTAATTTCCTCTTAAAATCCTCTTGAATCACACTTCCGACACCAATTGTTGCGGATTCCGTGGGTCCACTATTTAAACTCACTATAAAATACTTAACAGACTGTTGTCTCACTCTGTACACACAACATACTATTTACAACACAATTTGTGCAACTACTATTACTCTAACGGTATTTCGTGGTATTATCAAACTTCAGACTTCAGACTATCTTCAGACTATCTTCAGACTGCCCAACTGTCAAAGCGCGGGCCTTATATACCCCCTGGCGATGGTTTCTGAATTTTCCTAAAAATTCTGTAATTTTCTTTTACTTTCTGTCGAATTCGTCAGGTTCCTCAATGCATCGTTGCGGTTATGCAACCAGTAATACACCTTGACCTTAATATTATTTTATAGCTTTATTTGGTTTTAATATAATAAAAGAAAAAAAAAAAATGTTTTTATTTATTATATATAATTTAATTTTAAAATAATAAATAGACTATTGTACATAACGATCTAGAGTATTTTTTTATTCACGTTTATAATTTTACTATAGAGGGTAAGTCTTAAATAAGTGCAAGAAAAATATTTTTCAGAACTATAATAGATCTAGATAAATGAAACATATTCTCTTTCCCGTTTTCAAAGGTCCAAAATAACCCAGTTATTTCCCTTTGAAAATCAAAAAAAAAAAAAAAAAAAAAAAAAGCTAGAACATCCAAATATATCAGCGAATCCGATGAGAACCGAATTATTATATGTTTTGGAACTTAATGATTTAATTAATGATTCCCTTTAATGCATCGATTGTGCGCATTATCCTACGCGCCAGGAAAAAATATTGCATTGGTATAAATTTATTATTTATGTTATTCCGCTCTTTCACGTATAATTTGCCCCCTGCTTCTCACACGGAAAGATTTAGATTAAAATAATGGCCCAACTGTACTTAACAACCCTTGTCTTGACGCATATTCTTTTTTATAATAATATCGGCTTTCCCAGACCTAAAACATCCATATCCATAAAATAGTTGGCCCACACTAATAGGACCTCATTTCGGCCCTCGGATGGTCTTGCTCTATTCAGCTATCGAGTTACGTGTTGACAAGTTGATTAGGCAGGTTATTGAACTCCATGTGTCTACATGTCGTTTTCAAAGATGGGTCCTATATAAACGCAGCCAGACATTTTTCAATACTAAAATATTTTTTTTTTTTTTTTTTTTTTTTTTTTTTTTGTGAAAAAACCTCATAGACATGTCTCTGGGGTCGAAATACACTACCACTAAAAATACTAGTAAACTTAAAAATGAGCCAATAGAAAATAATGTTCATATATCACAGTGTCGCTATCGCCATTATAGCGTCTAAAGAAAAATACACGAAGCATATTTAAATATATATATATATATATATATATATATATATATATATATATATATATATACTATATATATATAATTGTTGATTCAATTTTGAGAACTACTGTATCTTTTTCTTGATTTTCTTTCTTGTAAATTTAATCAACTACCTATATTGCCATATTATCATGATATTATGCTTTTTAGCTTAAGAATTTAAAAAAAATTCACAGATTTTGCAACATGCGCACCCAACCATCATAGGCGTATTAAAAATACCAGACACAAAAGTCGGCGATGGTCAGCAATCACCTGTTTTTACATTTATTGTTGTGACGTCATTTGGAAGAGCTCAATAGAAATAAAAAACTGGCTTGTTTGGAAAGCAATTTGACATTCGTGACGTCAGCACTCCGGCAGTCTAACGTATCGCTAATTGCCATTCGCAAATATATTCCAGATACGTATAGTGAACCAGTGAACCGTTCGCAACGTTAAATAATTTTTGATATTTGATTTTTTATCGTGATGGCTTTTTATAAAGTGAAGAATTTAGTAAGAGAAAAAATATTAATGATGATGGATATGAACGTGTACGGATTCATGAATGGTCACGATCACGGTCACAACACTATAGAAATGTAGTATGTATGTATATATACATTATACATAGAGTATTAATGGCATTAATTTGTAATAGCGCCTCGAACCCACAGTTTCATTATGGAGCCAGATTAAACCAATCAGATGAGTATTATGTTACCGTAAAAGCCCGAATATATTGGTTAAACGTAGGGTTACCCACGTAGGAGCCCGAAATATGCAAAAAAGGTCACTTTAGGTTGAGTTTTAGGCCCATATTTTTATTAATGCAAAACCAACTAAAACCTAATTCTAATCTAACCTAAACTCACTCTCTTGCATATTTCGGGCTATTACCTGGATATTTCTAGGTTTAAGCAATATTCGAACTTACGGTGTAGATTTATGGACGGTCCATAAATGTAAATTCGCCGTACAAAAATAAAGTAATAACTACTGTATAAAAAATAAATTAAAAATATAGTTCCACATTAATTTGGTTTGCAGCTTCTTTTCATCATACCTAGTAAAAACCCGTCACAACCACTACTCATGGTATGTATACCTATGTATTTTAAACATCATTATGAGATTTAAGTCATAGGTGCCCATAATGTGAGTAGCGGTATTGACGGGTTTTTGTTATGATGAGAAAATGTTGTGTGATATGAAAAAGCAACAAAATATATTATCGATTGCAGCAACTATACCTAGTTTACATTCGGTATAATCCAGTAAGCCGCCAAAACAGCCCATAGCTATGCGATTTTAAAATTTCCTACCATTATATTTTGATAGTTGAGTTTTGAAATTATTTGTTAGCTTCTTAAACAAAACAGACCCATAATAATTCCAATCTTTATCATTCAAGACTTCCAAGAATTATAAAGTAATCTCACGTCAAAATTTTTAAAATTATTGCATGCCTTAAATGTTTTGCAAAGATTAACAAAAATATGTCTTTGATTACCTGCAATTAACCATATTTGGTCCAATTTATCAGTTCTGCATCATATCCGAAATTCAGATTGTGTGTGACACAACGAAGAGTCAACGTGCAACGTGAACGACAAAAGAAAATGGCAAGTAAAAAAAAATTGTAATGTCTTAATTACTAATTACACAGTCGTTCTCTTGAGTTCTCCTGTCTAAAATCTATATTGCCTTCCTAAGATTTAAAATATAAATGATTGAAACTCATACAGGTTTACCACAATTTAAACTTAAGATAATTATTTAATTATTACGAAGTTACTAAATGTTAACTATTTCTGCCCGTCATTATAATTATTCTGTTAAAAACACGCTTGATTATTTATTTTAAAATAATGCAGGCTATAATCATTAATATGACTATATTAACAATACTTAAATCAAAATTTATTTGAAGGAATACTACTGTATTACAATAATTGTAAAACAAGTATGTAAGCATAACTCGAATAATTATTAAAACTACTCATCTTGTTATAGATGTCGGCGTCTTGTCTCTATTATTTTATTAACCGTTTAGCTATAGTTTGATTTCAGATAATGCAGATTTTAATGTGACATTTGTGTTTTATTGGATTATTATTTTAGCATATTTGGTATACTCTATGAAGTTATTTTTAAGTGCTCCTGTTCATTTTCAATTATTAAAGTGCGTTTAGATACAATTAAAAATTGATTATTGGTGTATAATATTTATGTTATTATGGGTTTATTTGTATTATTTTTATGAAATGATTTTTTAAAATAAACATAGCTTACTAAATCACTAGCTAGCCATTTTTTAAATACAGGATGTTAATTAAGTATCTGGCCAAACTTCAGGTGATTCTTTGAGTGTTTTTAAGGTAAAAGTTCATATAAACATGTGTCCGGAAATGTATAATTTTAAAGATACAGGGGTGTCAAGGTGTTTTCTAATAGACCTTTTTATTAATATCTCAAAGATCCGTTAGTCGATTTTGTTGAAATTTCGCCGTGTTGTGAAATTTGATAAGTTACTACTAATTAAATGATAATTATTTCAACAATATTTAAACGATAAAAACTTATCCCAATAAATATTTAGCACTGCCTTGAATTAATTTGGTTTACGTTGGCGGTGGAAACCATGCAAGCTTTTTCTTTGACCTAAGTTGTTAATTAAAAAATAAAAAAAAAAAAAAAAAAAAAAAAAAAAAAATTTTATCAAAATATATCATGGATCCGATGAGAACCAATTATTATATGTTTGGAACCCAATGATTTAATTAATGATTCCCTTTAATGCATCGATTTTGCGCATTATCCTACGCGCCAAGAAAAAATATTGCATTAATTAATAAATTTATTATTTATGTTATTCCGCTCTTTCACGTATAATTTGCCCCTGCTTCTCATACGGAAAGACTTAGATTAAATAATATTAACTGTACTTAACAAGCATGTCTTGACGCATATTCTTTTTATAATAATATCGGCTTTCCCAGACTAAACATCCATATCCATAAAATAGTTGGCCCACACTAATAAGACCTCATTTCGGCCCTCGGATGGTCTTGCTCTATTCAGCTATCGAGTTACGTGTTGACAAGTTGATTAGGCAGGTTATTGAACTCCATGTCGCCTCTAGCATGTCGTTTTTTCAAAGATGGGTCCCATATAAACGCGGCCAGAAGTATTTTCAATACTAAAAACTCAAGAAATTCCTGATATTCCAATATTTTTCTGGCGAAAAAAACCTCATAGACATGTCTCTGGGGTCGAAATACACTACCCTTAAAAATACTAATTAAACTTAAAAATGAGCCAATAGAAAATAATGTTCATATATCACAGTGTCGCTATCGCCATTATAGCGTCTAAAGGAAAATACACGAAGCATATTTAATCCAATCTAATATAAATAAATGTATTAATTTTTTTTTTTTTTTTTTTTTTTTTTTTATATTGACTTACAAAACGGTTCAGTTCAATAATTTTTTACAGTAATTTAAATATTTATATAAATCTGACTGTCCTGACTGATACTGACTCATCAACGCCCAGACCAAACCCTTGACCCTACAAAGCTGAAATTTTGCACAGGGGTTCCTTTTATGATGTTTAGGCGAGATAAGAAAGGATTTTTTAAAATTCATCCCCTAAGGGGGTAAAAAGGGGGGTGGAATATTACAATATTACATTTAAAAAACGGTCAAGTTTCCGAAAAAACGCTTATTTGTATATTTTATTTTCTTTTTTACATATTTAAGATTTTCAAAATGTATACAGGGTGTTCGAAAATCTGGTCAATGATTAATCATGATCCTGCATAAAGCGCTTGACTTAAAAGCTGATTTTTGGAAAACAGATTGACTTTTAGGGTGTAGAGGTTCGATAAGAAAGGATTTTTCGAAACTCGAATTCCTAGGGGTGAAACCACCCCTTAAATATTAAAGTATTTTTTATTTAAAACCGGTGAGGTTTTCGAAAAACTCTTAACACGTTTATTTTATTTTGTTGTTTTTACATATTTTTAAGATTTTTTAAAAATGTATGCAAGGGTGTTTCATAAAATATGGTCATTAAGTAATCACGATTCTGCTTAAACTGCTTGACGTTTAAAAATTTTTTTTTTTTTTGTATTTAAAGTGAGTTGACTGTGGGGTGTAGAGGTTCGATAAGAAGGGGTTTCTCAGATCTCTCAAATTCCAAGAAGGGTGAAAACGCCCCTCAAATAATCTATACTAATATATAAAATTCTTAAGTGACTCACTGATTAATCACGATCCTGCCAAACCACTCAATAAGAAGCTCAATTTTGGCATACAGGTTGATTCTAAGGTGTAGTGGTTCGATAAAGGATTTTTCGAAATCCCAGTTCCAAGGGTAAAACCACCCCGCAGAATAACCTATATTTTTTATTTAAAACAGTCAAGTTTCCGAAAAAACGCTTGAACACGTATATTTTATTTTTGTTTTTACATATTTTACTTTTAAAAAATGTATACAGGGTGTTTCGAAAATCTGGTCATTGATTAATGCAGTGTGCTTAAAGCGCTTGACGTAAAAAGCCTCGTAAAAAGCTAATTTTGGAAAACGGATTGACTTTAGCGTGTAGAGGTTCCATAAGAGGGGATTTTTCCAAATCTCAGATTCTAAGAGGGTGAAACCACCCCTCAAATATTAGAATATATTTTATTTAAAATCCGGTGAGTTTTCGGAAAAACTCTTAAACACGTATATTTTATTTTGTTGTTTACATATTTTAAAATTTTTAAATATTTATTTATACAAGGTGTTTCATAAAAATAGAACCATTGGTATCACGATTCTGCTTAAACTGCTTGACGTTTAAAGCTGATTTTTGGTAAACAGTTGACTGTGGGGTGTAGAGGGTTCGATAAGGAGGGTTTCTCGAATCTCAAATTCCAGCAGGGTGAAAACGCCCCTCAAATATTACAATATTTGTTATTTAAAAACGGTTAGTCTTTGGAAAAACGACTTTGGACACATAATTTATTTTGTTTTTTACATATTTTGAAATTTTGTAAAAATGTTTTTTTTTTAGTTCAAAAATTAGGTAATTGATTAACCACGATTCTGCTCCAGTTTGTATGTTAATGGAAATTCTTGCTTTGCTTTATCATATCACCGTTACAAATTACAAATGATTAATTCGACGTGAACGAAGTCGCGGGTACATGCTAGTAATAGTATAATAGTAATGGCTATATTATGTTATAACACATACATATGTATTGAATGTACTTATTTTAACCAATGCATTGTTTTGTTTTTTTAATCTCACAAATAAGAAATGTTTTATAGTTTTTATTATAAAAAACAGTGATTATACAATTTATTTACACCCCTTACACTGTTTTCTGTAAGGGGTGTAACCAGAAGTATATTTCGTAACCTCTTACGATATAAGAGGCACAAAGTGTTTATTACTTAATGCTTAAAATTTAATAATATATTTGTACATAAAATAAAATAGACTAGAAAGTCAATTAATTAATATTGACGTAATTACTAAATAAGTACAAGATTTTATTTCTAATTATTTTAGTGTATTTTTAGTCACCCAATTATAAAGGAGATATATCCAACCATTGCATTATTTACTCACAAATAAATGTTTTATGGTGTTTATTATAAAACAACGATTAATTTTATTATACACCCCTTAACCCAAACACTCTAAGGAGGATATTTCGTGACCCTTATTTAAAGTGGACAAGGTTTATTAGTCAATGTTTTAATTACCCAGCGTCTTTAATAAAATCTAATGTAATTTTTCATAGAAATGATCTGACATAAAAGCAAATTTTATCAAAAACTTTTTGATTATCTACAGGGAGTAAACCGCTGACAAATGTCTGTATACTAATACCAAAGTAATGCCTAAATACAAATTAAATACCAAAACTTCTCATATAATGCCCCACTAATGCCAAGCTGATTCCAATATAATACCACTAATACCACGAATAATATGTAACACATTTGTTTCACGAATTAACCTGTAACAATACTGGTAGGTACGTGCACAAATTTTTCTAGGTAAGCAAAGTCGTTAAAAGTCTAATTATATTTAAAAGAAGATATAATTCCAACAAATTACATTATAATGCCAATAATGCACAAGTACTACCATTAAAATTTACAGCGTTTTTAACTTGTGTAACATATTTCTTTAACGAATTAACCTGTAACAATAGTGGTGGGTACGCGCTGAATTTTTTCGCTAGGTAACTTATTAAGTCGTTAAGCAGGCCTATAAAAGCTATAACAACATAGGTAACTAATATTTATAATTTAATTCGAGTTTTAATCTCAAATAATAATCATTTTTTTACTGGTGTATTTCTGAAGTGTTCATTATTAAAAGTAGATATTCTTCAAGTTTATGCGAAGTAATAAGTAATGTTTCCGGTGAGACCGCGTATATGTCACCAGATTCTGGTTAGTATAAAGACTTTTTCTATAGAAAGAGTTTTTTTCTATATTTTCCTTTCAAAAATAAGACTAATTTCTTCTTATTCTTTTAAATATTACAGTGTTTCTTTTCCTAAAATGTTATACTTAATTTTCGCTTAAATTAAAAAATCACAAATGGAGGAGAATATACGTTATTGACTAAAGAAGTTAGCTAAATCACTTTTACTATGACAAAAGTAAAGCATGTCATGGCGGAAGATATTCAGGTGGCATTTCACACATTTATGTATTAAAATCGAGATTAAAATAATAAACTTGCGTAACATGTTATTTTAGAATTTAGAATGAATGATTCAGAATCGATTAATACGCAATACGCTACGCAGTCAACTTATTCCTATGCGCAGATGAGCGTCTTCAAGACTCTTCCTTCGGCCAGGGTCACGACGCCGCCGAAGAGGAATCGGCCTACGTTTGGCTAAGCAGGCTGGACACGATGGAGTACGATATTGGCGAGTCTGAATATTTATAAAAATTTGAGAAGTAAAATATGTTGGAAAATAATTAATCCATACATAAAATCCATACATATAATAAATCCATACATAAAAGCTCAAAAGGGTTTTTTTGTTGCAACCATCCTCAACAAAGCGATTTTAAGAAATTCATCCTCTTAGAGAGTAAAAATTATCTCGGAACAGTTTGTTGTATGAAAATTCCTTACTATTTGGTCTGGAAGAATGAAATCTAAAAAGAAATAGAAGAAATTTTGAAATTCATCAAACAAATGGATAAGGACTAAATGCAAAAGTTTATATAAAGCAGTGACTCCTGGATTATACACATAAAAATTGGCACAGAGGTAAAGCGTATTTATTATAAAAGTATAAATTTATGAAATTTATAACCTTAGGAAATAGAATAGGGAACGGAAGTTTGCTGTACGAAAATGCAATATTATATAACATTATAAACCAGACAGTATAAAATTTTATACAAAGAGTTTATTTAGTGACATCATAACAAAATATATCTTCCTAAATTATCCTTCAAAGAATAAAAATAACCTATAAAGAGAGTATTAGTGCTCTTAATACATAAAAAAAGATGAAAAATAAATAACATCTATGCTCACTAGCTCTCTATAAAGAAGTAAAAATCATTTAAATCAGTGCATGAACGATTCGAGGTGTAACGCGAACGTAGTCGCCGAAAAAAGCTAGTAATTATTAAATTATTTTATTTAACCCATTAATTTTTATTGAAAAGATTTTTGTAATTCGCCACTATATTAGTTAAAAACTAAGAAACTCATATCAAATTTAAGTTTTGATTTTTTGACTTATACTTTTACAAAATCTGAACACATTTTAAAAGAAAAAAGTTTTTTGATAATATTGGTGTAGATTGACTACAAGTTGTATAAAATAAATTTCTACGACCGGTCTACCTAGTGGTCTACAGCACATCACCTTGTGGTGCAAACGTGAGCCTGTTAATCTGTGACGTGACGCACAACAGCCAGGAAAAACAGAAGCGTGGCTAAAAATTGTGTAATTTAAATAAAAAAAAAGTCTTTTAGATACAGTAGTAGGTATTAAAAAGTTTTGTGTTTAAATGGGGTTTGCCTTTAACAGTTAAAAAATTATATCGTAATTTCCGTAAGAATTCTTTATCTGTCATTGATCATGATCTGTCATCATGTTAACCTGATGTTTTGTATGTTATTTTGTTTTTTTCGAAAAAGTTTTGTGTTTAAATGGGGTTTGCCTTTAACAGTTAAAAAATTATATCGTAATTTCCGTAAGAATTCTTTATTTTTACGTTTTTATTCATAATTTTTTTTTTTTTTTTTTTTTTTTTTTTTTTTTATTTTTTCTCTTGAAAAATGGAATATTAATTTTTATTTCTAGAAAAACGAAATACAAAGTAATGATTCCACTCAATGAACACGTTTTTTTATAAAATATGGCTTCAAGCATTTGCTAAAACAGTTTTTGCATATTATCTCGAAACAACGATTTTGAGATAAGGCGGGTTTTGCAAATTGACGCCTCATTCTAGCTTCTATGGGGTGGCAGAAAAAGTGTGAGTGGATCGGAATGATTTTTTATATGGAATTTTGTGGTTTATAGTATATCATGTGTTTATAGGCTTCCTTTCACATCACTTTACATAATTTTAAGATATGAGTAAATATATTTCTATAGATCCAAAGATATTAATAAATAGAGACATAATAACAGCATTTGATCAACATGTGTGTCTTATCTTTATACTTATTAATAATTGTAAGACATCAAAAACTTGAAATATGGAACTCTCGAACAGACTATACAGGGTGATTCATGGCCATGGCACGTTACATGTTTATAGAGAACCGATGATAGGACTTTTTCGAAAATTGGAATTTTTGCATAAAGGCATCTGCTCCACCTGTCTAAATTATTTTCAACGTTACATTTGTTTCCACTTCATACTACAAGTGGTAGTATCGTTGTTATTTTAATTGGAACACACAGTATATTATTATATTCTTCGAAACTTCCATATCTCAAAATTTTTCTATTATACATGGTGTCTCAGAAATAAGTGCAAGTATTTTAATTGCTAGTATAGTTTAACCCTAGAAACACGCCTTTTGGATTTTTTTTTTAGTTTTTAGTTAAAAAAACATAATTTCTTGATAATATGGCAACATAGGTATTAGATTAAATTTACAAGAAAGAAAATCCAGAAAAGATTCAGTGGTTCTCAAAATATTAGCTAAAAATAACTCTTTTTGGGATTTTTCAAAGTAAAATAACTCCCTTATTTTGGACTTTGGTTATTTGAGGAACGATAAAGAAAAAAATATGTTTCTTTTATCGAGATCTACTACCCCTTAAAATACTTCTATACTTATTTCTGGGACACCCTGTATTAACCTATACGAATCACAATAATAGTTTTCGAGATAAAAAATAAAACGTGTAAAACTGAGAAAGAAAAACATGATCTTGAATAAGCATTGGTTAAATCCTTAGGTTAAATCATAAATTCGGCATATTGAAAGCTAAAATTTGGTTTATAGGAAAGTCGACATATTCGATCTGTCTAAATCAACTGATTGGATACCAAACAGAGAGTTAAGAAGAAATAATTATTTCTGATTAATATAAAATTGTTCAAATTATTGTTATTTTAAATTCAAGCCTATGTATATTATTTAAAAAATGGAAACCCAAATAATTAAAATTTCTTTAAATAATTTCTTTTCAAAGATATATCTTGTTCCTATATCTAAATCTTCAAGTTTCTTCAGTAAAGCCATTTAAAAGATAATAATTCTATCATAATTGTTTCGTTTAAAGAAAATCATTACCATGACAAATATTCAAACTTTATAAGTATCAATTATTGTTTAAGTGCTAAATTTCTAAAATTGGCATGGTAACGAAATTCTTGAAATAAAACTATAATAATAGATTTATTAATTATTAAATAGCTCTACTTAAAAATCTGGAAGGTTATAGGTTAGCTAGGTATAAGAATCTTTTAATTTTTAAATAATATACATTTTTTTTTTTTTTTTTTTCAAATCATATTTTAAACAATAGTTATATAATAATTCTTTAAAGAAACCTAGGAACAGGATAAATTCGTCTATTTACGCTGCATGGTGACCGTTTGGGGTCTTTTACGGCGGGAAATTCCCACAATTTTATGGTACCTCCTAAATACCTCCTAATTTTATGACAACTCCTAAAGGAACTGTCCTCTCTCATTTCCAAAGCAACCGTTGCCTGTGCTAGTCGAAGGTGTTCTTGTGTTGAAATAAGAAGTCAAATTAATAGGGTGAATGTTCTCACAAGGTAACCATTTTTATCTTTCTTAATATCATTAGAGTTAAATGAATACAGTGAGTTGTCTCACATTATTCACATTTTGACACTTGACCTTGAAATTATTTAATTTTTTAAATAACAATCTAGAGTGCCATGAGTACCATAAATCGATAGATTTTACATCATTTAAGTGCAGAAAAATAGTTCCGATCATCTTTTATTTTTTATATCGCCTATATTTTGTTTCTTTTATGGTTATTACGTTTCATCTACATAATTTTTCTAGTTTTCAAGTTTTTGAGAAATAATTTACAATAGAATTCTTGATTGTGTGGTATCAAATTGTTCATAAAAATTTTGCCTTTCTGAATATGTGAACGAGCCACCCTCGTTCCATTTGAAAAAATTGAATAAAGGTCAT
Organism: Sitophilus oryzae; assembly: GCF_002938485.1. Classification (NCBI taxonomy): domain Eukaryota; kingdom Metazoa; phylum Arthropoda; class Insecta; order Coleoptera; family Curculionidae; genus Sitophilus; species Sitophilus oryzae. The sequence continues at coordinate 571,137 of NW_022146261.1, read as the reverse complement.
AAATACGACTTTGTCAACTTTAATCAAGCCTGTGGGCGATATAAAAAACAAAAGATGATCGGAACTATTTTTCTGCACTTAAATGATGTAAAAGCTATCGATTTATGGCACTCTAGATTGTTATTTAAAAAACTAAATAATTTCAAGGTTAAGTGTCAAAAAGTGACAAATGAGATGTCATTGTACGCAGAATGTCATATGATATCGAAATAAGTAGAAATATACCGGGTGTACCATTTAAAATAAGAAAGTTGAGGTCATTTCCGGTTGAACCGGAAGTGAAAACAAAAAACTGAATTAGTCAAACAATCTATCTTTATGCAATATACCTATGTACCAAATTTCGTTTTTTATTTTTATGAATAAAAAAGTTTCAAGCGGGAACCACCCCCAGAAACACCAGGGGTGCAACTTTGTTCATGTTTCAAAGCGATAGCAAAGTAATTTTGAAGCTTGAGGCACTATGTTCAGTAGCAGCATCGATTCGTAGCGATATTCTGATTTCTCGCTTTGTGGCGAGGCGACTGCCTAGACCGTGTTGCACACGTGTGCAAGAGTGTGATAGTGATCCCATATTTCGCAGCATTTGCAGAGAATACCCGATTTGATAAAGCGACAATAGTTTTGCAATGAACATAGTACCGATCATGCTTCGACATCGCTTCTAAACGATCGGTTGCTAACTTGAACAAAGTTGCACCGCCGGTATACTAATTCCTACACACAGTCCTAGCTACTGATCAACAACAAAATAACAAAAAATAATCTATTCTAAAAAAACAGTAACAAGTACCTTCCTTCAAAAATGAAATTGATGAAAGGTAGCCTCTATGAAGGTTGGTAAAAAATGACTCAAGAATACACTTGCGTTTGGTAACTAGAATTATACCCTTTTAGACGTTGGGTATAGTGATGTGAGAATACGTATTAAAATTTCGGTATAATCCGAATATTAAATTAATACGTAATATGCCGAATATATTGTTTTAATACGGAATACGGATGATTTTTCGATTGTTTGAATTACGATCGCAGAGTGATGCCGATATGCCGAATCCGAATACGTATGTGTCGGGTGTCGTGTTCTAAAATGATGTCCACGGAATAATACGAATCATCTCGAAAACGAAAATATCCACCGGGTGGCGGTAGATTTAAATGTAATCGGTTTTTCATGAATATGTGTTGAGTTTTGAGTTCACCTACTTGTCAAGAATAAAAATAAAAAATATATATTATATTATAAAAAAATGATTATAACTTTTGCTTTTAAACGGTAGTTTATAATAAGTCAATGAATAGAACATACTTTTTTATTTGAAACAAAAGCAACAAAAACAAATACAAAATAATTAAAATTAACCTATTTAGTTAAAAAAAAACAGCTAATTTATTGAAATAAGTAGGAATTGATAATTTTGTCATAAAATAAAAGAAATACCGGGTGTTTCTGGGGGGTGGTTCCCCCTTGTAACTTTTTCATTCATAAAGATAATAAAACGAAATTTGGTACATAGGTATATTGCATAAAGATGGATTGTTTAACATAATCAGTTTTTTGTTATCAGTTCCGGTTCAACCGGAAATGGCCTCGACTTTCTTATTTTAAATGGGACACCCGGTATATTCCTACTTATTTTGATAGAATATGACATTCTGCGTACAATGACACCTCATTATTCACTTGTTGAGACTTGACCTTGAAATTATTTAATTTTTTAAATAACAATCTAGAGTGCCATGAGTACCATAAATCGATAGATTTTACATCATTTAAGTGCAGAAAAATAGTTCCGATCATCTTTTGTTTTTTATATCGCCCACATTTTGTTTCTTTTATGGTTATTACGTTTCATCTACATAATTTTTCTCGTTCCATTTGAAAAAATTGAATAAAGATCATAAATACGATTTTGTCAACTTTAATCGAGCCTGTGGGCGATATAAAAAACAAAAGATGATCGGAACTATTTTTCTGCACTTAAATGATGTAAAATCTATCGATTTATGGTACTCATGGCTCATGGCACTCTAGATTGTTATTTAAAATTTAAATAATTTCAAGGTCAAGTGTCAAAAAGTGACAAATGAGGTGTCATTGTACGCAGAATGTCATATTCTATCAAAATAAGTAGAAATATACCGGGTGTCCCATTTAAAATAAGAAAGTCGAGGCCATTTCCGGTTGAATCGGAAGTGATAACAAAAAACTGAATGTGTCAAACAATCCATCTTTTTTCTATTTGTTTCAAAAAACTGTTTCTTATATTTCTTACTTTAAAATTATCATATATTTAAAAACGGACGGCGAAGTTACCCTTATTTGTAATATAACATACTTTCTCCTTCCTCTAACCTCTAACGTGTATTTTTTTCTATACAAAATACTATTTTGAATCCCTCCTCTCCCTTATCAAATTTCTGCCTATATCATGTAGTTTATTTTAGCAAAACCACGAAAAAAATACCAATATCCACCTGTTCTAGATTTCGTCACACTGTGGGCCGCGCCGACTCGACGGGCGACGGGTTTCGCATTGTCGGCATGTAAATAGATACGAAGAATACGAATACGGAATACGGCATACGGCCGATGCTGCCGAACCGCGTCTTCCTCTTGCATTAATTCGATGCCGGTAACTAAGCCAACAAAAATTGAATAATACGTATTACGTAATACGGATGATTCATCCGAATATTTTTTTATTCCGATTCCGTATCATCCGAATATTTACAACACTAGTTGGGTACGCCGAACCGCGTCAGAGACTGCGTCTTCCTCTTGTATTAATCCGATGCCGATAACTAGGCCAGTATATTAACAAAAATGAATAATACGTATTACGTAATACGGATGATTCATCCGAATATTTTTTTTATTCCGGTTCCGTATCATCCGAATATCAAAATCATCCGAATATTTACAACACTGACACAGACAACAGTGACTGACATACTGATTAATCACGATCCTGCTCAAACCAGTCAACGTAATAAGCCCAATTTTGGCATACAGATTGATTCTAGGGTGTAGAGGTTCGATAAGATTTTTCGAAATTCCAGTTCCAAGAGAGTGAAACCACCCTTCAAATATTACAATATTTTTATTTAAAAAAACAGTAAGTTTCGAAAAACGCTTAACACGTATATTTTGACTTTGTTTTATATATTTTAAGATTTTTTAAAAATGTATACGGTGTTTCAGAAAATCTGGTCATTGATTTAATCACGATCCTGCTTAAAGCGCTTGACGTAAAGCTGATTTTGGAAAACAGATTGACTTTAGGATTGTAGAGGTTCGATAGAAGGGATTTTATGAAACTCGAATTCTAACGGGGTTAATCCCTCAAATATTAAAATATTTTTATTTAAAAACCGGTGAGTTTTCGGAAAAACTCTTAAACACGTATATTTATTTTATTTTGATGTTTTACATATTTAAGATTTTTATAAATTTATACAGGGTGTTTCATAAAAATATGACCATTGAGTAATCACGATTCTGCTTAAACTGCTTGACGTTTAAAAGCTGATTTTTAACAAACGGATTGACTGTGGGGTGTAGAAGTTCGATAAGGGAGGGTTTTCTTGAATCTCAAATTCCAAGAAAGTGAAAACGCCCCTCAAATATTACAATATTTGATATTTAAAAAACAGTTAGTCTTTCAGGAAAACGCTTGGACAAGCATAATTTATTTGTTTTTTTGCATATTTTGAAATTTTTTAAAAAGTCATACAGGGTGTTCCAAAAAGTTGGGTAATTTCTTAACCACGATTCTGCTTAAACTGCTTGACGTAAAAAGCTTATTTTTGGCAAACAGATTTTTCGAAAGTCAAATTCCAACGAGATGAAACTACCCCTCAAATATTACCAAGTTATATAATAATATCGCCATATTATTTTTTCTCATGCTGACATAAATCTGAGAAAATTTTATTCAGTTTGTATGTTAATGGAAATTCTTGCTTTGCTTTATCATCACCATTACAAATGATTAATTCGACGCGAACGAAGTCGCTGGTACACGCTAGTATATAGTATATATTCTTTAAACTGTGGTTTCGGCCTTTTAGCACCGCTTTTAGGTATGTAGCTCATTATCTTGTAACAGAGAACAGAGACCTCGCGCGTTGACTTCCCTTGGTCTCATTGCACGTTCCTGGTAATTAGCGCTGGTAGTAAAGATTAGTACGTCGCGCGTTGACATCCCTTCGTACAGTGTGCACACAAATTATATATACTTCACCCTAGCTATAGTTTATTCATTGCCTCTGATTTTGTCTCTGCGTTTATGTATAGAGGGTGGCCCATCGAAAACCTTCCGTAAGACAACGGCCAGGATATTTTTTTTTCAAAAAATCCAAAAACACGTCAATTTTGTTTGTGAGGGGGAAAACCCTTGCCCCAAAAATGATTGCAAAATCTTCAACCCTCTAAGCGGGGGTGTCATCCCCCAACTTTTTTCAAATGGGAAGGGGGGTCAAGTGACGCCGCAATGAAAAGAGCTTTCTATTCTCTATATTTCCCCGCTTCGTTTTTGAAAATCGGTCGAGTCATTGAGAAAATATGAAGGATTGAAATTTGAAAAGTTTACTTAAACATTTATCAGTGTAAATAATAAGGATAAATTCCTTCCACCAATTTGCTTTTTTTTTCTTATTATTTCTAGATGTTTACGCATTTTTTCACTTGCCACAAGGTTGAACGATCAGGTGCGGTCTCAATATCGTTAAACTGACCTACAATAGAACTTCCAAAAATACCAGCCCGCGACGATCAAAATCGTCTTCGTTGAGTTCTTGTACCAACTGAATTTTGTACGGGTGGAACTTGTGTTTTTTTAATATCGTTTGGACACTTGTACGATTCACGCCGGTCGCGGTCTCATTGGCTAATTTTCTTGTACTCAGCGTACTACCCATGGCAACTTGGACCAATACGAATACCTCCATAGCTTCATTTACTACAGGATTGTCCCTCTGCCTCTTTTTATTCATAAAGGAACCAGTTTCGTGAAATTTTGCTACTAAATCGCGAACAATTTTGCCATAAAGGTGTTTGTCAGGATGGCGTTCATTGAATATCAGCGCAAACCGATTGCCACATTCATTATTTTTAAAATATATATATATATATATATATATATATATATATATATATATATATATATATATATATATATATATATATATATATATATATATATATATATATATATATATATAAACGGGATTTGGTTTAAGTATTTAATACTCATTTCCAACTACAGCCTATTCCGTTATCCTGTGCCTTCCCGTTACCCTACGCCACACATCTCGATTTAGAGCGTCATCAGCTTCTAGGTTACGAGCTTCCATTGCTTCCGTAACCGTTCCGTTCCAGGATTTTCTAGGTCTACCTCTCTTTCTTCTGCCCTGGGGAGCCCATTGAAAAACTCTTTTTGGCCACCTGTTCCCCGGCATACGCAGAACATGTCCAAACCATTTTAAGCTGGATTTTTCGATTCGATCCAGTACTGTCTCCTCCGATGCATTCATGATACGCCTGACCTCGATGTTTGTCTTTTTTTCCATCCTAGATATACCTGCACTTCTTCTAAGGTAGTCCATTTCAACAACTTGGATTTGCAACAACTTTGGAGTCCACAGCTCTGAACCATAGCAAAGAACTGACTCCACCAATGTTCTTCCAAGTCTCTTTTTAGTTGTTGCAGATAAGTTTCGGTCCCACCAGAGGCTGTTAAGACATCCAATAACTTGTTTGCTCTTCTGAATTCGGTTTGTATTTCTTCTTTGCCCAAACCCTCGTTGTTGATAGTAGCACCCAGGTATTTAAATTTGTCTACTTGTTGAATCTGGACGTTATCATTAATGAAGACTTCAAAACAAGTGTTGGAATTGACAGCTAAGTATTCGGTCTTCTTTAGACTAACCTGAAGTCCCCATTTGTTGTATACTTGATAAAGCCTCTTAGTCATGAACTCTAGATCGTATGAGTCCTGCGCAATCACGACCTGATCGTCTGCAAAGCTCAGGGTAAATAGTGTGTTGTCCCCAATGGGTATTCCCATACCTTGATATTTCGTCTTCCATTCCCTAAGGGCTAATTCGACGTAAGCGTTGAAGATCAGAGGAGATAAGCTGCATCCTTGTCGCAACCCTTTTGTGGTGTTAATTGGATTAGATAGCCTGTGTCCTATCTTAACGTACGATTCATTTTCTTTATATAGCTATTTTATTATCTTAAGCAAAGGTCTATCTACTTCTAAGATATTCAATACTTCCCATATCTTGCTGCGGGGAATAGAGTCGTACGCTTTCTCCAAATCAATAAATGCTAGATGGACTTCTTGATCTACTGCTATCTTTTTTTCCATCACCTGCTGCAGGACAAAAGGTTATTTGTGCAAGATTTCCCCGGTGTGAATCCGCTTTGGTCTTCCGAGATTTTGTCACCAATACTGTCCCTGAGCCTACCCTGTAACACCTTTCCAAAAAGTCTGTTGACCGAACTGTTAATGCTTAGGCCTCTATAACAAGTGGGGTCGTTACGATTTCCCTTTTTAAAGATGGACACTATGTGAGCCACTCGCCATTCTCGGGGTAGTTTACTTTGCAGGCAGCATTGGTTAAATAGCTCTGCCAGACGCCAGCGTAGTCTTTGGGTTCCACACTTTAACAATTCGGCTACAATATTACCAGGACCTGGTGACCGTCCATTTTTCATTCTTTTGAAACTTTGATGTACTTCTCTTTTGCTTATCATTAAAGTGCCTGCAAGGTTGTTCTCATCTTCTACTGCTCGGAATTCTGGTCGGTTTTCTGTCAGTAATTCTGCATAGTAGTTGCGCCATTTTTCTATATCCATTCTATTCAAGAGCTTGTCCGTTTGATTGGTTTTCATTTGTCGGATTGTTCTCCATACCTCAGTACTCCGTGCGCCCCTATTAGGCTTTCCACTTGCTGGCACCTTCTTTCCCAAATATCTGTTTTCCACCTTAATGGCGGCTCGTACCTCTCTATTTTTTTGCTTGTAATGACTCCAGTTAGTATCTGTTCGGTCTGAGAGCCATCTTTGATAGAATTTTTGTTTGTCATTGATTAAGGCCTTTATGCTGTCAGTTATCCAAGCTGGTTCATCTGCATGTTCTGTTCACCTAAAACTTCGAAAGCTACTTTTTTAATTAGGGTTTTTAGGTTGGTATACTCTAGTTCTACATCGTTACAGGCTTTCACTTCCTCTAGGGCTACATCTAATCTTCTCTGGTACAACCATTTAATACTGGCATCGTGTAGTAAATGAAGCTTGTACTTAATACGCTCAGATTCTTCAATTTCCAGTTCTTGTGATGTTGTGTATTCTATACTTTTGGCTCTGCTCTGGAAAGGTACTACTAATTCTGCAACGACCAGACGGTGGTCGGATCCACAATTGCTCCTCTCTTAACTCTGCAGTCTTTGAATTTGAGTTTCGATATTTGTTTAGCAATCATATAATCAATTATAGATTTTTGTTGCAGAGAGGGCCTTTCTCGGGTATATCGATGAATTAATTTGTGTGGGAAGAAGCCGTTAAGTATACGTAGACCATTCAGTTCGCAAAAGTCAATTAACCTCTCTCCAGAATCATTAAGGACGTCCTCACCGTGTTTTCCAACCACTTTACTATCTTCTTTCTTACCAATTCTTGCGTTAAGGTCTCCCATGATTAAGACTTCCTGGCTCGGTTTTATTTCTGTGAGGACTTTTGAGAGTGCAGCATATTTTTAAAATAAAGTTCGATTATATCCACTTTTTGTGCAAGTGAGTACACCATAATTGTTAAAAAGTTTAACGATATTGAGAAGAACATCAACGCACAAGTCACAGAACAGCTATCTAACAACTACCGCACCTGATCGTTCAATCTTGTGGCAAGTGAAAAAATGCGTAAACATCTAGAAATAATAAGAAAAAACAGCAAATTGGTCGAAGGAATTTATCCTTATCATTTAGTCTGATAAATGTTTAAATAAACTTTTCAAATTTTAATCCTTCACATAATCCTTCACATAATCACCCCCCTTCCCATTTGAAAAAAGTTGGGTGATGACACCCCCGCTTAGAGGGTTGAAGATTTTGCAATAATTTTTGGGGCAAAAGTCCCTCTCACAAACAAAATTGACGTGTTTTTGTATTTTTTGAAAAAAAAAATTGCCCTGGCCGTTATGCCTTACGGAACGTTTTCGATGGGCCACCCTGTATCTGTATGTGTGTATATTTCTATGTGCATATGCATAATGTATGTATTATATCATAATTTATACAGGGTCCGGCAATAGTGCGTCGGGCATCTGTAGCTCTTAGAATAAAAAACTTGGGAATTTTATTTAAGTGCAAACCTAAACTCTGTACTAGGATGTATTTCAGGAAAATATTTTAACTTCTATAGGGTTGCCCAAAAGATGTGAGTGGATCGGGATGATTTTTTTAAACGGAACACCCTGTATATTATTGCATTTTTGACTTCCTTTCATATCACTTTACATAATCCTAAGATATGAGTAAATATATGTATTTCGATAAGATATATTATAAGATTATTGATATAGAGGTTAAAATATTTTCCTGAAATACATCCTAGTACATACTTTGGGTACAGATTATAATCTTTGTTTTTTCTTTATTGTTTTTCGTGGTTCCAATTTTCGGAATCGGCCACTAGTTAGGTGATTAGTTTGCGCACACAGCACGCCCACTTATGGCCAGCGTTGTTACAAGGGCAAAAATTTTTGTACTATAAATGGTATCGAAATTGTACTTTTTTAAGCGGAATAGTACATTTTTGGTGCAAAAATGTGGGGTCATGTGATCTCTCTATTTACCTTTTTACCAAGTTTTGGTACGTAGGGTGCATCCACACTATCCTAAAAACAGCGGAACGGCGTATTGGCTTAACGACCTTAAATCGATTTCCTGCAATTCTATTGGCTGAAATTTTTGCCAGGTGAATTTGACAGATAAAATTTCTGACAGATGAATTTTTGAGCCAATAGAATTGCTGGAAATCGATTCAAGGTCGTTACGCCGATACACCGCCGCCGATCCGCTTTTTTTAGGATAATGTGGATGCACCCTCACAGAATTATACACCATATGCTGTCCTCCTTTCACGCAGTTGAGCAGCTCTGCACTGTTCAAGAACGCGATACTCTCCCTCCATTCAATTGAGTCATAAAGTTCAGAACTGGTTGCGCGCCATATGGAGGCACCAGGCTATCTCGCACAGCTCCTTTCAGAACCGTCTGAGCAGCACAGGGTGTAAAGCTCTGGAACTTGAAATTCGCAAATGGGGGACAGCAATACAGAAGCTACAAAAAGCGTTAAATGAGGAACTAATTGCGTGACGTCACGTTTGACATCGGGACACAATAGATCTCTAAGGTCGCTGTGATTAGCCCCCCTCCTACTCACCGCACGGATATCAAACTTACGTTTGACATCCGTGCGGCTTGAACAGCATTTCAAGTGATGTATAATTCTGTGCCTCTGCTCCTAGCAACCTGCATTTCAAATCCACGTATCGCGTATCACCGTTTGTCTAAAAAATATGTACGTGGGTTTAAGTTTGGGTTAGTTTGGGTTTGAGAAGTAAGAATTGTACATTTTTTCTTGCAATTGTACCTATGTACTCCTTGACTATCAAATGTACCCAAAATAGTACAATTGTACTTATTGTAACAACACTGCTTATGGCCTCTAAAATTGTGCACAGCGCCTGACCGGCACAGTTATTAGAGAGATATCGGAAAACCGAATAGCGTCATCCAGTATTTACGCGTACCTTATCATGGTTACGATATGCGCGAGTCAACGCAACACCCGCTAATAACGTTACCGCCTGACGTAATTTGGGGATCAATTACACCAAGCGCTCTTTCTAAATAACCTCTGATAACGTTCAAAAATTGCTTAAATGGGCATGTGCGAAAATATATATATGGCCAAATATGGCCCAAAATATGGATTCCACCTCTTGCAATACTAAAGAACCTCTAAAGAGTCTTAGGTTTACAGCAGATGACGACTTAGAGAATTCGTTCGAATTCCCTTCTAAGAGAATTTGTTGCTTGTTGCCCTAAACCCATTGGCAGACGTTGAACAATAAAGCACTGGAAATAACCACTTTAGCCCTTTAGTTTTAAAATACCTAGTAAACAAAACAATTTCAAAGTTTTAAATTCAAAGTTAGGTTAAGTTTAAATAGCGGACGCGACGCGATCAGAATTCTGTCCGATCCGATAACTATAAATGAAGAGAGTTAATACCACCTCACGTAAAGGAAATAACACCTGGCCTTATTAAAGTCCATGCACGCTATTCGGTTTAGCGATATCTCTCTATTACGCTGTTTATTGTTATTTTACGCAAGTTTATTTTTGCACACAGGAAATTTGACTCGTTTGCACATCGTCATAAAAAACAATTTTCGTACCACGAATTAGGGACAAGATTTTTATCTATATACTTATAGGATACCTAATCTGTGCTTTGGGTTTGCACTTAAACAAAATTCTCAAGTTTTTTGTTCTAGGAGCTACAGATGCCCGACGCACTATTGCCGGACTTATTGCCGGCAATAAGCCGGATTCTATATCGATAATCTTAAATATATCTTATCGAAATATATTTACTCATATCTTAGGAGTTTGTAAAGTGATATGAAAGGAAGCCAAAAATGCAATGATATACAGGGTGTTCCATTTAAAAAAATCATCCCGATCCACTCACATTTTTTGGGCCACCCTACAGAAGTTAAAATATTTTCCTGAAATACATCCTAGTACATAGTTTAGGTTTGCACTTAAATAAAATTCCCAAGTTTTTTATTCTAAGAGCTACAGATGGTCGACGCACTATTGCCGGACCCTGTATTTTCTACTGTCTACGAATTATCTATTCTTGTATGGTTCTTTTATTTCATTTATCCGATAATGTTTTAACTAACGAACAAACCTCTCTGGAAACTAAACTAATTAACATGAATAGTATTCATTAAATATTATAAGCTTTATTAATGTAAAATTGGTTGCTCATGCTCAGGTATTGTTTTTCTGCTTGTTTACAGAAGTAGCGTCATCCAGCCACCTCGACATTTAGGTTTCACACGTTTAATTTATCTAAAACCGAAATTTGATCTACATACATAGGGTTCAATTTAAAATAACGAAGATTTGACCAATTTTATAAACGGAAACGGAAATAAATAATATTTTTGCTATCGAATTCCGTTAACTTATAACCCAAATTTCAACTTTAAAAATGTTTAATTCATCATTTTCCCAATGCTTATTCACGATCATGTTTTTGTTAATTTTACACTTATTTTATTTTTTATCTCAAAAACTATTAGAGATAGATATTGGTAGGGGCGGATACAGGAATTTATTTTAAGAGGGGGGCTCAAATAAAAAGTCATGTAGAATATGCTTTTTAGGGCGCAATTTTTAAGCCAAATGCCAAATTTTTTAATTTTTAATACCATTTATAGATTTTTAGAAGAACGGCGAGAATCGGACTTACGCCTTATTTATATTACGCTTTGCCGCTTCTACCTGCCGAAATGATTGCAGGCATATTACCAGCTTGAAGAGGTAACTATGAGATACATGTTATGTAAGAATACATGGAAGTAGAGTATGTCATGGAATATTGCAATAAAAATATCTATATATTTTCCACGATTTTTATAAAATAATAATTACAAGTAACGCAGCCTTACCTTCAAGGCGCCGCGCGCCGCCGTACAAAAAGTCTCGTTCTTTCTAAAAACTTCTTTCATCCCTTAAGTTAAAGTACATTTGAAAAGCTTGGGTTCCCAGGGGCGCTATTCTGTACAATCGTCGGTATCGGTAAGTGACCGACAGCTATCGGTACGTATTTGTATATAGTAAACATGTGTTGATTGTTGTTGTCATAGTTACCGATCGGCCCTATGGCAGATATCGTAAATTTGAACCGACGACTCTCGGTATCTCTACCGTGAGGTTAACAAGGGCATGGTAGAGATACGACGCTCATTGACCGTACGTACCGATAGCTGTCGGTAACTTACCGATACCGACGATTGTGCAGAATAGCGCCCCAGGTCATAAATATAATCCCTTAAAACCTAAGATAATGGTAATTAAAGGTTAACCCGTTGTTATGACTAAAAAGTGTGGCTGGCGACGCCGACGTTCTTATCCAATGAGTCCTTGCCAACTAACATGCATCTTTGAGGGTGACTGCTCTCACATATTTATATTTTATACGACGACGGCGTACTTAACTGACTTATATTTTATATTTTTGTAATTTTCTTTTGTAGAACGCCGGCTTAGCAAAAGTATTTGGGGACCTCCTTAAGTATGTAAAAAAATTCTGGATAGGTCGAATTACACCGGAACGCTTCATTATGTTTCAGCAGAGGCACAGAATAAACTATGTTATGGAGTCCTATCATCGGAGGTTCAATAGTAAAGTGGTTAGGTATCCAAATGTATGGGATTTAATAGGTGAGTATCTGCCGTTTCTTAAGTATGTATATTGTGTCTGTATATTGGAGGTGTTATAGATTAAATTAAGTATTTCACCTATATACGTATACCTATTATTTGTCTTATTATTCGTTCTTATTTAAAATCTTACTTTTTTATTCTTTCAGATACACTTATCGATATGCAAGAAACCGCAATTTTGGAGTTTGGGCAGTTGGAGAGAGGCAAAAAGGTATCTAGAGTTGCCTCAAAAAATATACTATTTTATTCTCTATTGAAACAAGCTTGGGACAAACTAGCAGATGGCCGTTTTACTGCAGAAGATTTTATGCGACAAGCGGTTCATTTTACAGAAGGTTTGCATAGTAATCTTCATTTTTGGGACCGTAATGCTGATGATACAACAAATTTTTCAAACTTCTCATCCTTCTCGTCCATTGAAAATTCCCCCCCTGTGCAAATCGTTACCCGACACGACCCACAATCACTTATACCTCTATCATCTACATATGCATCCTCTTTTCAAAACTTACTGTCTATTAAAAAAAACATTGTTCAAGCTGTTACCGGAAACAAACCACCACAACCCATTAATGAATCCCCACCCTTGCTCCGTTTCCGCTCTAGTGGAATAAGTAGTAATATCGTTACTGAAAAACCAGCTGAATTTTCCCTTCAGAATGGGTTACTATTCAATACAGACTACTATATCAATGGCTCAAGATCCCTCGTTTTTAAAATTGGAAATTATTCCTATATGGGTCTCACTATTAATCTAGCAAGCTCAGATTTTATTACACTAGTCTCACATTTTAACAAATTGGACACTACGGATACAGACATCAGTACATTCTCAACTGTGGACCGGTGGCTTACAGACTATGTCATTGATTGCAGTGCTTTCAGCCTTCTTCTGAATATTCCGAATACGTATTATGTCGATACTATTTCTTCTTCTATAATTCTTAATAATCCTTTATGTATAAAATACTATTCAAAATTTTCCCCACTTTTTAAATCTTTGGAAGGCATAGGGCATATATTATATATTGTTACCGTACCATGTTTTTTGTAGTCACTGGTCCTTAGTAGTACTAATTTTAAAGGACAACAAAATTTATATTTTGGATCCTGGTAGTACTATGCATTCTGAAGAGGAAACTCTTCAAAATATTAGACAGTTTTTTGTTTATAGGGAGCAACAACAACATAAGACAGAAAAATTAAATGCTAGAAAGTGCACGGTAGAACAACTCCCACACATTCCAAAACAAAAAGATAGCCATAATTGTGGTGTTTATGTAATTTTTTACATTATGGCATTATCGATTAATCCCGATATAAGCCAGTGTTTTTTGAACGACGAACGCGATTCTTTTAATCCTGAGGCTTTTAGAATTACTTTACAGAATATTTCGTTACCTTCTTCAAGTAGCGTATTTGATCAATGTTTAGTTTGTGATGTAAACATTTCAGAGCCTTATGTCAGTTGTGATATTTGTAAACGATTCCTTAATTATAGTAATTGTTGCTCAAATAACGAAAAAAAATCTTTGGAACAGTTAGCAACAAATACCGATTTATATATTTGTCGAAGACAAAAAGATCCCTTTAAAAGCACAAAAACAGATCAGCAAATTAGACTAAATTACACCGAGTTAAAATTTCTTGTAATACATTATAAAGATTTTCTAATTAATATCTATAAAAATCGAGAGACAAATGATGAGTGTACTAGGTATATTAAAATAAAGGATCCTTTAAAACATTTGAAGTGGGATTATTTCGTAACTTCTATAGATTTGGAAAATGCTACACATGTGGCAAAATTAATTATGCATCATATTAATATTGTAGACAAAATGTTTGTCTGTTTGGGTTTGTCAGAATTTTTTTTTTAATTGTAATTAATAGATATTATGGACTGTCTGAAAATGAGCCTTCATCTATTTTGTGTAAGTATAGACAGCTTCACGACATTGAAGTTTACCAGTTTGACTACCCATCTCCTTATACTTTAGACGAGATTCTCTGTAAATTGTAACGATTCCCTTGATTTTTCTCTGCTTGCTACTAATATTGGTGTTGAAAAAAGGAATAAACAAAAATATCATGTTTCATTTATTTTGATTTTGACTATTATTAATGAGATTTAGTTAAGTTAGAATAAAGTTTTTTAGTTTTTAGTTTACCAAAGTTTTAAAAAATAATTTTGTAAAACTCTCATTATAAATTTAATTTTTAGTTAACTGTCAATTAACTAAAAATTGATGTTTATAATAATCCATGTCAAAATCATTTTTAACACTAGTGTTAAAACTGTTAAAAACAAATCTTATACAGTAATATTCATTTTTCTTGTCAACATAAAACTGTATTAAACAAGTTTAAAATGTAAAACAATTATTATTTATTTACAAACATTGATATTTATTGTCTAATTCGAACAAAAATATCTGAATGATATAATATATCGATACTGTTTTTTAATATCAATATTACGGGTAATACGCGAAATTAGATAAATCGCGAGTAAGTTAAATCGCAAATTAGCTAAATGCGGTGGATAAAATCCGAATAAGTCTTAGTTTCGCGTATTATCCACTGCAAACAGGTTAAAACGCAAATTATTGTGTGCAAAAAAATCATTTATTGTGTTAGTATTGTATCATGTGTCAACATGAAAACAATATACCGTATGGTCGAAAAAAAGTGGCGTCAAAGGCGACTGGGGAATGATAATTTTGGCGAGGTCAATCTCTAGACTAAAACTTCACATAAAACTTGTCGAAAATTAATACCAATTATAGAAAGATTAAAAAAGGAGAGAACGTTTAAAGACACACGAATCTAAAAAATTGCTTTTTCTCGAATTTTTAACTATTTGAAAATCATTTTTACTCAGTATGAAAATAAATTATAACCCTCTTGGGGCCAACTGGCAGTGAGAGCCATTAACAAATAAAAAACAGTACTGTTCAAGTAAATGACGTCTAGGGTTCGGCATCGCCAGAATTATCAGCGGTTGGCATTCCCCAGCCTCTTTGACGCCGTTTTATCGATCGTATTGTAGAAAGCTTAAAAAAGTTAAAGATGCGTTTTAATGAAATCTTTTTTAAAATCGCAGTTACAAAAAGTGCTAATACCAGTCACTTAAACAGTGAAAATTGTAAGAACATAATTAAATGTATTAAGCAGGCAAAAAACACCCTCTAAAAAATCTGTTATGTCAATCAAGCCTATCTTGTACTAATAAGTACGGTATGATCGAGAAAAAACGGCGTCAGCGATGGCTATGGAATGAAGATCGCTGTCATTTTATATGTAACATTATATGGGAAATGTTATCGATCGTCATTTCCCAGCCAACTGGATGACGTTTTTTTTTCGGTCATACGGTACTTAGTATGTAGTTAAGACAGGTACGCATATTTGCCTGATTTTTGTTTTATTTTTAAGACTGTACAAAGTAGCTGGATTGACAAAGATTTGTTATCAAAGGAAAACCTCTGAAGGCGGGTAAGGGGACAAATAACTCACAATCTTTAAGATGTTTATTTAAATTTAAATGCTTCAAAAAAAGCAGGGGACGACATGTTTCGGGACTTAAAACAATTCCCATCATCAGGCCTAGAAAGCTAAAACAATTACAATCAGAATAATAGAAAATTCCAATAGTCAAACAGAGGTGAAAATTATAAAATACGATCACAAAACAAATTAAAAAGTTAAACAAATTTTTAAAAGGTTAAAATGTTATATCTATCACAATAATTGTTCAATCACAGATAACAATATGGTAAGCTCAATTTGAAAATTAAAACAACTAGACTAAAATCATAAGGTGAGGGGAACCGTATAATCCACTATAATCAGATAAATTGACAGAAAAAACAAACAAGGCAATAATCAAATCATACCTCAATGCACAATAAAAAGAAATTTACTTAAAACTTGTAATAATAAACAAATAAATAAAAAATGTATCTTGAGGGATATTTTTTTTATTTTTTGTATTAGTCATGTAAGTTAAGAATTATGATTATTTCAATTTGTATATGTAGATATTTAATTTTGTAGGATACATTTTTTAGTTATGTTAGTTAGGAGTAAGTTAAGAATTATGTTTATTTTTATTAATTTGTATATATGTAGAATTTTAATTTATATTTCAATTTACATATTTTAGAAAATTAATTTTTATTTTAGTTTAATTTTAGAAATTTAATTTTTATTTTAATTTACATATGTAGAAAATTATTTTTTATTTTAATTTAATTAAACTTGTGTTCCTTAAAATAAAAGCATACTCACACATACGTCAACCTAGGAAGTACCACCACTCGGAAGAAATAAAATTAGTCAAAGTTGTTAACATTCACATATCTCTCTCATTGTTATTACAAACTGTATAACTTTTCAAGAGAGAAACCTTTCGTTGTAATACCAAATAAATCTCTACCTCATAATTTTCAGACAATCTTATTTCAATTTTATATTTTCATTTTTGACGAGAATAATCGTTCGTCGTATAAGAATGTTTCTGTGACAATGTAAAATTAAAATTAAAAAAGCGGTACTCTGCATTCATACTTAGTTTTTTGAAAAAAGAAACACTGATAGCCCTGATAAGGAGATTAGTTTCTTAACTGAAAAAATCAATTTTTTATATTAAAATATGAACAAATTCTTAAATGAAAACAATAAGCGCCCTCTGTGTGTGGGAACCACAAGGTTGTATTATCAATAAGTAGGTAACTGCCAAAGTAAAACAGATTGCTTTTTTAAGGGAAAAGGAAATGTTAAAAAAATTTTATGATACTAAAGGATTATGCAAATATCTTAATAATGAACCGTCTCTATCAAAGACACTTATTATTCTACATTTATCAACCATTATTATTCTACATTTATCAACTATATGCCAATGAACAAATTAATTGGAAATTGGTTGTTCTTATTATGAAATAATTACAGATCGCTGTAATATCTGATCAATCAATTATGAAAGGGAACAAAAGGTGGAATGAAAATTTTTTTATTTGTAATAGGTTATGAAACAGGCAAGATTACAAAATTATATCAATGTAGAAAAAATTAATTAAACTGTGTTAAATCATTCAAATTTTAATTATCTATGATGTAAACTGAAAATAAACAGGTATATAATCCAATGCTATTTGAGAGTTAAGTAATAAACAATCTTTTCAATTACAGGTTTTTTGTATTTCAAAGGATTCAGCATGGTTCAAAAGATTAATCTTGTTTGTTCTATGTAATATTCTAAAAGTATTATTCACATCAAAGTTACTAACCAGATGTTCAGCAAAATGTGAGAAACCTGAAGAATTCGTTTTACAACACATAAGATGTTCTTTAATCCTAGTTTTAAAATTCCTAAAAATACGACCAATATACTTAGCATTACATTACACGTATCGCATGATAATTCATAAACTCCACTCAGATCCAAATTATCTCTTTTATCTTTTGTTCAATAAATATCTACCAACTGTGTTATTAACTTTAAAGGAAATTTTAGTGAATGGTTGAAACAAATTAGCTAAACTATAAGAAAAATTATTAATGTAGGTCAAGGATCTATAAGTGTTTGTAATATCATAATCAACAACTTGTGTTAAGTTACTATCAGCATACACAAGTGACTGAATATACTTATTTTGGAACTTAGAAATAATCCTATCCAACAACCTAAGTGGTAGATAATTTGCATGAGCTATTTGTTTGATAATGTTCAACTCCTATAAGCGTCCTCATTCAGAGAAAGTTTAATTAATCTGTCAACATACGAATTGAAAGCAGCAAGAACATGTTGTTTCGGGTGATTAGAGAGGTAGTTAATAGTAAGTCCGGTATGTGTTGGTTTCCTGAAAACTTCAAACTCTAACTTATTATTCAAAATTTTCAATGTCAAGTCGAGAAAGTTAATACGATTATATTTATCTTGTAATTCAATGGTAAAATTAATACAGTAATGTAACTCATTGATATAATTCAGGAAATCACTCAACAGAGACTTGTCACGTGACCATATAATCAAAATATCATCAACATATCTCGCACAAAACTTAATATATTTAGTAAAACCATTATTATTATTTATGTAAGTTGTTTCAAAATTATGCATGAATATATCGGCCAAAATTGGAGACAAGGGTGAACCCATTGCTAAACCATCAGGCTGTACATAAGTTTCATTATTAAATATAAAGATATTTTGTTTTAGTGAAATATCCAAAGATATTTAAACTCAACAGATACAATTGTTTACCTTTTTCCTTCATCGGCCATTATTCTATCCTTATTTTCGCATCTCTCTTACACTGAAAACATTTGCCAGATTTACATGTATATTGGTATTAGTATTTGATTAAATACCACAACCAATTATTAAGTAATAAATAATTTCGTTATATTCCTATAATCTATCAAGTACATTAATTTGCTAACGTCAAATTTTTCATTTAATGCTTAACTGCTTAACTATTTTAAATTTTATAATGGAATAAAAATATCATGATCGTGTCTCTTTTAATAATAAAAAGCAGTTTGGCAACGTCAGTTTTAGAAATATGCCGGCGTAGTACAACGGATTTCGAGGATGAATGAAAATCCAACCCTCAACTGTAATCTGATCTACAGCATGGTACAAAGAATACAAGCACAAACTAACTTAAACAGATGCGACACCTTATGGGAAATTTTGTATTCAAAAAGACCTATGTTCGGAAGTGCGACGACAGAGCGGCGATACCGTCGATGAAGGCAAAATATTCGGCCAAACAAACAGCCGTAGTGACTTCAAATGCGTTCCCGCACACCCCCTTCTCTAAGCTTCCATTTCTTTCGTTCTTTCTCGCATTTAACCTTGCCTTTGATACACCGCGCCGCTCGTCTGGCCGTCGCAGCCGACGTACGATTATAAAGTCAAAGCGAGATTGCCAGCTTGAATTTTTTTTATGTGAGAATTAAATATTATATGTACTTGTATTAGCGCTTTCTCCTGGATAATAATAAATAACTATAATAACATGATGTTAGGAAA
This sequence comes from Sitophilus oryzae, assembly GCF_002938485.1. Classification (NCBI taxonomy): domain Eukaryota; kingdom Metazoa; phylum Arthropoda; class Insecta; order Coleoptera; family Curculionidae; genus Sitophilus; species Sitophilus oryzae. The sequence continues at coordinate 551,553 of NW_022146261.1, read as the reverse complement.
TATTAGCTAATATTTATTTGTAAAGTATGAGAAATTTACAAACTTTAACAATGGGTTAAGATCAATACATATGTATAAAGAAAATGACGATATCTTTAAAATTAAAAATGATATAAAATATCAGAAATATAAAATTCTTAAAGAATAGGATCTTTGTTGTCAGCTTGCCGTTTGTATTTAGCTGTACTTCCAGCTGTTAATTTCAAATATTAATCTAAAGTCTGTCTACTATTAGACAGCTTAAATTATCTTTAATTGTTTTTATATCCTGCTTGTTAATAGTTTTATGCACTACTATCATTTTATTTGATATTTTAAATTGATTTAAAATTTAGCAGCTGATCTTTATATAGCAAATAGGTACTTTTTATGATACAGACACGGCATATTGTTTGCATGTGCCGTGATACCGATATAGTTTATACAAATTGGTAAGTAGAATTGGCAACAGTGTCCTAGAAAAGAATATGGGAATCTAAGATGGGAATATTGAAGGCTTTCAGAGGATTTTTAAGTCAGTTTCTTCAGTTGTTTCACATGGATATTACATACATCATTATTATTAGCTGTTTCGATTTTAATTTTCTGTTGGGTTTTGTTGGTTTACATTTAGTTAGTTCACGGTGTTCTTAGTATTGTTTTAGTTAATTCAGCTATTCAGTTTAAGTTTCTTGTTTTGATTTTATTTAAAATGCTTTTAAAAAAATGTGCATTCAATGGATGAGAAAACACTAAAACTGAAGAAGATACATTTTAGATTTTCTAGGACTAAATTATATCAAAACTGTGGTTTTTTTCCGAAAATACCTAGATTTTCTAATAGGAAAAAAAGCGAATAGACATACAGTTCGATCAAATAATCGACTTATTAACTACATAAACTTTGTAAAAATATTATACTTCTATGCCAGGTAGTAATAAATTTTCATACCAACTTTCACCCCTATATCATCCCCGAGATGAGGAATTTTCAAAAATTTCCATTAACATACAAACTGGATAAAATGTTCTCACATTGATGTCCTGAGCCTGAGAAAACAATATGGCGATATTATTATATAACTTGGTAATATTTGACGGGTAGTTTCATCTCATTGAATTTGACTTTCGAAAAATCTGTTTGTCAAAATAATAATTTTTTTTTACGTCAAGCAGTTAAGCAGAATCGTAGTTAATCAATTACCCAACTTTTTGAACACCCAGTATGATTTTTTAAAAAAATTCAAAATATGTAAAAACAAAATAAATTATGCGTGTCCAAGCGTTTTCCCCGAAAGACTAACCGTTTTTTAAATAACAAATATTGTAATATTTGAGGGGCATTTTCACCCTCTTGGAATCGAGAAACCCCTCCTTATAAAATCTCTACACCCCACAGTCAATCCGTTTGCCAAAAATCATCAGCTTTAAACGTCAAGCAGTTTAAGCAGAATCGTGATTACTCAATGGTCTTTATTTTATGAAACACCCGGTATAATTTTTTAAAAAATCTTAAAATATGTAAAACAACAAAATAAAATATACGTTTTTAAGAGCTTTTCCGAAAAACTCATCGGTTTTTAAATAAAAAATATTCTAATATTTGAGGGGTGGTTTCACCCCCTTAGAATTCGAGTTTCGAAAAATCCCTTCTTATCGAACCTCTACACCCTAAAGTCAATCCGTTTTCCAAAAATCAGCTTTTTACGTCAAGCGCTTTAAGCAGGATCGTGATTAATCAATGACCAGATCTTTCGAAACACCCTGTATACATTTTTAAAAAATCTTAAATTATGTAAAAAAACAAAATAACATATACGTGTTTAAGCGTTTTTTCCGAAACTTGACCGTTTTTTAAATAAAAAATATTGTAATATTTGAGGGATGGTTTCACCCCCTTGGAACTGGAATTTCGAAAAATTTCTTCTTTTCGAACCTCTACACCCTAGAATCAACCTGTATGCCAAAATTGAGCTTCTTACGTTGAGTGGTTTGAGCAGGATCGTGATTAATCAGTGAGTCAGTCACTTAAGAATTTTATATTATATTAGTAGGTATAGATTGTGAATGTATCAAAAATTGAAAAAAAACTAATGAAATTAAAATCATCTCTATTTGATTCCGAACTACAAAATTCCCTCTCTATTTTCTACACGAAGGAGGCGTGGCTTCTTAGTAAACGAATGGAGGTTACTTTGCTGGTCCGCTGTAAAATTCGCCTATATGACAAATCTAACGGAAAAATTTGCCTGGCGCATTCGCCAAAATGTAATTTTCACATTTGCATTGTTTGTCGCATCTGTTTAGGTTAGTCTGTGATACAAGGTATGATATTGCGCAGGTTGGTCGCTACGTCACAGGTGATAACAGGTGCTATTGGTCAGCACGCTCCGCGCGCCAGTTCAAATCGTCAAGATATTGTTATAAACCTGTTTTTTTTGTTTATATACCGTCATTGAATTATCGCTAAGCAAGTTACTGTGGAGCAGTGCATAAGGATTCGGGCTAGGAAGCGAGAGACCGGAGTTCGAATCTCGGCCGGAACATCACTTTTTATTTATTTTTTTAAATACTGTTGTATTCTATAGTTTATTTTTGTAGTATAAAAAAAAAGAAATATTTATTCTGTTATTTTTTAATCTCCGTTATTAATATAAATTGATTGTTAGTACAATACCTCATTTAATATAAAATAATATTCTACTTTTTGAAATGTATCGGGCCCTAATTGTATCTAAAAGTTGATACCTAAGTTGTATCTAAAAGTTGATACCATATGTGATATACCATATTGTAAATTATTTAATATTTCAGTCACTTAAAAAGTTAATTTGCATTGAATAATTGCCTACCATTAAAGGAAATTTGAGCTATATAACCCTTGATGGGCATATTCTGGGTATGCAAATACTTCCTTTAAATTTTGGGTGTCGTTCAACCGATTTATTCTCAAAACCAGAAACATCTACATATAAAAAAAAGCACAGGTCACTAATTATAATAAACTTCACCCTTGGTATTACTTCCACTATTTATAATAAACTTCACCCTTGGAATTACTTCTATCACAATTACAATACGTTCATCTGCATTGGCATTTTCTACTTTTCGATGGGAAACAATAAACTTCCCAACATTTTTTAAATGATGTAACAATTCCTCTTGTGGTTACTTTTCCATAGATATCCTCATCTCTGTCCTCATGTGAATTCAGAGGCAATAAAAATGAAAATTATTTACCATAAACATAGCAAACTAAAAACCTAATAAACAATTTTATACCGAATATAGAAATAAATTTAGTATTTTTACCTATTATCGTCCAAATCCATGTTAATAGATAATTATTATTTTCAAATATATTTTTGGAAGTGCTGGTTTTAGTAATTATTAAATTAAAGAACTAAAAAGTCTTAAAAATAAACAATTCTTAACCATAACCAGAGCCATAACCTCAAAAATGCAGATCTCCTGTCAACTTTCTTTATTTTTTATTTATTCCTCATTTTCCTAGTGACGTCACAGGTGGTATGCGCGAACTGAACGAAATTGGAGCCGCTATCGATCATACCTTGTATTCTTTGTACCATGAGAGCCTATCATCGAACAAATAACGCCAAGAGAAATACTTTTACTACCTTCAAGACCACAAAGAATATTTTCAAAATGTAAAACCGATCGATATTTGGAAATTCAAGAGCCCAGCCTAATCAAAATTTCTAAGGGCTGTGAGGTTATGATCAAATATACTACAATGATGTCGCAATACAAGACAGCAAGTCTTTAATACTACCACCAATCAGTTTTGATCAAGTAAAAAGAAGTAAATCCTTCGAGGCCTTCAACATCACGAAATTAAATTTTGACAAAATGTTCGAGCTAAGGCAAATGGTTAACCAACTGCATCCCTTAACCCCATCGACGAGAAGTTTCATGGACAATTCCACTGACATCATATTCATGGTTTTGTTCATCCTCATCACTCTGAGCCTACTCTTCATCACAAGAAAGAAGTTACTCTGCCCTATGCTGATAAGGAAGAAGATATGCCCATCCAAAGAAGAGATGCCCGAAGACCCACCACGAAAAGAAAACTCCGTTATCTTTTCGTCTTAAGGAGGGAGGAGTTACATGTGACCATTTCCGCCACACCTGCAACCGCACAGAAGATCTTCCCATGAGACCTGCTGATCATGCTTTTATTAATAAGTTTTCCTTTTAAGTTAATGTTCATTATTAATTCATTCTTTTGTCTGATTTCGTACGTACAACATTCACGCTGTATACTTTTAAATAAATAATTGTTTTTTAAAAACACTTTCCTTCCGTCGAACAACATAATTGTCACTTCTTGTTTCACCGAAAATTACTACAACTTTTGATTTTTAAATAGCACCTTCGGTATTTTTCTACTTCATTTGATAGTGACAATCTGAACAGAATGACATATAAAATGTCAACTTTTGAAATTGACAATTTAAAAAAATTGGATTTTAAATTATATTTATTTACCATAAATGTAACGACAATTTGACTCGAAATACCAAGTGTGTGGTACCAAATTATTCGTAAAAAATGCCTTTTCTAAATATGCTAAAGAGCCACCTCGCACGAAAAAATTGAGTTATTAATAAAAATGCGATTTGGGCATCTCTTAACCGCCCAGAACAAGACACGAAAAACATTAGACTATGAAATCTATTTTTGCATTAAAACTTGGTATTTTTTACACAGCCATGGTACTCTAGATTGAAATTTAAAATACGCTTTTTTTAAGCGAGAATGAAAAGTTGACATATGTGTCATTCTATTCAGAGTGGCATTTTCTATCGAATGAACTGAAAAAATACATAAGGTAGACATTTAAAAATCAAAAGTTCTAGCCGTTTCCCGTCAAACAGGAAGTGATGGAAAACAATTGAATACGCCAATCAATCCTGATTTATGTCACATACTAACGTACCAAAACCTCATTTATTTACCTGAAAAAATAACTAAAAAAAGTTATAAAGGTGAGTCACTTTTGAGAAATAAAAATTATGTGCAACACGATGTATAAAGTTAGTACCTGGATACTTCTGCAGTTCCTTTCTCCTAAAGTCGGTCATCTGAAATGCATGTTTAGTTAGTTGTTTCAATTATATATACATTTAATACATACACTGGAACCAAGTTTTTTTAATTTATTCATCAATGATAATGTACTCCAACCACTAGTTAAAAGAGCCTTCGGATCAAGTGGTAAACCAAACGTAACTGTCATCACACTAATCTCTGCCATATATTTCTGGCCTCTAAAATTCAGTTTATATTTTTCTTACTCTGTTAATTACAACTGTCACTCTTTCTAATAGGATTATAAAAAAAAACATTAGTTATCACTTTGGAAATCCTAAAATGTGATTGACACAACAAAACAATTGGAAGATTACGAATCGAGGAAAAAGTACATTAGAATTATAAGAAGAATTCTAATCATATTAGGTGACATTGAAAATACATGACACTGAAAATGACATTGAAAATGTCATACTTACGCGTCCATCTCATCTATCAGTCTATTGCTGGGATCAGTTTGTAAGTTGTAGCTCTTGCCGACATATATATCTAAAACAATAACGCGGTTTTGAGGAAATCGCTACACACAATTTGCCTGATCTTAAGTATAAATAAAGTACAGTGAAAAGTGCAATTATTGTAATCTCAAAATATTTTCCGATGCACAAATAGTAAATGACAAGAAGTAATACTTTTGTGACGTTTGAATAAAATTCTTTTGTTCTGAAGCAAGCGACTTGCGGAATATATTGATGACCGATGTGGAAAAATGACACGCGCCGTAGAATTGTTAATGTTTATCGGGCAGAATTTCGAAGATTTAGTCAATTATTGGAAATAAGTACCAATTATTTGGAAATCCAATTTAAACATGTTTTCTATTTAAAAGAAAAATCTGACTTAAATATTGTTTTTTTTAATTGGGGTTCTATATTATTAAGTTGTATATAAAAATCTTTTGACAAATAAGTCATTAATCATATCGACATTGACATTAAAGTCTATAAACCTGACTAAATGATTTTTTCGCCTTTTTTTTCTTTTTCATATACTTCATTTTACTTTATAGAGCAAAGGATTGTAACAGATATTTTATTTAGATTAAAGCTGCAAAAATTAGTTTAAACTGAGATTATCGCTATGTCGGTCACATAGCGCCGCACGCCGCGATCAGCTATGGTGTCCTTTATTTTACAATTATCCTAGTGTCAGTCATTACTTTGTATAATATCGTGTTGTTGAATCTTTGTGAGTAATTTTCGTTTTTTTGCCTATTTTCATAGTATTTTTTTTAAATTGCACTTTTAAGGACAAACAGTCCTTTTAAGAACAAAATTTCCGATTTTTTGTATTGCATTTCTTGAAATATATAAAATTATATGTTGAAAATATGTCGAAGCATTTAAAGAGTCGAAGGAAAGAGCTCGTAGCTTCCCTTTTTAAACTATTTTTAACGAGAACGTGACAATAAAGGTCCTTTATTACCATTGATTGCAGTGAAAAAAGTAAGTTTGATTGATAAGCACATTATACCACTTAGACGAGTAAAATCACTGAAAAAAGTCGCTTCCTTCTCGAAAAAAATTAAATATAAAAAAAAAAAAAAAAAAATTAGTTTTTAAAATAATTATTTAATTGTAAGTAGCCGATATCTTACGGTGTCGATTTTAATGACATCATTTTGGCAATATTTTTTTACATAAAAAATATAAAAACAAGTTCATCTCTGATTGAACTCTTTTATTAACTCACGATGTTCTTCTTCTTTAATAATAGGTGGCTTATCTACTATGGTGTTTTCTGATTTTGCTCTTCATACCACTTAGTGGCACTTAGCGTACCATAAAGATTAAACAAAATAGCCTCAAAAGAGCATCGGAACTAAAGTCCTCGAAAAATAGCCCTGGAATTATTTTATTTTCCATCCTTACATCATTTTACCAAGTATTTCGACGTAATTATACAGTTCTCCGCTAAAAACATTGGTTAAAAAGGCATATATTATAATTGTTAAATATGTAAAAAAAAAACAAAACAAAAAAAAAAAAAAAAAAAAAAAAAAAAAAAAAAAAAAAAAAAAATGCCAGATGTTTAGGGTTCACAAAATGTTATTCTATCCAGTATGGAAAGTTTCCATATTTGAGCAGGTCGTCCTTGCTTTCTTTTTCCTTGGGGATTCCACTCCAACGCTGATTTCGCTATATTACTATCAGGTTTATCATTAATATTATCAGATTATCATCAATATTATGGTCTATCTGATTTTCTGTTCGCATGTCTGGGGAAACCCAGGTTACTTTGTGAGCAGTTTTATGCGGGAAGATTGACCCGCCAATAACGAAATTGTTGTTTGAAAAGAAGTTAGAGAGTCGTTCGCCGTTGTCGTTCATCACTCCCAGTCCGTGTTTGCCCATTACTTCCTCTTAGCATTTTGTTGTTCTAAACGTATTTTTGCGTTCATATGCCCCAATTAATTGGAATGTCTTTCACTTGGCGAGAGTGTTTAAGTTTCTGTCTCAGTCAATGGCCATAAAAAATTTTGCTTGTCTTCAACTTGAGCAGGCTCTGTGGGAGCATAGCATTGGCTGAGATGTAATATTTTTGAACTTAGCCTTGAATCTTGCTGTTATTATTCTGTCTGAGAGATTAGAGCTTTTTTGCTGAATCACTAAGAAGAAATCCAACACCGCTTTCGAGTGCTTGTGCTTTGTCTCCTTCCGCTGTAGAGTAATAGTCCTTTTCTAGATGTTGATTGTTGACCCTGTCCGTTCCATCGCACCTTCCTGATAGCCCATCTACGACCTGAGTCGGCTCAGGTGCTTCATTTTCTTTTACTGCCTGAGCAAGTTTAGGATGTTTCGGTAGTGGCCAACTTCGAGTAGTTGACCGTCCTCCAAGTTCCCACAATCTTAATCGTTATTATAGCATAGCCCAGTTCGTAGCCAAGGTAAGTCATCGAGTTCCGTCCGGTTTGCTTTACTTCAGTGTTCATTAATTGATAGGTTTTAAGGAGCGGCAGGTAATTAGCCCACCGCCCCCGATCTTGATGACGGGGCTGCCGTCTAATGCCGTCAAGCCGGCTTCTTCTGCTCTCGTTAGCCCTGACCTTGCTTCCCACCGGGATTGGTTACCACGATCTTCTACAAGGTTGCTCAAGTTTCCGGGGTACACCAGCGGGGAGGTGAGAGTCGGAATTGAGTAGGAGAGGCTGATTGACGTAAACAGGATGCTACGTCATATGTTACGCATCTCTACCCCAAAAATAAATATACTTTCAATTAAAACGCATAAAAATTAAATTAACTTTAACATAGAATTAGAAATTAAAAAATAAAAAAAAAAAAAAAAAAAAAAAAAAAAAAAAAAAAAAAAATCATAATTATTTTAAAATAAGCAACCAAGAAAATAGCACAACATTTCAAAAATATCATTAAAAAAAAATAAAAGCGGGAAGAGATAAATAAAAAATGGTATAAAAAAAAAAAAAAAAAAAAAAAAAAAAAAAGTATTTTTCTTAATTAAAAATGTCGTTAATTTAGTTTTCATTTTTGGAATGATATTATAACAAAACGTTGTGGTATTTAGGATTCTGAATTCTGATGACTCGTGTACTTGGCAAGTACGCAAATATTTACGTACTTGGCAGGTATTCACTATCTTTGTAAAAACCATATTCTTGCACAAGCTTGGTGCTGACGCTACGCGGCGAGTGATAAATAATTGCGCAAAGAAATCACTCACACCCATGGCAAGTATATCCAAATAACAAATATATATTTCTCTAAAACGTTGAAAAGAAATGTAATAAAATAATAAAATTAAACTTTAATAAATAATAATAGAAATTACGATCTTTTATGGTCATAAACGGTTATAAACTTTAATAACTACATTCTATTTTTTTATTAATAATTCATCATTTTTTTTGATGTAATTTTTAAAAAAAAAAAAAAAAAAAAAAAAAAAAAAAAATAAATAAGAATAATTTAATATTTCTGGTTTATTATTGAGTAAATTATTTATTATAGACTATGGAATTTTAGCGGAACATATCAAATTTTATTAATTATCAATATCAATGAATTCATTCAAAAAAAAATAGGAATTAGGAAAATAGTTACAACATACGATACCTGTTGTTTGTCTAATGTAATTTGTGGATGTTTGTCCTTTCTTTCCTATTTTATAAATATCAAAACATTAATATATATATAATATCAAACCATTCTATTTAATATTTCTATTTGTTACTATTAATATTATTAATAATTGTAAATAATATATTAACAATTATTAACTTAATATATTAAGATTTGCAAAAAAGATGGATATTATCATCATTTTTTGGCTTTAAAAATTATACAGCAACATCATCTTGCCCTTTTCCGCAGTATGTGTATATTTAAGTTCTAGTATTGATTTAAAAAAAAACTATTCATTTATTGTTTATACGTTTTTTGCAAATTAAAGAGTCCATAACTAAATAATTTATAACGTCTACAGAATTTAAGTCTCCGTTGGATGGGTCTAGCAGCGACCGTACGCTCCGTCACACTCTACCTCAGATACACCCTTGTTTGGGAGTCGCAAAAAGCCCAATTCGGCTTTCCGGAACCCAGACCGGTCGACCCGATATACAACGGACCAGTGACTGATACGCCCGCGAAATAGTGACAGTCACCAACGATCTTAAGGCGGTACCTCGTGGTAAATTTCAAACTGCAGGTACAATGCACATAATCAGAAATAGGCTACGGAACTTCGCGTTCGCCTTGCCACCAAATAAAATCGAAGTCTCGGGGCGGCGAGGCCTGAGCGGTCTCGCGCGCGGTCTATTCGTAAATTTCATATTTTAGGATAACTAGCAAAACGTATTAGCAAATAGAGATTGTACCAATGTTAACTTTTCCAATATTTGTTACTCTTATATTTCATATGCAGATACTATGTAAAAATTCCTTCAATAAAAAAGTTTCTCGCTTACCGAAAAACACGATACAATAAAACACAATTTAAAAAAAAAAAAAAAAAAATTTTTTCCCAAAAAAACAATAACACTCAACTCATGGAACTTCTATTACTTCAGCAATCAACTCGCTATGTGTTCTCAGATCGACTTAAAAAAAGAGTTATGGAATACAACTTAGATTAGTTCTAGGAGTTATCGCGTAGGAAAGGAAAAAAACATGGTTATAAAATTTTTTGCACAGATTTTGAGACTTTCCGGGATTAAAAAAATCTCTTCTGACCCCCCCCCCCCGAAAACGAGTTCGCTCAATTAGTCATTTCACATGCATAAAGCCCTAACTGATAATCCTGTATAGATATCATGTAGTTATTCCTCCAAAAAAAAATTTTAACAATTTTTTTTTTATATCGTTTTTACTCCACTAACTTTCAAAGTTAGTTTTTAATAAATTCTGTGATTATTAGTTTGTGCATTGATAGCACCCTCTTAACTTGTTATTACCACTTATGGCATTATAAGATGTACATCAATAAATAAATAAAAAAAAAAAAAAAAAAAAAAAAAAAAAAAAAAAAAAAAAAAATAGAGAAAAAAAAAAAAACAAATTCTTTGTCGTGACCCTGGCCGAAGGAAGAGTCTTGTAGACGCTCATCCGCGCATAGGAATAAGATGACTGCGTAGCGTATTGCGTATTAATTGATTCTGAAACTTTCTATTTCGTGTATAACATGTTACGCTAGTTTATTATTGTTTAATATCTACCATTAGATAAACGTGTGAAATGCCACCTGAATATCTTCCGCCCTGACATGTTTTTACTTTTTTTTTATAAAGTGATTCTATAATATATTATTCAAGATAAAGTATATTCCTCCATTTCGTGATTTTTTCAATTTTACAGCACAAAATTAAAGTATGAAAATTTAGGAAAGAACACACTGTCTATTTAAAGAATGAAAGAAGAATTAGTTCTTTTTAGAAAGGAAAATATTAAAAAAAAGGAATTTTTTTTTTTAAAAAATGTTTTTTGTAAAGACAATCCAGAATCCGGGGACATATACGCGGTCTCACGGAAAGACAATTCTTTATTTACTTCGCATAACTTGGAGAATATCTACTTTTTATAATGAACACTTCAGAAGTACACCAGTAAAACATTTATTATTTGAGATTAAAACGCGAATTAAATTATTAAATATTACGTTTACCTATGCTGTTATATTTATAGGCCTGTTAAACTTGTAATTAAAAGTATTGTTGACTTTTATTGTCCTTATAATGTTAAATTTGTTGCGAAATTATATCCCTTTTTTTGAAATATAATTAAAGTACTTTTAACGACTTTTAGTTACCTAGGAAATTGATGCCACGTACCCTACCAGTTTATTGTTCAGGTTAATGCGTGAAACTAATGTGTTTTACATATTATTCGTAGTATTAGTAGTATTATATTGGAATCAGGTTGGAAAGTTAGTGGCGCATTATATGAAAAATTTTCTGGTATTTAATTTTGTATTTTTGCATAGTATACAAACATTTGTCAGCGGTTTACTCCTTGTAGATAATCTCAAAAAGTTTTTTGATAAATTTGCTTCTTATGTCAGATCATTTCTAAGAAAAATTACATTAGATTTTTACTAAAGAACGCTGGGTAATTTAAAACAGTTGACTATAAAAGCTCTGTCCAACCTTTAAATAAGGGTCACCAAAACTCCTCCTTCGAGTGTTTGGGTTTGGGGATGTCATACATAATTAATCGTTTGTTTCATAATAACAAACGCATAAAACATCGTCTATTTGTGAGGGAGTAAAATAATGTAATGGTTGGATATCTCTCGTTTATAATTAGGTACTACAACATTACGATAAATAATTAGAAAAAAAATCTTGTACTTATCTAGTAATTACGTCAATATTACTTAATTGCTTTTAGTCCTATTTTATTTTGATGGTTAAAATATATTATTAAATCTTTAAGCATTTAAGTAATAAAACCTTTTGTGCCGTCTTATATCGTAAGAGGTTACGAAATACACTCCTGGTTACACCCCTTACAGCAAACAGTGTAAGGGGTGTAATAAATTGTATAATCACTGTTTTTTATAATAATAAAAACTTATAAAACATTTCTTTTGTGAGATTAAGTAAAAACAACAACAATAGCATTGGTTCAATCATAAGTACATTCAAGTACATATGATGTGTTATAACATCAATATAGCCATTACTGATTATACCTTATATTATTTAAATAATATGTTGCTGTAAATATTTCCTCTTAACGACATTACTGTAACAGACACTTTATCCATGCCCAGTATATTTCTTGTTTAACAAACCATTCAGGAAAAATCCAAAACGTACCGTTATAGGAGGTATAAGATGATTAAATTAACTTGACTTGATTGATTAAACAAATAATTACTACTGTTCACGCTAGATTCAGCTCGTCTAGGTAGAATATACCTAGAGTAGATACCTACACCTACCTATGGTGTAGGTAGATTAAAGCTATTTTGACGTTACCTCTCACTTCGGTGTAACAAGCTGAATTTTTCAGGATGGAAGTACAGTACAAGATATGGGGACCCTTATTTCGAAAGTAGTACAAAATTGGACCGGGTAAAAGGGCACCATCATCAAAAACCGATATATTAATACCACCAAAGACATTATAAAAAAAAAAAAAAAAAAAAACTTATTTTTTGATCCAGTACTCAATAAAGTCTTCACTACGGGATGTGAATTTTTTATTTAATTATTTGACGAAAAAGCAAATCCATCTAGGCTTATAGACCAAAAAACTTAAACTATGATAATCAAATTTCATGCATGCGTAGAAACAATTTCGGTTTAAAAAGGATAGATTTTTCCTTAATATACAACTTTCAGTTTAACCGAAAACGGAATGGCCTAAATCAAAAAACCAACAATTAAAAAGTTCTCTTATGTCTTGACAAGGTATCAAAGCAAACCCCATATTTTTTGCTTTCAAACTAATAAAGATATATAAAATAAACAATTAGCGATGTAATGATTTTCGCGCGCGCTGGCCGACTGCCGCCGCTGCGCCGAGATTTCCTATACGCTTGTATATGTATATGACGTTATGGTGTGGCAAATGTAGCATTTTTAATTCGATTTGGGCTCCCTTATATTATAGGATAACAGAAACATTTTTTTTTTTTATTTGTTTTTTATAATAAATACTAAATAAATTCTTCCGTTTGCCACGTTATTTTTATAGACCTAGGTAGATTTTTTTGTCAAAAAAAAAAAAAATTACAATTAATAATATAATTAGTTCGGCTAAAAATTTGCTGTCACGACATCGAACGAATAAATTAAAATTCGTAAATAAAATTAAAATTTATTAATTAAATCAAATTTTTAAAGAACGCAACGTTCGTGATACCAAATTTGGGCCCCATCGAACTCCAGGAAATGATATTATAATAGTGTACTATATTTTGGTACCACTCGATATACTCTAAGGTACCATAACTACTTGCAATGTCACCGAAGAACCGTAGTATACCAAATTTAAAAACAATATCGACCGCCATCTGAAATTGGTATTC